>NC_090937.1:1307388070-1307691101 GCF_040938575.1 Ambystoma mexicanum
TCGTATGTGGCCATTTTTGATTTTTCTTTTAGTTTAGTTAGTTAAGTGTCTGTTTGATAGTTAGTTTAATTAGGTAATGTAGATTTTTCATAGTTAGTGTAATTAGTTAATATAGTTTAAAATTGCTTGTCTATTGCGATTTCATGTGACGGTGCGGTACTTTGTGGCTTTTGAAAGCATCCACTGTCTGTTCCAGCTGGGCCCTTCAGGCTTGTCTTGTGTATGTATTTGCTGCTTGGGGTCCTTGACTCACATATGCCACTCCTGCTTCCCTTATCCATGGGCTCGCAAGGATGGTTCGGTGTAACAGCCTATTACACAAGGGCTTTGGACTGTCATATCTGTGGCATGTCTGGTGCTGTGTAACTTGTGTTAACACCCCTAGTGGGGATGATTGCGGTGTTATTGACCACTGTTCTGCTTTTGCTAGATGGGGTGTTTCATGATTAATGTGTACATTCATTGCTATGCATTGTGTAGTATGTTTCTTATCTTTACTGCACACGTGCTTGTTGCAATTCACTTTGGATGTGAAAGACGGACTGATGGTGTGATTTCTGATGTACGTCTCCGACATGGTCCAGTAATGAGATGCCTGAAGAGACACACACAGATGACTCTAAAGCATTAATCATGTGTTTCATGCCCTTTTAGCAGGGGGATGAGCCTCCAGACCACCTTTGCCAGCAGACATGGCCCATTGGACGTCTTGATTCTGGACACGTTTGTTGGTGCCCACATGCACATGTGTGCGCAAGCAGAGGCACAGGGATTGCAGACATACATCCTAGAACTGCTGACGTGTTTCAAGGGACTCCAGGCAAGGTGAGCAGCACATGGGGGCCACAACACAGCAAAGCTTCCACCAGTCCAGTTGCACATTCAGGCTTAGTAGCAGCACTGACGGTGAGCTTGGACGAATATTGGTGTTGATGAGCACAATACAGCTCAGATGTGTTGGTGGACTGATAGCTAGTTGATTGTAAGGTTGTCTGGGGCACCTGCAGGGGCAGTGGCACATACCCTCCGGTCCACCATGGGCCATTGAGGCACTTGTATCACCCATGTAGCCTTCCGAGACATGGAAAGGAGCAGCTCACAGGGACATACAGCAAGGGACAGACTCGGGTGCAGTGCATTTCATTTCCATGTACATTTTGAAACATGCACTGCCTATTTTTTTCGGTCATGGTGGGACACGACTTTTTCTGAAGTCATACCTTGCTATATGCATCTGTCTGCTTACCCAGGGAACATTGCATGTTGTGTGAATCGTGACACATTGGTGTTCCATTTGCCACGCACCCACCGGCGCCTGACTTACTGCATTGACTGTGTATGAACCATCACAGGGGGAATGTTACGTATGGGTACGAAGCATCCACACCAGATTGTCTGTTTGTAGAGTAGTTTGTTGCAATGGGGCATATTTGGTGGTGTGTTTGTGTGTTATGGGCACGCACAGATTATTAACTGTGGCTCTCTTTGCAGCATTGAAGTGCTCCTGTAACCAGACCTGAGAGTGTGCAGGCAGGAGGCCAGCACTCAAAACCAGAGCTGAGTGTCTTGTTTTTTTTCTTTCAAACTGCTCTATATAGGCTTGCTGGGGGTGCACTGATGCATGGATGAATGTGTAATTCAATTTGGTATGTTTTTTTTTCCCTAATCACCCCGAGTCCTATCCAATTCTAAACCCTGTACCCTCTACCCGGTGTTCCTGCTTCCCGTACCTATCCAACCAACGTTCCCTAACCCTCTTTCCCCGCTGGGGTTGCGGATGCCTGTGTAAGCCCCAAGCTTGCAGGCGCCAAAACCCTAGAAGGGGTGGTTGGTTCGTGCCACTCCTGCGCCTGGACTCCGGAAGGCCCTGACAATGATGTACAGGTTTGTTATGATTGTGTATGTATTAATGCAAGTACTACATTTTAGTGGATTCCCTACTTTCACGTGTCATTCCTTCTCCCCTCTCCTGCCCCTCATTCCAGTTATCCAGTATGCCAACGCCTGTCCCGACTGCATATCCCTGACCCTCCTTCCACACCAGGGTCGCAGAGGCATGTGTGAGTTTGACCTTGCAGGCACCCAGGCCACGGTGGGGGTGGTTGGTTCGTGCCACTCCTGCGCCTGTACACAGGAGCTGTGACAGTACACATCCGTTCGTGGTGCATCATTCTATGTTATGTACAACACATGGTTCACATCCTGTTGTGACATTGTTTTACTGTGCTACCCTGGTTGTTACATCATTGTGGTAGTACTTGGCCTTTGTGAGGTACTGCTACTTCAAGTCATCTACTGGAGGCTGTTCTGGTTCGTTTTTCTGCCTTGTATTTTGTGTCTTTGCAAATGAAGGTGGACTCTGAGGGTGCAGGCAACTTTTTACACACAAGGTGGGAGATGGTGACGAAGGGGAAGGGTGATCCTGTGAAATTGAGGGTTGAAGGCTCCATGACCCAGGTGCAGTTGTTCAGTGGGTCATGGTCATTTTTGAGGGAGGGGGGGTGTTTTGTTGTTGATAGTTGCCTTGCCCTGCAGTGTGACGGGAACCCTGACATTGTAATTGTGCTATCCTATGTACATGATGTGTTCTGCTTACCAATGCATGTTCATGTGTTGTGTTTACCTTTCAGGTGTGAGGGGATAGTTGTGGTTTGACATGCTGGGGTGTACACATGGTGAATGTTCACATGTGATGTGTGGAGGCCACTGATGGTCACTTGATTGCACATGCATTTGTTGAGTGCATGTCCTTACTGACCCGCACACTCGCACTATGATGCACTACATGTACAACCACCCTTCGTGTACACTCTGTTTGCCTTCTGCTGCCCACTGTGTCCCTGCAGCACATGTTCTGTGACCAATTATGGATCCTGTACATGCCTAATTTGCTTTTTGATGTGGGATGTGGTTTATCGCTTAGATGTGATGCTCAGGGTGCTCAGGGTGTGCAGTCATTTCATCTGATTCCATGTCAGGCATCATTGTCTGATGCCAATTTACATTTTTCTCATGGCAATGTGTACCTTATTGGTACTGTGTTGGTGTATGGCTATTGCTTGCCATGTCATTTTGTGGTTTGGGAGGGTTTGAGTGACATAACAGTGATGGTCATGGCCTGTTTTGCAGGTGTGTGTGATTCACACCTTGCATGTCAGGTCAGCCGCTTCTCGAAGCAACGAGCTGTTGGTAGATCTCTCTCCGCGGCAGGGGCCTCCCTCTGGAACAGCCTTCCTGCCTCCCTGAAACTTGAGGAGAACCATCTCCGGTTCCGGAAGCACCTCAACACCTTCCTCTTTGCTTATGCTTTCTCTCTCCCTCTCCCTTGCTAATTTCTTCACTGAAACTGCACTGAATCTGCAACTGGGCCACTCTCACCGACCTCGGTCCCTGGACTAGCCACTCTCCACTTGCACTGCCTCCCTGGCAACCCCTGCACTGCGGGACTGTCTCTGTATCCCTACAGCCCCCCCTTCCAGCACTTGTCTGCACTTACCTTTGCACTTGCCACCAGCTGGCCTATTTATTTATTTTTTATTCTACTTACCCTGTACTGCACTCCCCACCCTCCCCTTCTCCTTGCACTTTTCCCTTCCCCCTACCCCTGCACTTGCACGATCTAAATGACACCTGGCCTAGTAGGATCGTTGTCTGTCTTCCCTTGTTCCCCCCTCCCTGCCTCATCGCGCCCTGAAACACTTGTGCATAGGCGCGTTACAAATGCCATATCATATCATATCATATATCATATGTGTGCCTTTTGGTCACACAGGATAGCGTGTGTTTAAGTAGCTAGGGATGCACACAATGTGGCACTTCCATGGCAACAATCTCAGGATGGTAAGGTTGTGACAGTTGACTGTCTCTTTGTCATCATCGATTGTCATCTGGTATGTGCGTGCCAGGCCGGTGTGCACTCCGCAGGGGTGGGAGTTTAGGTGAAAAATGTGGCCACAAGCTGGGTCCGGCCTTCCTCGCCACGTGTCCTATCCCCTCTCATGGGCAGCACCTGTGCCTGTGGTTGGGGATGTGGGGGCACCACCATGTCCACCGGTACGCCCTGCCGTGTTGCAACATTGTGCAGGACACATGCTGCCACAATGATCCTGCACACTACTGGGGGTGCATAGAGTAGCTGCCCGCCAGAGCGGTCAAGGGGGCGGAAGCGTGACTTGAGCACTCCGAATGTGCGCTCCACTATGGCCCTGGTTGCAATATGGGCCGCATTGTATCTTACCTGGGGTGGTGTGGTGGGGTTCCGGATTGGCGTCATCATGTGGTTGCTCAGAGGGTAGGCACTGTCCCCTGGGGAGGTGAAAATGGCTGTGATTATTGGGGTTTGTGTATTTGTGTGTGTGTGTGTGACATGCATGAATGTGCAAGGGCATTTGTACTCACCTAGGAGCCATGTGTCGCCATGGTGCCCAGCTTCCAGGGCCCGGCTCAGGGTGGACATTCTGTATATGAAACTGTCATGGGTGGAGCCAGGGTAGTTTGCATAGACAGAGGTGATGATTCCCTTTGCATCGCATACCACCTGTACGTTGCTGGAATGCCACTGCTTGCGGTTTCGGTAGATGTGCTCAGTGGCCCTAGGTGGACGTAGGGCCAAATGGGTGCAATCTATGGCACTGAGCACTTTGGGGAAGTGTGCCACCCTGTAAAAATCCAGGACAACGGCCTGCCTTTCTGCGGGTGTTCTGGGCATGTATATGTGCCTGCGGACTGAGGGGAGCGCTGTCATGATTGCCAAGACCTGGTGTAGGCAGCGTGACTGCGTGGCCTCTGAGACCCCCCCACTATGGCAGTGGTCCGCTGAAATGACCCAGTGGCCAAAAAATGCAGGACATTGAGCACCTTCTCCAAGGGGCTCAATGCTTGGGAGCAAAGGGTGGAGGATGTAAGGTCATCTTCCCACTCCCTGACCAGGTCTAGGATGATATGGGGTGGAAACCTATACCTGCCGTAGACCTAGTCATCAGGCATCCCAAAAAGGCTTGTCTGTGGTGAGAAAATGTGTGCCCTGGCTATTCTCCTCCTCCTGCTGTGTCCCACGATCAGTGCTGCGACAAATGGGGCATTCATCGTAGCTGTATATACATGTTTGTTGTTTGCGTGCACTTTTATACTGTGCGCGGGGACGCTTCCGCCTGCCTTCGTGTGGCGGACGCGTTGACGCCTGTGCACGTCTTTTGCCATGCGCGGGTTTCCCGTATTCGAATCTATGAATACAGGTTGTTCGCGTGCGTGTGGGCGTTCCGTGTAGTTCCCTGCAGTACTTCCCCAGTTACGCCTTCTTTTTCACGCGTTGTTCCCCATTCCGCGTGTTACGCCCACTGTTCCGCCCACTTTTGTTGTGTGCGGCGCGCTATGTGCGCTTTTGGTGTGCGCGTAGCGCACGCCGTTTGATGACGTGCGTGCCCGTGTGCGACATGCATGGACTTGGCGCACGACCAGCAGGAAACTAGCGCAGCACCTTCCTTGATTTCTCACGCTTGCGCCACCTTGCGCCTGCTTGCGCTGGGATTTTCGGCGCACGTTTGTTCCATGAATCGACCCCTCATTTCGGTCAGCTTCTTACTTTGAGGTGCATATTATCAGTTTTCTCTCAATGTCATACGCAAATGCTATACTTAGAATGTGTACTCCTTACAATTCGCATGGACACATTAGTATTGTGACTCATGATTGAGTTTGCAAACTCCCATGGATCCAAAAGCTTTCGTTTTGTGGTCTGGATGGAGCCTTTGATAATACGCTTTCCCTCTGAAAAGAAAATCAACATGTGTACGTAACCATTCGTTTTAAAAACAAAACAATCAATGTTAAGAATGTTCTATTTGAAAGGACCCTAATAACTTCTTTAATTGCCTCTTTAAAATATTATCCATATCCTTGTAGATAGTTATGGACAATGCATATTATTTCAAAAAGCACGACCAAATGGGCCAAATGTATAGTACTATGGTGTTTTTTGTGGTCAGCGACTGTTCCATGGCAAGTAAATGTTCTCTCTTTACCCAGCTAATATTCCTTTTTTACATAAACGTGTTGCAAAAACTGTGTAATGTAAAAAAAAATACGTTGGCTTACTAACAAGGGCCAATCTATATAGTTGTTACAGGTGAATATTACAATGCATTTTTAAATATAATAACATCTACTGAAATAGGTAGGTAAAATCAAAAATATAAAGTTTCTCATTCATTATGACAGGCACATGGATCCTTAAAGTTAGTACGGATGAAAGAGTAATGGATAAGCAGGACATGAACAGTACAGAGCACAAAGTTTAGGTTAGACATGCATCTTTCAGCTAAGTACTTTCAGCTGTAAAACAATCAACTCATTAAAGTTGGCGGAACATAGTTACAAGCATAGATCGATACAATCAGACAAAACACTTTGAACAGACAGACAGAGAGAGGGTTGGGTGAACAGATGTCCAGAGAAAGGCCAATTTGTATAGTTAGAGGTGCAGAGTGGAGAAACAGTTGTATACATAGCTATAGAGATAGAAAGAGAAAGATGATTATCGAAATTCATATAGAAATAGGCAGAAAGATGAATAGAGGGGGATAGAGAGATGCATGGTGAGAGATGGATTACACGGCCCATGGTAGCGGCCGTGTAGTTATGGTTAAGTTGCTAAATCCATAGGAAGAGCACTTTTTGGGCAGCTTATAACTTCGCTCCCCTGGACGAATCCTCACCAAACTTTGCAGAAAAAAAGTATATGGCCCGCTCTGAATTCTTGCAATGTTTGGTGAGGTTTGGTGTAGGGGGGGCAAAGTTATAGGGGATGTCCCAAAAACATTTTTTTCCCCATAAGCTGAATGGAGAAACTCTTTGTTCACGACTACAGCCGAAACCTCTGGATGGATTTTCACCAAATCTCCGGCAGATCTCGAAAGCGTGCTTTTGTAAATTTGGTGGGAATCCATCCAGTAGTTTTTTTTAAAACGACCAAAAAGTAGGTCCAAATAAATTTGTGATATCTGGGTCCGCTCCGCGGACACACTTCCCTGTTCGTTCCGCAGACAGGACCTCGATTGGTCAATGGGCTTACATCATGTCGGCGGACAAGCAACGTATCCGCTGCTTGGTTGCAGTGAAGCGTGAGGTGTGTCAAATTTTCCAGATACGCCCGCCATGTTGGATCCACGGATATGCGTGGACAGCGCGGAGTGGAACAGAGCGGAAATCTAATTTTGCGGAGTGTGTTGGTATGGAAGAGTTGCTGGAGAGGGTGGGGGAGTGAGAGATGGGTCAAATACTGTGGAAGAAGGCTGTGATGTGATCACGGTGTCCCCGGTCAACACGGTTGTCCAAGGACATACCAGCCACTGAACGCACTATTGGGTATTTTATTATGCTCTGATGTATTGGTTTTGGGTAGTTAGTTGAGTATTGGGTGGAGAGGGCATGCATTGAAGAGTATGTGCATTGGCTGTAAGTACTGTCTTAGTATGCCAAGTGAAGTGGATAGGACTTGAGGTGGTTGTGTTATGCTTTTGGGTTGTGATCAGTTGGTAGGTCTTTGTTGCATGTGTGTGTTATGCTGTGGTGGTTGTGGCCAGGGCCTAGAGTCTTGTGTGCATGGCCAAAGACAATGCACCCAAGAATCTAGGTCCTGGCCACAACCACCACAGCATAACACATCCATGCAAGCAAACATTGTGACTGTGGTATGTGGACTGCATAGGGGATATTTTACAAAAGTTTGTGTACTGGTTGCCAGTAGTTTAATAGTATTTATAGGACCGTGGGCATGGTGTTTGGTAGTTAGATTGTGTTCAGAATGTTGGTACCTTAGACTCTAGGCATTTTGGGTTGTAGCTAGTGGTCAGGTGTTTACTTGCATGGGTGTGTTATGTTGTGGTGGTTGGGACACCAATCATTGTATACTTATTGTTTGCTTTGTTGAGGCTGTATGCAGTGTTTTGGCCAGGCCATGTACCTAAGACTGTAGACCCTGGCCACAACCACCGCAGCATAAGACACCCATGCAAGCAACATTTTGTGTTGTGGCCAGTGGTCAGGTGTTTGCTTGCATGGGTGTGTTATATTGTGGTGTTTGTGACTCCAATCATTGTATACTTACTGTTTGCTTTGTTGAGGCTGTATGCAGTTTTTTCATGGTATGGGAAATTGGAGCAGACATAGTTTTTTCATTTTCTGTGATAACAGAAAAGATCACATGTTAGTGTAGGTAGTTTGTAATGAGTTATTGCATGGCATAGTAGACATTTCTGTACTTTGTCAACCCTCATAGTTAGTACTTTACAAGCACGATTTGCTCAGTTCCTGTGTTTGTCTGTAAAATCATTGGGTCTGTGGGAAAAGAAATCCATGCAGGTTAAAAAAAAAGCTTTCTAAGTTATGGTACAATGTTTTTCAGTGGTTGATTTCATTAGGAGGAATTGAATAGGTCTATGGTTATTTGGTTTGGAAGCGGTGGTACTATTGTTGCAATTAGATACCAGATATTCTAATTGTTTATTTCTTGTTGCATTTTAGCAGTATTCATTTATCGGCCGGTGTCTGCGAACATCCACTGGGGAAAATTTCTGGAAACACATTTTGAAAAAGGTGGACACAATAGCCGATCACTCCATGGACACCGCAGTAGTCTGCGGACAGCACCGTAAACAAACAGCTTGGAAAACATATTTTAGGTTATTTGATGGCAGAAATGGTTGGGGAATGGAATCAAGACAATATGGAGCTGGTTTTATAGGTGAAAAGAGGAGCTGCAGGTGCTGTTCAGTCCGCGGTCAGTTTTGGTGTCCACATACACCAATTCAATGGCTTGTGGTTCAGAGTGAGTTTTGTTATTTGCAGTTGTATTGTATGTACTTTTACATGGTTTAGTTATATTGTGGTGGTTGTGGCCCTAAGCCATGACCCCAAAAATCTGGCCACCTGCTACAACCGATATAGTAATATGTGTATAGTAATTATAGGTATTCTAGGGGGAGTAGAAAGTATGTGGCATTTATGATTGTAGTACAATTGAGGATGGTCTTTATGGATTATGTATTTGTTTACAGTTGGTATGGTTACTCATTTGTATAAAGTAGTAAAGCTGGAAACTGTGGTTTGTTTTCTGTGGAAAAAAACGGTATTATTTGTTAAGCAGGAAAGTTGAAAAGGTTTAATAGCATGCCATTTTACATACACATTTACTTTTTCATAACCTCATAAACGGTACTTCTATGTGCTATGTTTGGTAAAACAGTAGTGCAGGGAAACACTGTTGTTGTATTAACTTCAATAATCATTGGGTCATTGGGAGAAAAGAAATCCATAGATGATTGAAAAAAAAACACTACAATTATGTCAGTGTAAGTATGATAGTGTGTTTGTTTGAAGTGTGTTGTTATTAAGGGAATGTTTAAAGTAGTTAGATACCTGTTGGCGTATTCTAACTACATTAGACTTTAGAGGAGGTTTTGGAGTAACACGAAGTGTGATGGCCTAATTCAAGTGTATTGCAATGAAGGGTATTTTTTAAGTAGTTAGATACCTGTTGGTGTATTCTAACTATCTTGACTTAAAAGTACCATTATAGTATTATGGAAGTAGTTAGATACCTGTTGGCATAGTCTAACTGTTTATCGTGCTACAGTTTAGTTAGTACATTTGGGTTGAAGGAATATTATGCAGGCATTTGTTAGATTTGCTGTTAACTTACGTTTTGGAGTAATGGAGGTGTTGTTACATTCAAACCAACCACTTCTTTTTTGACATATGCAGTATAGTGGCCTGAAGTGGTTGTGGCACCAGTGTGGTATATTATACCTACTTTTGTGAAGGTTTTCTTGCCAAGAGATACTTGGCCGGTTGTGAAGCTATTAAGCTTACAGATATTTTTGGTACCATCTGCATTGTGTCTAAGAAGCATTAGTATGCCATTTTGGCTGTGTGAGTTGATTTGCATACTGGAACAATTGTCTGAATTGCAAAAATGGCATAATATGCCATGATGTGCATTCTGCAGAAGCTGGTGAAATGAAATGGATTCACAATTTGGTATGGATACATATACAAATTGTTCATTAGGGATGTGCTCTTGTGTAACACTTGTGTATAGGCGCGTTACAAATGCCATATCATATCATGTAACATGGTTGCAGAGAGTGCATGTATGTTTCCACGTGTATGAAATCTGGAAGATTTAATTTATAGGGATGTTTTTGGTTTGCAGTACTTGTAGTAAGTACATTAGGAATTCTTGAGGATCTTCGTTTGTGTTTATGGTAAATGTTACCATTCCTGCAAAGTAGTCCAAAGATTGTTTTATACCTGAGACACTGTAAGTGTTGTCAGGATTATTTGTGGGATTTCTATGAAGGACGAGCATGTGCAAATGCAACTGGTCTGAGCCATTTAAGTAAATGTTGTGAACACTTGGTGGCAATTGGAAGAGAAGATTGATTGTTACATTTGCATTGCAATTTACTCCAGTTGTGTTGCTGGATTTAATGGACCAGAGAGTTGTGTGTATGCATCATTTGATGGGCCTGCAGATTTTTAGGAGAGAAGAGACATTTGTCTCTTTCTTTTCTGATGGATGTGCAGTTGAGTTTGTAGTAGACAGTTTTGTGGTTCTATTATTTGGTGGAGAAGGAGTTGGTCTTTGCATTGTTGGAAGATCTGTTGTAGATTCTGTTTGCACTACTTTTCTTTTGAAATGTTTTCTTTTTTGAGATACATGGTACATATCTAGATGGGGTTGTACAGTGCACTTAGACTGTTGTATTCTAGCATGCAAGGAATGTCAGTGTTGACTTTGTGTTCATCAAAACTAACTAGGAATATACCATTCAATGTACACAGACTTGAAAGTGCTGCATACCTCATACCTTCCTTAATGACTGTGCTGCCAATATCAATCAATGCGTGATCCAGAGTTAGACCTTGCGATTTGTGAATAGTGAGAGCATATGCAAGAGATAGTGATCGTTGTTCTCTGAGTATGTACATGTCTTTGAAAAGAAGGAATCGTGCTATTGTGAGGCCAATTTATTTTATCTCCTGCAAGTTTGTCAAAGTGGATGTTGACAACCTGAATGTTGTTGTCATATGGATATGTTTGGAAACCAAAAACTGTACCAATTGCCCAATTAACTAAACCCTGTTCTACATCAAGGTTCCATTTTAGAATTACTCTGCTGTTTAGGCACAAAGTTAATATATGCTCCAATCCAGCTGTGTTGGAGATACATAGAGATTGTCATGCAATTCACTTCTCGTTTGTCTGTGGAGCCGATATGCAATATTGTTTGCATTTCTTAATTAACATTGTCTCGTTGAATTGACTACAGCATCCAAAGATTGGCATAAAGGACATGCATTTTAGATTTCCTTGAGTTAATTTTTCCATGACATCAAGAGCATATGTGCTTTGCCCATATAGCTCATGGATTAGTCCAGTATTTAAGATGGATTTTAGAAAGCAGCCCAGTTCTAATGCTTTTTAAAATGTTAGCATAAGTGAGGTCTGCAGACGGATGCATGATTTGAGTTTGATTTCTGTACTGAAAATGTTGCCAGAGATTTACATTTCCAATGCTGCCGAGTGTGTTGAGGCATTGTTTGTGATCTAATGTTTTGAAAGTAGGTTGACCTTTTACTGGTATTAACTGTAGGAGGTCTCCAAAAACAATAACATGTTTTCCTCCAAACATTTGTTCATATTTGGTTTTTAGGACTTTTAGGATTGAAAGCCAACATGAGTTTGAAAACCATGCTTACCTCATCTATTAGGAGCACTTTCATTTATTTCAGAATTCTACGTACTTCAGTAGCAGCCTTTGCTGATAATTTATGGTATTATCATTTATTTTGGTGGTCTACTGGAAGGAGGAGTAGTTGGTGTAATGTTACTCCTCCTATGTTGTAGGCAGCTAAACCTGTGGGGGCAGTTACAACAGCCGAAAGGTTTGTAGAAATGTGCCAATTATTTTCATTAAGAATGTTTTACCAGAACCAGCTTCACCACTTTCACACAGTAGCAGAGGTTTAAAATGTGTACAGCTACACGTTTTAGTTTCAAGTTTAAAACCATGTTCAATTTCTTTAGTGACTTTTAGATAAATGGTGAGTTCTTCATCGTACCTGTTAAACGGTCTGCTTTCTAGCACCCTCATTCTAAATGGGAGGGCATTTTTATGCCAAAGCTATACCATTTTTTGTGACAGAGTTTTGTTAGGTGATATGTCATCCCAGAGGTCTATTAGTTCTGTTTTCTCAGCTTTTGTGAGACATAGCTTGCAAATCCATTGGAATTGTCGACAATGTATTGGATGTCTATGTTTGCATTGCACAAGAGGGCAATGAATGCATTGTAATCATTGATGTACTTGAATGCTTCATCCCTTTTAATGTTGTATGCTTTTTTAGGGAATTTGCCCTGCACGCTGTGTCTTACTTGTCCTTTTTTGCAAACTGGTCTAGGAAAGCCAAAGCAACATTTGTTTTTTTATCTACATTCACACTTATGTTTTTGGAAGCGTAAGATTTGTCTATGTAGATCACTCACTATCTGTGGTTTCTGAAGGGATATTGCAGGTAATGTATTTTTGAATAAACTGTAAAACAATGGCATCACTTTCATGGCCACATTTGGGGGTATCTTTTTCTCAGAATAGTGTTGCACTTCTCTGAGCAAAGGGGTATTTTTATTTCAAATATAGTGCAGCATAGTAATGAAGCGATGATGAAAGTACCTTGATACATTGACAGGGTCACGAGAACACAGTTATCCCGGTGTTTTTATATCTATTCCCTCTTTTATTTGGTTTGCAGTGCATACTAAGTCATGCAAGTCATCCCATGCATGCTCTGCACAACTTAAAGTAGCAAACCACGTGGGTTGTCCTGGGTTCCTTAGCATACAAAATACATGAGCATGACATCAGAACTAGGATTCTTTTGTATATAACAGTCCAAAATAAAGGAATGGCCAATGAAGCCACAATAAGAATATATATATTTTGATTAAAAACAAATCTGAAAAAATAAAGAAATAGAAAAGCACTACACAAAAGTCATCCCTGAGGAAGGAACACAATGTAGGCAAGTATAGACACATGATAACACACATCATGTTGGCTTTACTCTTGATTTTATTTTAAAGGTTTTTATACCATGGACTGTCGCCAGTGGCCCCTTGGTGCTCCCGCTGAATCTGCAAAGCACGTGGGAGGGAGAGGGTTGTAAATTAGTAGGACTCAGTGGGAGAAAAGATCAAGAGAGCTGTGATGTGCTGTTGGCAGTTTCAGTTCAGATGGCATTGTTCACTGAGCGTAGGTGTTCGTTTTGGTTGCTAGCCACCATGTGCTGTTGTGCGAGGCTATGTGTGGTTTGTTTCATTGTTGTGGTGCAGTGAAGTGCATGCTGTCTGTTGTACTGTATAGGTATGGTTGTGTTTAGTTCAGAGTTTGAGTGGTGTATGCAGAAGAATTTGTTTGTCAGTATAATTGGTTAGTTGTAGTACCATATCCTGCCCCTCTCTTTTGATTGACTGTGGCCCAAATCGCTTCCCCTGTAACACATTCTGGTGTGCTACAATTACCACTCCTATGTTGAATGTAGAAGAGTGGGTTCTCAATAGAGCCATTCAGTGGCAGTACCTTTTCTACCCCAAGTGTTCAGACTAAGTGCCACCCATATCTCTTCCCATTTAGTATATTTTGTTGTTCAGCAATTACTACCCCCACAGGTTCCTCCAGGGGTGGGAGGGTGTTCCCTGTGCCTGTGGTCCATCAGTTCTGAGATCATGATACCTCTCTCTTCCCATTTTTCATCTAAGGCCCTCTATTGGTGGTCCAATTAAGTCAGACCCAGCTCTCTCCCCGGTTTCCTGTATGACTCTCTATAGGGAAGGGTACAAGTGGGTCTCCCTCCCATTCAGGCACCTCTCATTCTTCCCTGCACTCCACTCCACCAAGTTTTTTTCCCCGTTTATGATTTAGGTTCTAGGCGGATGTTGTTGCTGGATTTGAGTTTTCTAGTCAGCTGGTAGATGGTGATTTTCTTTTGTGTGGATTCCACTCCTAAGCCATGGATTGCTCTGTGTGTTATGCACATTTTTTTGAAGGTGATTTGTTTTTTAACTGGGAGCTAATGTAGCATCCTTAGCGCTGGACTGATGTGGTCCCTTCATGAGAGTTTGAGGAGAAGTCTGCAGCTGTGTTCTGTATACGTAGCAGTTTCGTTAGTAAATATTCTGGCATTCTGAGGTATAGCTGTTGGCGTAGTCTATACTGAACATGATTAGGTAGATTATAGCCAGTGTTTCGTGTGTGAAGGAGAGGAATTTTAGAATCTTTTTGATCGCATGTCAATGGAAGAAGCATTTCTTAATTATTGTGTTTACTTGCGGGTCTAGAGTTAGTTTGTTGTCCATTAAGATTCACTGGTTATTGACAACTTTGGTTGTTGTGAGTGCTGTTCCCATTTTTGTGGACCATGGGATTTACTGGTTGCTTCCTTGGATGTTGGATTTGATCATGATTTCCATCTTGTCCAGGTTGATTTTGAAGTTGTTAGTGGTAGAGTTCTTTAAGACAGTCTATTAGCGTTGTGTTTACCTCTTGTTCATCATCAATTTTGTAGATGATTTGGGTTTCATCTGCATAGTTGTACCAGGTTAAGCCATGTCGTTTGATAAGGTTGATTAGTTGCATCATATAGATGTTGAAGAGGAGCAGGGATAACAAGGATCCTTGTTGTACTCTGAAGGTGTGTCCCACAGTGCAGATTTGAATGTTTTTATACATACTATTTCTGTTCTTTTAGACAAGACAGATTTAATCCATGGCAGTGCTATGTCGGTGATCCCTTTTTCTTCCAGTCTCTTGATGAGGATTTTATGGCTGACTGTGTCAAATGCTGCAGAGAGGTCGAGTAGTATCAGTGCCTAGTTTGTGTTGGAGTCTGTGTTGATTTCTAGGTCATTCTATGTAGAGAGAAGTGCCGTCTCCATCCCTCTCATGGATCTGAAGCCAAGTTGTGCGTTAGTTGGTGATTTTCTACTTGTTCCAGTGTTTGATCGTAGACATAGGTTTCTAATAGTTTTGCTGGATAAGAAATGTTTGAGATTGGTCTGTAGTTTGAGAGGTCTTCCACGTCACCTGTTTTGCCCTTGATGAGTGGTTTCATGTAGGCCGATTTGAATGCTTGCGGTACTCTCTCCATTGAGAGTGATGATTGAAGAGGTTAAGGTAGTATTCTGATGGTGGAATTGGTTTATAGATGAGCGGTGGGTAGGGGTCCTTTGGGAAGTCTGCTTTGTTGCGTTTTCTTCTCTAGGCTGAGGAGATTTTCTCTTGACATTTGGGCAAAACTGGTCAGCCTGGTATGTGGTCCCAAGATTGGTAGGGGATGGTGCATGGTCTGGTTGATTGGTCTACTTTTTATGATCCGGTGTATCTTGGTGATTTTATTCCTAAAATGTTCTGCAAGATCGTTGCATAGTTTTTCTAGAGTCACCAGTATATGTTTTGCACCATGGGGGATTTTGTCATCTTGTTTATGATGTTGAATAGTTCCTTCTGAGTGTTGGTAGCTTTTGTGATCCAGTGGTCATAGTATTTCTATTTGGCTTTAAGAGTTTCCTTTGTGTATGCTCAGATGTTTTGGGATACATTATTCTTTTGGCTTGGCCGTAGTTTCTTCCCCCATTCTTGTTGTAGTTTCCATTTTTTTCCTTCCATTGTATTGAGGTGGTGCGTGGACCATCTTGCCACTGCTTTTTTTGTGATGGGATGAGTGACTTTTCCAGGGAGATGTTGTCAATTGCTTTGGCGATCGCTTTCTGCGTTAGGTCTGCTTTTTCATCTAAGTCAGTTGCATGCAATGTTGCGATCGGATCGATGGTTTTGTGGATTATAGTTGTTCTTCTAAGTTACTGCTTTTGACAATATTCCAGTTTCTTTTCCAGATCGGGGGTACTTCTGGGGCTGTCTGGATGCTTTTGACGGTAGTAGGATCACGAATAGTATAATGAGTGGTTGCTCAATAGTATTTGTATTGGTGGTGGAGTTGAGATCTGTTTTTATTGGAAAAGATTGCATCAAGGGTGTGCACTGCCATGTGTGTCACTCCTTTAACCAAGTGTCATAGTCTCATTGTCTCAAGCTGCTTAGTTACTGATTTCTGTGAGTTTGCATTCTCTTTTTCAAACCATATGTTGAAGTCCCTAAGGAGGATCAGGAATGGCCAGGTTCATGACGGCTTCTATGAAGGTGTCTATGAAGGTTGCCTCGTAGGTTGGTGATCTATAGGTGAGTATGAATGTGAGTTTTTTTTGTGGGTGTGATGTCTGGTGAAGGACGAGGGATTTGCAGTTCAGGATGTTCAGTGGGTTAGCTGCTTTTATTTGTATGTGTTCTTTGTAGGCTACTGAAAGTCCTCTGCCTCTTTTTCCTTTTCTGTTTACCTGTATGCATTTGATGTTGTCCAGTAGATAGCTGTGTAGTGTAACTTTGTAGCTGTCATCTAGCCGGGTTTCTGTGATGAATAGCATGTCAATTCCACCATCGTAGAGTAGATTGTAGATCTCTGTAGCGTGTTTCAACATCGATCTTGTGTTGATTAGTATGAAATGTATTTTTTTCTTTATAGTGTCCTGTTATGTTCTTGCTTTTGTCTTTGCATGGTCGTGAGGGTGAGTTTTCTCCTTATACTCAAGATGTGGGATGTGTTCTGTTAGGTCTGTTTCATCATTGAGTAAATTGGCTAGATTTCTTATTGGGTCCATGACTACTTCTGTGTCCTCTTCTGTATCTAGTTGTAGTTGCTGTCGGTCCCTTTGGGTTTTGGTGATGTTTGGAGTGAAGGTGTTGTTTCCCATCATACTCTTCCTGCATGTTTTTGTCCTTTTCCTGTGGGGTCCTGGTGTCCTGCCAGTGTGTCTAACATTTCTGTTGATCATATGCTGCTCTGGTGAGTGGTCCATAGAGAGGTATGGTGTATATGTGTCTTGTTTTAGTTTGTTCTTTTTTCTGCTGTGCTTATGGGTGTGTGCTCTGTTGCTGTGTTGGTATTTAGTGGCATGGTGGCCTGGTGTGATTCCATTATGTTTCTCCTTTCTCCTAGTTTTCTCTTGTGTTGTCCTGTTTTGTGGCGTGGCATATTCGGTTCTCTTAAAGTCGTCTAGTTTGTTGATGTTTATGTTATTGTATTGGGCATTGGGGCCCTTCCCAACCTCTGACACTTTTTCTGAGTTTTTGTTGGGCTTGTTGTTGTCTTTTTGTTTGTTTATTTAAGTTTTATGGTCTCCTTTTAGTTGTGCTTTTCTTTGTGCTTTCTGATGTCTGTAGTTATTGTTGGGGGGTGTAACTCAGTCGGTGTACATTGGCTTGCAGAGTGTGATGATGGAAAGGTCATAATGGGGCAGGGCTGGGAGAGTTACTGAATGTGCACTTTTGTGGCCTTATCCTTTAGGCTGTCTCTGAGGACTGCGTCCTCCGACTATTAGTCTGCTGGCAGTTTATGGCTACCTTTCTGCTAGATTCCCCTAGAGACCCCTATATTTGAAGCACAGCAGTGGTGGCGGAGCACCTAAAGTAGGGACCATCTACTAGTGGGGCACCTAGTTCTGGAGCACTTTGACTTGGAGCGTGGCTGTAATATGAGAGAAGGTCCAGCAACCAAAATCCAGCAGTGGTGAAGGTGCACCTAGAATTGGAACATAGTGCTAGAGGGGAAACACCTAGAATTGGAGAAACACCTAGCAGTGGAACAATTCAGGTGAGGGGAGAACACCTAGACTTGAAGCACATGAGCAGTATGGGAACCCCTAAAACTGGGACACAGTGCTGGGCAGGGTAGAGCTAGAATTGGAGGCACATGGCAAATGGTAAATAGCAATAATAAATGTCTTGCCACAGTAAGATATTTTTAAACTGGCTGCACCAATGTAGGTCATTCTAGTGATGTAATAAAAGCTATTATGTTTGCTTTAGCCTTGCTGCCCAGTAAAAGGTGCCATGACACAGTAAGAAAATATATATATACCTCAAGTAGCTCCTTCCATACCTTTCTTACCCCCGTAGGGTCTCCACAATTATGGCCATCATCCTCTCCCGTCTAGACTATTCTAACTCCCTCTACCTAGGTGCACCTGCATAACAACTCAGAAAGCTCTAATGGATCCTAAACTCCACAGCAAAGCTCCTACTGGCACTCTCCCCCATAGAACACATCTCCCCACATTCAGGATACTTCACTGACTGCCCATCAATTGATGTGCATCTTTCAAAGCCATGTGCATTACCCACCATGCCATTCAAATGAAAGGTCCGGAATTCCTCTAAAACAAGCTCACATGCTACAACCCCTCCTGACTCCTCAGATCAGGCTCTGCACACCCCCTGATGGTGCCACCATTCAAGTTCTGAAGACTAAGAAGTGCCTGTTTCTCCATCCCTGCACCCGCTTTCTGGAACTCCCTTCCCCTCGCATTCCGAGTCATAGAGGATCATCTGGCCTTCAGGAAAGCCCTGAAAACCTGCCTCTTTCCTCCCACCTCCTGACTCCCCCTTTCTGCACCCACTTACCCTCCAACCGTGCACTATTTTCTTCGAGAAGTCACCCCCCCGGCTGCCTCCCTCTCTCCCACACATCCCTCTGAGCTATCTACCTCATCTCTCCTCCATCTTGTATGCACGGTCACATCAAACTGCACCAAGGGGCACCACCTGCCTTTTTGGGAGGACTCAAGAAGGTATTCTGTAGCTTGCACATATTATGAATCCTGATTGTGGGCAGAGTATGGCACTGACATGGGCTTGGAGGGTGAGCAAAGCATTGTGCTTAAAATGCACCTTAGAAAAGCACTTGGATAGCCTGGGAGGATGACAAGCAGGCATTTTGGACCACTGGTTGCCACCACACGTCCTGGTAGGGAACATGTTAAGCATTAAAAAAAGAATTCCAAAATTGTGGCCTACTTTCCATTCATTTTCTCACAGACATAAAAGGTACATTTTTGGCAAAGTGCACAGCCCAAACCGTTGAACGGATTTTAACCAGGTCTGAAACAACTCTGGCACGAATCATTGACTTGCAATCTATATTTGGTTTGGGGTTATGCTGTACCGTGGTTATTTTAAAATTTGACAGAGAAGGGAGTGCCCCCTTCCCCAAAAATTATAGTTTCATCTACCATGGTGCATTGCAGGATCATGGTTTACAGAAAAGAAACGATGGCCATCTTGTTTTTCTCTCGATGTGAGAGATATTTGCTTCTATAGCTGAGGATATGGGAAAATGAAATGCAGTCAAAAGTTACTTGCAGGTCAAAAACATACAAGTGCTGTCAGGTAGAGGTGAGGGGGTGGCTAGAGGGCACTGAGTAAAATATGGGAGTTGGAGGGGGTACAGGGACCAAGTTTGCAACACAACGCTTTCTGTAGCCTCCGCTATATCCATGACTAGCCGACATCTCATAGCAAATTGCATCACATAAGCAGTGTGTGTTGTGGGGGGAAAGGGAGAGGGCAGGAGAGGTGAGGAGGTCCACTGGGGGTGGGGGAAGCCAGCACAGATGAGGGGGCACTTGGTGAGAAGCAGGGGGGCAGGTATGCATTTTATTTCCAGCAGTTTTGCCGATATTCATGGCTATATGTGATGCTACAAAGCACTACAGCTAGCCGTGGGTATGTGTGGTTCGGTATCAGCAGCTATATAGTTTGAGGTGTCAGTGTTTTACATTTTTTTTAAAGTACTTTCTTTAGTTATAGTGATGTCAGGGTGAAAAATCACTGTCCATGGCCAAAGGCCATGGTCAGTGATATGGTACGTATTAGAGAGAATTTTTTATTTTGGATCTGTGTTTTCAGACTTTTGTGCATGTGAGACTTTGGAGAAAGATGGAAGAAAATAGTTTAACAAAATTAATATAAAAAGGAGCAAATGTTGTCTAGTTTTAGATGTGCCATACAATGTATTTTAGGTTGTGTATTCTCACTTATGGTATTATGTTGTGTGGGCGTGCAATGTTTGCCTATCTAGTTTACTGTTATGCATTTTTCTATGGTTTCTTATTTTTCAGTTACTTTACATAAGTGCATGAGTTGTGTTGTTCTGCATTGATCATTTAAGTTGGATTGTAGTATAAAACTTGAAGTCAGTCCCTTGTCAACTGACTATTTGTAACCACGGTTATGATAAAAGTCAATGAACTGTAGCCGTGGTTATAATAAAATGTTTTTTGTTATTGTTTATGGAATTTGTGTATTTTTATATGATAAGTAGTCCTTAAAAAGACTGTTTTGGGGTACACTGAGTGTAGAACTTTGGCACATTAGGAGTACTGTTTTGATGTTATGAAGGAACACTGCATTTCCTTAATTGGTTAGGTGTACTCCGTCATGTCTATAGAAATTGGCCATGTAGAACTGTATTTTGTTGTTCGCAATTCAAAATTGGTTGTTGTATGTCATGAATGATGAAACTGCTTTATTAACATTTCTCTGGGATTTCTCAATTTTACCATTAAATCTGGTGCTCCATCTCCATTTTTGCCTCTGATTGAGATTGGAAAAGATAAAGATGGTGTGAGGAAATGGTTACATTAGATTTCCCCTGTCTTGTTTCTTCATTAAACTAAGGGACACTCTTCGCACAGTCCCCAAATCATTTAGTATGACGTCTGTGTGGCCTGTACTTCTCAGACTTAACAATTTTGGAAAAACCTGGAACCAACACATTTCCCGCAATCCAAAACATTTCATTGTAAAATCTCTCTTACCTAGGTCCATGTTAATATTTAGTTCCTCACAAAAAGCCAGCAACCAAAACAGCCAACTGACTCCAATCAGCCACACATTATTCAAACCAACCATGATATATGCAGTATTTCTCTGTTTCCAGGAAAATGATTCCTAGTTGACATTTCTAGTAGTTTGTATGAGCAGAGTATGCATGATGTGTGTGTTTTGTACTTTCTAATTGGTTGATGGTGCTGTTGTTATTATTCACTGCAATCCAACAATCCACTGCAATCCACTCAGCTGCATGCAGCACTGCTATTAACGGGTAGATCCTCACCCCGCCTCCGTTGCATCCGCAGCTATATTTGAGCAAGTGACACATCGTGTGTTTGTGGATGTGTGGTGGCCGCAGTTATCCAAAATTTTGGCTGGGGTGGCATCTTATCTGCATTGACTGTTTTGGGGGATTTGAAGACACTAGGGGAGTGGAGGAGGACTATGAGGAGTGGAGGGGGGGTGGTAGGCATGTTGGGGACAATTTTTGAAGTTTGGTGGAGTGGAAATGCAATTTAGAATTCGTAGTTTTTGAGAATAGCTGCAGTTATCAGCAAACATCCAGGAGGGACTCTTGTATAGCTGTGTCTATAAAAAGCAGTTTTTGGCTGAAACAGCGGGTATTTTTAAAGTCACGTCTATAAATATACATTTTCTGTGCAATAATCATATGTTCATGTGGATGATACAGTACAGAATTGTATTTGAGTGTGTTATTTTATGTACTTAGTTGTTTACCTATTTCATTTGAAGGGGAATTTGAGATTTTGATGACACATGTGTATTCTTTAACTACTCCTTTTTTATGTGTCTTTTGTTATTAATATTTTGCATTACATTTTTGAAAATAAAGACACGCCATCACATAGCCACGGTTATAAGTTTTAGGGCATAATTGGATTTTTTGGTATCCGCGGCTATCCATACTGTTTGGAGAAAAAAAATGTAATGTGGAATTTTTCAAAAATATGCATTGATTGTAGTGTTTGTAAATAGTTCATCTAACATTAGAATTACCTTTTAATCATGTTGACGTTCTATTTGCTCATTTCGCACACACGGGTTACCCCCTCCACCAGTCGTTGCTGTATGCAGCCACGCATGTATCCTTAGTAGACGTGGCTATAAGAACTTTTTAAAATATATATATATCTACATATATATTGGCAGTAGTCTTGTAAATATTTATTTTAAACTATATTGACAGTTACTGTAACATTTTATAACTATTCATGAACAGTAGATATACATGAAAATAGTGTAACAAGTTAAGTACATATGCAAACTTATTTTTGTAACAACAGGTTCATTTGGGGGGAATGTGTTTGTCCAATTGCTTTTTGTTTTATTTTCTAGACATAATACAGTGTTTTGATTAGCTGAATTGTCTGTATTATTAATGTTAATTATGTATTGAATAACAAAACCGTTGAAATTCAAGGAAAAAAGTTTAGTTGCAGGGACGTTAAGGTGAGTAATACATTGTAACAAAACCTTTGAAATTCAAGGAAAAAACATTAGTTGCAGGTACGTTAAGGTAAAAAATGAATGCAACAAAGTAACTAGGCGCCCACTGTTCCGCAGACTATGCCCATAATGATGACATCACAGACCACATAACTGATGACATCACTAATTACATCACAACAGTAACAGCTATTAAACACGGGCTTTAGCCTTGGTCAGTGTGCATGGGCAAATATATTTTAACACATGATTGGGTACTAGTCATGGCCTTCAGTTATTGATAGTGGTCACAACCTTCACACATGTGCACTGAATTCTTTAAAACACTAACAAGCTATCAACCATAGATTATGGCCTTTACAGTGGATGCAGCTTTCAACAGTGTCTGCTGTATATTATATACACTGAACAGGCACTAGCCATGGACTTTAGCCCAATACTGGCCAGTGGCCACAATGTTTGACTATGTCCACTATGTATTCTAACATATAAATGGGACACTAACCATGGCGTTTGACCATTAGCAATTTGTACATCTTTTGGCCATGTGTACTGTATATTTTAAAATACCAACATGGCATAAGCAATGGACTTCAGACGTGCGCACTGTGTATTATATAAAACTAACCAGCCCCTATGTATGGCCCTGGACCGTGGCCACTGTATACTATATATACACTAACCAGGCACTATCAATGGACTTTCGCACAATACTGGCCAGTGGCCACAATCTTTGACTGTGACCACTATATATTCTAACAATAGCAATTAGTACATCGTTTGGCCATGTCCACTGTTCATTTTAAAATAATAAAATGCAATTAGCAATGGCCTTCGGCTATGCCCACTATGTATTACACAACACTAATCATCCACTAGCTGTGGCCTTCGACCGTGCCCACTGTATATTATAAACACTAACCAGCCACTAGCCATGGTCTTCAACACAATACTAGCCAGTGGCCACAGCCTTTGTCTGTGCTGACTGTATATTTTGACATATTAATGGGCACTAGCTATGGGCTTTACCCACGGCCACTGACTACAGCTTTCAATTCTGCCCACTGTTTGTTTAAAAACAGTGACAGGTTTCTAGACATGGCAGTTAACCATGCATATTGGTATTTTTGAACACTCATTGACCACTAGCTTTTGATGCGGCCAGTGACCCCAGCCTGTGTCATGGCCAAGTCCATGCCGTAAATTGTTATTCAGGTAATTAAAGTTTTCATGAGCTAACTTATAAATGATGTTATGTCTAATTCCATTATTGATGTAATCAGTTATATACAATGCAATTATGTTGTCACCACTGATGGCATCAGTGATGTGATCTGTGATGTCATCATTGTGATCATAGTCTGTGCAACAGGGGGCATGAAGTTAAAGTGGCTTTAGCTGAATTTCCAGGGTTTTGTTGCATTCAGTTCTCACCTTAACGTCCTTGGGACTAAAGTTTTTTCCTTGAATTACACAGCCACGTTAGTGGCCGAGTAGTTATGGTTAAGTTGCTGTTTCCATAGGAAGAGCACTTTTTGAGCGGCTTATAACTCTGCTGCGCAAAGTTTGGTGAGGTTTGGTCCAGGGGGAAAACATATAGGGGGGTCCCAAAACATCTTTTTTTCCCATAGACTGAATGGTGGAAAAACTTTGCACATGGCTACAGGTCAAACCGCTGGACGGATTTTCACCAGATTTGCGGCAGGTGCAAGGGCTTGGTCTAGAAAGCGTGCTTTTGTAAATTTGGTGACCTTCTGTGCAGTACTTTTCATTAAAATGATCAAAAAGTAGATCTGAAAAAATTAGTGATATCTATGTCCGCTTTGCGATCACATTTCCCTGTTCGGTCCACGGACAAGACACCGATTGGCTAAGGGGCTGGCCTCATGACCGCGGACACGCAACGTCTCTGCCGATTGGCTGCAGTGAGACCGGTTCGGCGTCAGATTGTTTGGATGCACCCGACATCTTGGATCCGCCGATAGCGGAGCGGCAACCAGCGGAAACATGCTATATTTATAAACCTCTTTTGCTGTGTCATAGAGCGTTGGGAAAGGTTCAGACAGTAAGACTTGGGTGATGAATGCATTTGTTCTGGCAGTCGGTCTTCATGATGTATTTTCTATGGCCACCTTGTACGCACATAAAATGTGGGGTCTAATAGCGGTAGTATTTCAGTCCATGCAGTCCACAGGGAACGTGTAACTGTTGTACGGACAAGTGTGGTGTTAGCGAACATTGAAATTGACAACATGCCGAAATTGCATTACATTTTCCTATGGATATTGCATTCATTAGTACGCCATGATGTATTTTCTATGGCCACCTTGTACGCACAGAATATGAGGGGTCTAATAATGGTAGTATTTCAGTCCATGCAGTGCACAGGGAACTTGTAACTGTTGTACGGACATGCGTGGTGTTTGCGAACATTGAAATTGACAACATGCCGTAATTGCATTACTTTTTCCTACGGATATTGAATTCATTAGTACGCCGCCATGGGTGTGACATGCTACGGTGGTTGTGGCCAGGGCCTAGAGTCTTAGATGCATGGCCGTCGGACGAAGGCCGAAGGCCTTACTTCCAAGACTGTAGGCCCTGGCCACAACCACCGCAGCATGTCACACCCATGGATACACCCGTAGTATTGCGTATCGATTGGCTGGTTGTGGGGAGTGTGTACCGTCTTGGGTGCATGGCCGAAGTTATAAGCACTGGACGTCCAAGCCACTGCACACCCATCACATGTAATATCTCTGGACATACAGCTAGGAGTGCAGCCTCTGGCCAGAAGCACTGACGGATCCCACACCTATAGAAAACCCCCAACTACCACACATCACTGAGGTGGTTGTGGGGAGACCCTGCACGAAGGCCATGCACCCAACAACAAAGTTATAACCTCTTCATGATGTATTTTCTATGGCCACCTTGTACGCACAGAAAAAGAGGGGTGTCATAAGGGTAGCATTTCAGTCCGTGCAGTGCACAAGGAACTTGTAACTGTTGTAAGGACAAATTGACAACATGCCATAATTGCATTACTTTTTCCTACGGGTATTGTATTCATTAGTACGCCTCCATGGGTGTGACATGCTACAGTGGTTATGGGGAGTATGTGCAGTCTTGGGTGCATGGTCGAAGGTCATGCCCCCAAAAGCACATTTGTACGTAGTGTAGTGATATGCCCCAATGGATGTCATATGGTGTGGTAGTAGTGGGCATGATGTAGAGTATTTGAACAAAACAATAAGCACTGCAGTTGTAAGCAACTATGGATTTTATATACTGTATACCCATACATTGATAAATCTGTGGCCTCACACTCACATCCGATATGCTGTGGTGTTTCTGCCCAGGACCCAGAGTCTTGCCTGCATGCCCAAAGCCCATGCACCCAAGACTGAAGTCATAGGCAGTGGGGTTATAAGTGAATATGGGTGTGATGTAATGCAGTGGTTGTGTGTACGTCCTAGCGTCTTGGCTGCATGGCTGCAGACAATGGTCCCAAAAGTTAACTTATAAGTAGTTAATTTACAAGGGCCATGGTTTTGATATGCAGCGATAGTTGTGAGTATGAACTATACTGTTTGTACCTTGGTCATAAGGCGTAGGTGGTAGGGTACACAACCAAGATGCAAGGGCCAGCCTACAGCCACTGCAGCATATTAGTACCATAGATTAGACGTGTAGGTTCACATGTGTACAAAATGACTGCCAAACTACTTACTCCTTACTTTGTTCAGAATCCATACACATGTCAAATGACTTTAGTACTTGGTGGAAGTATCTTTTTTTAATTTCTGTGATAAAAGGAAAAAGTATGTTAGGGCCTCATTACGACTCAGGCGGTAAGTGATTGAAATTACCGCCATGGCGTAATGAGCGTTAACGCCATGGTCCGATGGCGATAAGAGCGCCACATTACGACCCATCGCGCACGAGCATTACGCCATGGCGGTAACGTAAACTACGCCATGCCGTAAACAGCCCTTACCGCCCTCGTTAACAGCGCAGGGTGACCTACCGCCACCCATCATTGCGCCGACCGTAGTCAGCGGTCACCGTAATTAGCGGTGACCGCAATTAGGCGGAACCGGAAATAGCGTAATCGCGGCGGAACGGGAAACAGCACAGCGGCCATCTTAAAAAACACAATCCATTGCCATCCTACCCAACCACACCACAACCAACCCTCAAACCCTGACATTCCCATAACCCACCCATTTCCACAGCCAACCATGCCTAAAGTTGTCAAGAAGGCATGTGACAGGCAGCGGCAGGAGCGCTTCAGTCGAGAGGAACTGCAAATGGTTGCAGACACGCTCCAGGAGAAGGCTGATGTTGTCTTCTCCAATGAGATGACCCGAACAGCCATAGGCCGCAAAAAGGAGGTGTGGGAACTTGTGGCACAACGTGTCAGTGCTGTTGGAACCACCCCACGCACCTCCAAACAGTGCCGCAAGAGATGGGACGACCTGCGGATCAGGGTCCGGGGCATTATGTCTGCCAACCGTAACCTGGCCCTGGGAACTGGCGGGGGAGCAGACTCCCCACTGAAGATGCAGCCATGGGAGGAGACATGTGCCTCTCTGATTGGCATTGAGTGCATCGAAGGTGTCGGCGAGATGGAGAGAGGGGCCCCGAGATCTGGAGACACAGGTAGGTGCCTCATATCCAGCCTTGCAAGACACCCTGATACACTTGCACGTGACAATCACAATGTGGCAGACGCAACACATCAGCAGATGAGCCACACCCTGCGCACATGCAGCATGTACACTGTACAGTAGGCAGACACACACCTGCATGCAAAACCGAATCTAAAGGGAGGCAACCTGTATGTCACGGGCTACTAACTCCACCATCTATCCATTTCACTCTTCACAATGCCTGCTCAATGTCCGCTGAACCATCAATAACAGTCACCCTCCTCTGCTCCACCACAGGCTCGCAATCGGACACTGGCAGGGACGACAGCACCAGCACCCCAACCAAGAAGGCCAGGAAAGTGGGAGAGGGGAACCATGCATCCACCTCTGCTGGACCCAGGCAGAATCCACGCCAGGCTGAAGAGCCCAGGGCAGCAAAGTCCCCCGAGGAAGGGGTCGTGACAGCACCTGCAGCCCAACCACACCCACTGTTGCCCACTGAGGGCAATGCGTCAGCAGGGAGCAGTACTGTTGGGGAGACTGCAGCCATCGCTGCCTGCTCCGACAGTGATGTGGAGGATGACACCGGACTTGACCACAACACACAACTGCACTCACCACACCTATCCCCAATCAGCCATCATGGAGATGACACCCAGGGCCCATCGCCAGCTAATTCATGGCCAGCAACTCCAAGCCCAGTGGGAGTTGTGGAAGATGGGAGTAGTCCCATTGGTCCCCCATTGGCACCCCCCATTGGGCCAGAATTCCAGCTGTCGCTGGAGCAGATTGCCAACAGGCAGGAAGCACTGGGCACACTCCTCACGCAGCATGTAGCAGAATGTGTAAGTACCAGTGCAGCCATGGAGAGGAGTGCTGATGGCATCAGGGCTGCCATCCAAACTGCCAGCAGGGACATTTGCACCGAACTTGCTGCAGGGCGGCAGATGATGAGCCAGCTCATCCAGACAATTCTGGACACATGCCGTACTGAGCAGCCCGGTACATCCTCGGCTGCAAGTTCAGCACAAGCCTCTCCCGTCCGCAGGTCATCCAGGACCCTGAGGAGCACAGGCAGGGGGGCCCCAGGTTCCGGGAGAGGGGGCAGTCAATAGTGTGCTGAACTATACTCACTTCACCACGGGCACTGTCACATGTTTGCAGGGTGTTCAGGGGGGAGGGGGAGGGGGGTATTGGGTGTGTTGGAGTGTTCAGGGGGGAGGGGGAGGGGAGTATTGGGTGTGTTGGAGTGTTCAGGGGGGAGGGGGGTATTGGGTGTGTTGGAGTGTGCAGGGGGGAGGGGGAGGGGTACTGTTATACCTATTCAGTAGTACAATACACTTTTTCTTTTCTCACAAACTAAAAGTGTGGACATTGCTCATTGCGTATGTGTGCTTTATTGTTACAGTCCACAGTGTTGACATACCAGACACACACAGTGCCCCAAGTGCCATCCATATGTCACACACTCGCTGTGTGTGCTAGAAGTATCGGTCAATGACATTCTGACGCATTATATGGCCCTCCTGTGCATCGCTGCCTCCCTGAGGTGCTGCCCCATCCCCAATATCATCATCCCCATCATCAGGTGGTTGTGGTTCTGCGTCAGGGGGCAGAGGCACGTTTCGTCTGATGCACATATTGTGTAGCATGACACATGCCATGACGATCTTTGCAACCTTCTCATGGCGGTACAGGAGTGCCCCGCCAGACCTGCTGAGGCAGCGGAAACGTGCCTTCAGTAGGCCAAAAGCATGCTCTATCACCACACGGGTACGTGCATGGTTATGGTTGTAGTCCTCCTCATGCTGTTTCGATGGGTTCCGGACTGGTGTGAGGAGCCACCTCTTCAGGGGATAGCCCGCATCACCTGTAAAATGTGAGAAAAGAATGTGTCAGGAACGAGATTGATATGTGAACATGACGCACAACCATGCCTTGATTCTGACTGTTACTGTGCACCAATTGGAGTTGTGGTTATGGATTTACACTGTGCAACCAGTATGTGTTCATGGCTCTCATGTACTGTTTTGCATGCTAAAACACAATGCAGGGGGGACGATTGCCTTGTGAGTGGCCATCCACTGTGTCCGTTCAGGACGTCATTCATGTGACCTTGCACGTGTCCTGTGAGCTTGAAGCTCACATGATAGCAACATCGATGTCTGGCTCATTATGACCCCAGTGAGCATTACTGGTGTCAATGGGGACAGTTTGTGGGTCTTGTAGTGGTGCATTGATGTCCCTGTCTGTCATGTGCCTCCTTTGTGCGCAGTTGTGGGGGACAGGCCTTTCAGTAGTTGGTGCATGGTGACGTGCATGTTGGTGTTATTCTTTAGGGTCAATGCGGCCACAATTTGCACAATGCACTTGCAAATGGTTGTGTCGTTTTTGGGATGCACTTTCATTCACATGTTGGGATGATTAGGTCAGGCATGATGTGTACACTTCTCTGTTGACGTCAGTGCTGCCAAAGGGAATGATCTGGCTACTGCTAGTTGCACCCACCCCCCTGTATCTGCCAGATGTAATATGCATTGGTACGTCATTCAACACCCACTTTGCATTTCCATGCTCATGTCATTAGACTCACCGAGTAGGTAGGATCTTGGGCCTGCATGTCGCTCCATGTAGCGTGGTATTGTTGAGTTCCGAAGGATCATAGAATCATGGGTTGATCCGGGGAATCTGGCACAACAATGTGTGATGATCCTGTTGGAGTCACAGACCATTTGCACGTTGATTGAGTGGAAATGTTTACGGTTGCGGTACGGTACCTCCATGGCATGTGGGACCACCAATTCAACATGGGTGCAGTCAATGGCACCAATGCAACCAGGTATGCCGGCCAGTGCATGGAAACCCACTTTGGTGTTGGCAATCTCCTGGGCAGACCGTGGTAATGAGATGTGGTCATCTGTGTGCTTGAGGAGGGCATCGAGCACTTGCATCAGTGTACGCGAGAATAATGGTTGTGATAAGCCATGCAAGTGCCCCACTGTGTGCTGGTAGGTGCCTGTGGCCAGGAAGTGGAGCACGGACACTACCTTCAGTAGGGGGGGGGTGGCAGTGGGTGTATCAATCATGCTGACGATGTTGTTGTGTATCATGTCCACAATGGTGGTGATGGTGTCCCGGTCCAGTCGGTACAGGGTGTGGATCTGCTCAGCGGTGAGGTTGAATGGGCTGGGTCTGATGCGTGGGATTGGGGGCTGCCTGCGTGGTGGCACTGGCTGTGCTGGTGGGGCTTGCTGGGCCTGCCTTGCCCTCCTTCTCCTCCTGCGTCTCCTCTGTGCAGCCTGTTGTTGTTGTTGTTGTTGTTGTTGTTGTTGTTGTAGTTGTAGTTGTTGTAGTTGCTGTTGTAGCACTCGCATTGCTATCAGGTCCTCCAGCCCCAACATTGCTAGTCCTATTGGTATCATTGTGGAGTGTGACTGGGTGTGGGAAGGGGTGGGGTGTGCTCTTTTTGTACTTCCTGTGTCTGTATTGCCTTCACCTGTGCTGTTTCTGTGCACCTGTGGCAGCTGCATTCACTTTACATGGCCCTTTACGGTTGGTTCGCGATGGCGTAATTTGCACCATGGCGGTAAGGTACTTAACGGCCTGGGTGATGGCGTTAGGGGCATGTCCGCTTGGGTCGGCATTCCCGCACCTTTCCGCCATGGCGCTAAGTACGGTGTGGATGTTCGCGTGCGCGCGCCCTTGGCGCAGTCAGCGGCAGCGTTAGCTATGATGCCGCTAGTGACATCGTAGTTTACGGTCACGGGTCGTAATCGGCCCAAGCGGAAGACGATGGCGGTAATCGTTTACCGCCATCATTTTTCGCTTTGCGCCAGGGTCGTAATGAGGGCCTTAGTCTTTGCATTTTATGAAAACTTACTACATTGCATAATTTACCCTCATATTTAGTTTACAAACCAGTGTACTGTGCATTCTGCTCAGTTTCTGTGTTTGCTTTTCTAATCCTTGGGTCTTCATCTTTCTGAATAATGTTATGTTTGTTGCCTTGTTGGCGATTTGTAACAACAGTTAGATACCTGCAGGCATATTCTAACTGTGCATTTGTTCTTACAGTTCTGTGATATTCATTTATTTGTGTCGCTGGTATATCCTCTTGGGCAGTTAGATGCCTGTTGCCGTATTCTAACTGTTTGTAGTCTTTAATTTTTTGGTAGTCTTGAAGTACACATTATTTATTACATCTTGGCTTTAAGAAGATTACATATGCATTTGTAAGATTAGCTGGCAATCTCTGCTTTAGAGTAATGGTGCTATCATTACATTCGAACCATCCGCATTTCTTTTTAATGTATGCAGTGTAGTGCCATGCATTGGTTGTAGCTCCTGCATGGTAGATTATACCTACTGTTGTAAAGGTTTTCTTTCCAAGTGACAGTCGGTTTGCAGTTGTTTTTGGTACCATCTGCATTATAACATAGAAGCATAAGTATTATGTAGGTACTATGTGATTGTATCAGTAAGGTGGAGCGATTGTCTGAATTGCAAATAGTACATAATCTGCCATGGTTTGCATTCTGTACAAGTTGCTGAAATGGAATGGATTCACAATTAGGTATGGAAACATACACACATCACTCATTTGGGATTTGTTCCCGTATCACATTGTTACAAAGAGTGCATGTATGTTTCCACATGTACGATATCTGGAAGATTTCATTTACAGGTATGCTTTTGTTTTCCATTACTAGTAGTAAGTACATTAGAAATTCTTGTGTATCTTCTGGTGAGTTCATATTGAATCTCACCATTCCAGCAGAGTAGTCCAATTCTTGCCTTATTCCATAAACACTGTATGTCTTGTCAGGATTATTTGTTGCATTTCTATGAAGCACTAACATTTGCAAACACAATTGGTCTGTACTGTGTAAGTAAATATTGTTAACAATTGGTGGCAATTGAAATAGAATGTTCATTGCTAAATTTGCATAGCAACTTACCCCAGTTTCATTTGCAAATTTGAATGGACCAGCTAGTTCTGTATCTGAGTACATTTTTCAGAGTTTCTGTTCCTTCTTTGAAGACCTACCTGGTTTACATTCCCTAATAGGTTCTTCTTTGTTTGTGGTAATTGATGAAGCTTTAGCTTCTTTTGTTTTCTTTGAGGGATTTGCTGTTGGATTCTGTTGCATTTCTGTTTGATTTAGTTTTCTTTTACCACGTTTCACTTAATCTGGAACAGGATATTGTTTCAGATGGGGGGTGTACAATGACCGCAGTGTATTGTACTTTATAATATCAGCTTTGACTTTACTTGCATCGAAGTTCATCAGCAATAGACCGTCAAGTGTATGTAAACGTGATAATGCTACGTAGCTTATGCCTTCTTTAAAGACTGTGGGCCTCATTACACGGATGGCGGTAAGGGTTTACCGGTACCAGTATTTTACTGGTACCGGTAAATCCTTACCGCCTTACTACGAGGTCCCTTTGCGGGTTGGGGAATTTAATGCCTGCTTTTTGCAGGCGTTAAAAACCAACCCGCAAAGGGACCCAGGGAGCTAATTACAGTACCGCAATTTGCGGTACCATAATTAGCGCCTTCCCCATTCCCATTATGCCCTATGGGGCAAAAATGGGAATGGGGAAGGGCAATGGTGGAAGGGGGGATTACCACCCCACCAACCTTTAAATGGGGCGGTAATTCCCCTTTCCGCCAAGGCGGTGCCGGTATTTTACCGGCATGAACCATGGCGCTAATAGCACCATGGTTCTCCGCCATCCGTGTAATGAGGCCCTGTGTTTCCTATATCTATCAATGCTTTGTCTAGGGTAAGACCTTGGGATTTATGAATGGTAACTGCATATGCAAGAGTTAGAAAAAATTGCTCTCTACGTACATACATGTTTTTGAAGAGAAGAAATCGACCAATTGAGCGTCCTATCCTTTTCACTTCTGAAAGTTTATCAAAGCTAATATTGACAAACTGAACGTTGCTGTCACGTGGGTATGATTGAAAGCCAGCAACTGTACTCAGAGCTCCATTAACTAGTCCTTGCTCGACGTCAAGGTTACGTTTAAGCATTACTCTACAATTTAAGGATAATTTTAATATTTTTCCAACCCAGCTGTGTTGGAGATTGAATTTTCTAAACTATTTAGTCTTGTTGTGGCTTGCTCACACATGGATACTGTCATACCATGTAAGTCTAGTTTGTCTGTGGTGCTAATTTCAATTATTGGTTGCATTTCTTTATTTAACGTTGTTTCATTAAATTTGAAACAGCATGCAAGAATTGGCATTAAGGCCATACAATTGACATTTTTGTGCGCAATTTGTTCCATAACATCAGTTGTAAATGCATTATTGCCATAAAGTTCATGAATTTGCCGGTTTTTCAATATTGCTTGTGCTTCTTGCGATAGTACAACAACTCTAATACTTTTTAAGATGTTGGCATACGTGCGATCTGCAGATTGCTGCATGTTCTCTGTTAATTCTCTGTATTGGAAATGTTGCCAAAAGTTGACATTTCCTATGCTGCCAACAGTTTTACGGCAGAGTTTGTGGCCTAAGATTTTAAAAATAGGTTCACCTTTCACTGGTGTCAATTGTACAAGATCTCCGAAAACGATAATGTGTTTCCCTGCAAAGAGTTCTTCGTTGTTACTTTCAAGTACTTCTTGCAATCTGAGGTGAATCAAAGCCAACATTAGGTTGGAGACCATGCTCACTTCATCTATTAGTAGCATTTTCATTTGTTTTAATACTCTGTGTACTTCCATTGCAGCTTCTGCAGAAAGTTTGTAATAGTCTAATTTATTTTGATGCTCTACTGGAAGCAGTAGTAATCGGTGTAAAGTGACACCCCCTATGTTGTAGGCAGCTAAACCTGTGGGGGCCGTTACAACAGCTGACAGTTTGTTGTTTGTCAATTGTTGAAGAAACTTGCTGATGATTTTGATTAAGAATGTTTTTCCTGATCCAGCTTCACCACTCACGTACAGCAGTATAGGTTTGCAATTTTGGCAGGTACATTCTTTATTTTCATGTTGAACACCATGTACAATTTATTTTGTTATGTCTTCAAAAATGGTGCGCTGATCTTTGTTAAGTTTTGCTTGTTGTACATTTAAGTCTTCTGTATCTTCTTGATACTGATACATGCTGTTTTCTACTTCTGCCATAGCTACTTCTGCCTCATTTGCTATTAGTGGTTGTCCTAGTGGTTCTTGACTTCCTGTTACAGAAGGTTGACTACTGTCGGAAGAGTCCTTGTCTAGTTGGGCCTGAAGTTCCTTTTACTGTTGCTGCTCATTGTGTAACACTATTTTGTACTGCGTAAAGTTCACATCGGTGATAGCGCTTTCATTTGCTTTAAACGCATCTTCATAGCAGTCATAGTTATCTAGTATGTCTTCCTCTTTTCTCCATGGTTTAAAAAGTTGTAACAGAGACATGTAATATAGTTCTTTCTGTTGAGTTTTTTAATGATAATTTTACATGATTAATTAAGCTTCATTTGGTAAGTTTCACTAAGCTCCCTTCACAATCGGCCACTCTATATCTACCTTTGCTTTCATCGGGTTTTATATTATTTTTGTATGCAAAGTTTTGAGCTATGTTGTATAGGCACATGCTTTCCAAAGTGCTACTCCTGTTCGGATAGTATGTGCCCAGTAAATTGTTTTTTAGAATGTATCAGCTGTTGGGATCATTTCTGGCAATTGTTTCTATGTCCTCATATGATTTCAGAACTCTTTTTCTAGATTTAGCAGGACCAAGACTTAGCCATACTATGTTGTCTGATTTTCCATACAAAGCAGTACCGGTTAAATGATCTGCTGCTTCATAGGCACCAAATTCTCTATGAGAGAGCATTTTTATGCCTAGGCTGTACAATTTCTGTGATAGTGTTTTGTCTGATGCAAGGTCATCCCATAGGTCTTGAAGCTCTGTTTTTTCTGCTTTTGTTAAGTAGGCTGTAACATATCCTGCAACAGCAGTAGAATTGTCTGCAATGTACTGCCCATCTATGTTTGCATTCTATAAGAGGGCAATGATTGCAGTGTAAACATTGATATATTTTGATTCTTCTGTTCTTTTTATGTAATACCTGTTCTTAGGTGATTTACCTTTAACACTATGTCGAACTGTATGCATGAAGTTGTTTACTTCACTTGTTTCTGTAACTGGTCTAGGGAAACCAAAGTGGCATTTGGTGTAGTATTTACCTTTTTTTTTGTATTTGCGGTGACAATATTTGTCACATTTGTGTCTTTGAAATTGTAAAATCTGCCCATGCAGCTCACTATGTGTCTGTTGTGAAGGGATTTCACAAATGACATATTTTTGGATAAACTGCAAAACAGTGCTATCACTGTCGTGGCCAAATTTAGGTGCACCTTTGATCCATAACAGCAAGTGAATATGTGATGCTCCTCTCACTTGATATTTTTTTCTCCAAAAGAAGTGTTGCACTTCTCCAAGGGGAGGAACAGTTTTATTGCAAATAAAGTGTAGCATGACAATGAAACAATGATGGAAATATCTTGACACATTAACTGGATCTAGAGAGCAAAGTTCTCCAGGTGTTAATATATCTATGTTGCTTTTGTTGCTGTTTGCTATGCGTAGGAACTCATGTAAATCTTCCCATGCATATTCTGCACAACTTAGTGTAACAAACCAAGTCAGTGGTCCAAGGTTTCTGATCATACAACGCACGTCTCCGTGCCATCAGAACCAGTATTCCTTTGTACCACGCATGTTTGCAAACAGATTTGTTATACTTGATTGTAAAACGTAATCTTTTTCCTGTACTTTTTGTATTAACTGCATAGCTGACAAATTTTGAAAGTGAGTTCAAATTTCAAAATGTGTGCAACTCCGTAACATAGCGTTGCTAATTCAGTTTCATAGAGTAGGTGGAATATGTATTCCACATTTTGTCTAAATCTGGGATCTTGTGAATACATGCGTAATGAGCGGTATTCTGATGCCCCAATCTGAGTGGGTCTATCATCGTATCTTCCACCTTTGCCAGTAGGAAATAGCAGTGGAAAAGCACGTGCTTCTATACTTTTTTCCCATATACTCATTGGTGAACCTTTGGTTTGACGCATTTGGTAAGTTTCTAGTGCATCATCTATGCTTTCATTGGAATGCAATGGATGAATTGTGTACTGGTCCAAAAGAGTGGAAACTGTAGCAGGATCCAGAAGTTCGAATTGTCCAGTTTCTGATGGCTCTTGAATTATTTCCGTTGTTTCCCTTAAGCTTTCTTCAATATTTATTTCCTTGTAGTACACGTTATTGTCTTTTAGATATTGCAATGCTTGTTTAACTTTATGTAAGTCCACCAGTTGTTGCCAAATTTTTTTGTCTTTTGTTGGTACACCATTTACCAAGTCTATAAAAGAATGATCTATTGAATGTTGCACTCCTAGAGTGTGTATATTTTCAGTTAGATCTAATGGCAAATAAACTACTTTGCCACAAATGCCTTTCACCAATTCAGAAGGAGGTAATTTTGCTGGTTTTGGATGAAGGCGTATAATTGCTTGAAATGGTGTTAGTCTAGAAATACAGATACCTCTACTTTGAGACCGTAAACGCATTTTGGTGGCCATGGGCCTACCGTCTCATGCATGATATGACAAAATATAGGTTTTCGAGTTTGCCAATGAACGGCCATTTTGATATAACAAGAATCGCCATTTTGTTTTCTAACCATTGCTCATTGCTTTCTGTTCCTATTGCTTCGCAGTATATTTTCCGCTTACACTGCTCGACTGTGAAACATTGTTGTCTGTATGTGAAAAGGACAAGGCCGCAGGGCCCTGAGGATAACAAGAGTTCGCTGAAACACAAACGTAGGCAGCGCCAGGAAGAATGCCCGGCTCCCTCCCGAATGTAGCCTTGAAGCAGAGCTGCAGGGCATCTAATCATTGCACAGCTGTCAGCCAGTCTCGTTATATGGTAGAATATGTTAGAATAATACTGCTAAAGGCTTGAATTATGCTTTTCTTACGGCCCCCCTTTGCTGAGCCCGCTAGAGCATGTCGGCTCCCAGGACGCAAACAGCACCTGATAGATAGCAAGGTCCGGAATGCTATTCCCCCGTATGTAGTTTGCTTCCAAGAACAGAAGCGCTGTGTTCTATTCAACAACTGAAAGATGCCTTTGCACTCACAAATTGCAAATTGTTACTAGAATAGATGTTTGAAGGTGTCATAGTGGTCGGAGATGTCCATCATCACACCAAGTTCAAAGAAACCCAATAAAGGGGGGTGTTAAACATGTCATAGCTGATTGTTTGATATGCATTTTGTATATATGTAACTGATGTACGTAATTCACTCTCTTGCGTCCCTCGAGGTCTAGAGATACACGTTGCGGGCGTGGGACCGAGTTGGCCAACTGAGACTTTTGCTTTGCAATAAACCCTAGCTTTGTGAATACAACCTTGTTTCTGGCGTATCTATTGTGTGTGTTTTCATAGACGTCAGGGTCCCGTAGGGGCCCCTTTCAAGATGGCGCCCGGATAGGGACCCTCCCCCACTTGTTCCATCACGTAACGTTGTAATTGAGTAAGGCAGAGAACGGCGAGGACGGGACGATCGAGCCGGGATCAAGAGATGTTCGGGGCGCCCTGTAGAAGTGATAAGATACTCCTTTGCAGATCTGCACACATCTGATCCCTGATCGACGTGCCTGGCTAGAGAACAAGGAGGCGAGGGTCCTGAAACGAGGCGGAAGCCAAGAAATGCAGACACAACATCCTTTGGTGCGTCAGTATACAGACGACTTGATTGATCAGGTGAGTCATTCCCCGATTCAAAGTATCCTGATATTGGCTGAGAGTTGACTTTGCAAAATCAAATGCCCTAGGTAAGGTTGATTAACCAGGGGAAGGTTGAAACATGCCTGGGGTATTGTCCACCCTAGCAGGGATTTTCCGCTGTGGTAGACAATCTTTGGAAGATGGCCAAATTGTACCACCTGGGGGAACGCCGGCGTATGAGATGTATGTGAAGTATGGAGTGGGTGTGATAATATTCTGTGAGACTTGGCATAGGCAAACCAGAAAGCAACAAGACCATCAGTGGCCGATTAATGGTAGTTTTGAGATAGCGAGGATAGATAACCTGGAAAGGGTGTTGATAAGAAAGAAAGCGCGTCCTGCAGCATTTGAGACTATTAAAGACTAGAGGAAGGAAGCAATGCTCCGATTTAAAAGCAGAGCAAAGCATGCGCGCAGGCATAAATCGAAAGGTGAAGTAGCGGAAGAAAAAGAAGAGGAGGAGTGGACTGAGAGTCTAAGAAGGGCAGGTAGGCGTGACCAGTTGAATATAGAAAAAATATATCCACAACGAGAATTACACATAGAAGATGAATTGATAGAAAATATATTGACCCATACAAAACAAGGCCCAAGATCAGAAGTAAGACCAGACACGTCAGTAGCTATTGCCCAGACCCCGCCCGTAGCTCAAGCTCCCCCTCCGGTAGCTCAAGCCCTCCCCCAGCCACAGACCGTGCGCGTAACTCTTCCTATTAGCCAATCAGGCCCACAACAGACACTCCATGTTCCCATTGTCCCATCCGCACCTCCCACCTCAGGCACAGACTCGGTACCGTCCGTTCCTCCCGGGGTTGAAGTTGAAACCGCGGGGGCAAGAGGCGGGACTGACCAACGGGGGTGCACGAGGGTAACCCGCAGCGCAATCAGCAAAGAAAGGAAGGTGGAATTTCAGCAACAGGCAGAGATGTATATAGACGGGAATGACGGGACGACAACATTGTCTTCGATATATGACTTCCGTAGAAGCAACGAAAGACAGGTAGTGTTGGAATGCATGGTTGAATATTTGGTGGAGAAATGGAAACAGCTAATTGGGAAATTACCACTGCAGCGATTGTTAGATTTGAATGCATTAGCAGGCTGTAGGGAGGGGGATGAAGAAGTGAGAGAACATGTATGTAGACTTTTTGAGCTTAAAGATGAATTAGATAATGTTTATGCCGAAATGTTTGCTACACCTCAGTACAGGAGTAGGGATATCGGGAAAAATAGGAAGGAAACTGTAGAGCCATATATACAACGACGACATTCAATGTCGTCAGTACAAAGGGGCAATAAGTTAAAAGTATGTATACGAGAAGCGTTTAGATGGATGTCGGATCCGAGTATACCCACAATGGAGATACACGAGATATTTGATGAATATTCCATGCCCATGAAAAGAAAAGCACTACAGTCGATGGCCATGTGCCGCTAGGTGTGACAAAGATATAAAAATCGATAAGGCCAGCCCACCTGAAATAATGGCAGTATATAGAAGAGCACTAGAGCGAGGAACAGGAGAAACAGCCCTATCGTTGGATCTGGGAATATTGTTACATCTAAGAGAGGGGGGACGGTAAGTGGGGCATTTCCTATGAGAGAGGTCCCACCTACCTTTGTGCCCAAAGTGGAGGTTCCCGCAGTGGGCGGTGCAGCGGCGCAGGTGACACCAGCCCATTACACCGCCCAATATGTGCATGTCCCCTTTTCCAGACAGGAGGTGAACAACATAAAGCAGACGATTCCGGATATAAGAAAGAATCCTGCAGGGTTTTACAAGGAAGTAGAGTCCTGCCTACAATCATCCGTGATTACCATGGGTGATATAGACCTAATATTCCCGGTGATCCTGCCAGCAGACATATGGAAACAAATAAGGAAGGTAGATGACCCAACAGCCTTTGGCGCCACATGGGCGGACTTGATAATAGAAAATAGAAATAAAGCGGTTGGAGGGACACCAGGAGCGAACCTGGCGGCGTTACCAGCACGTATAGTACAGAAGTTAAAAACAATTGTCCCAGAGAAAAGAATTCAATGGGACAAATTGACTGCATGTGTACAAGGCAAGGATGTGTTGGCTACAGATTATTTTAATAGATTTGAAGAAGTATTCACAGACTTCAGTGGACAGGATGTGGGTTCGGAAGCAGGAAAGAGGTTATTTGTTGACAAATATGTGAGGGGGTTAAAACTTCCAATTCAGGATCTAATAATGACATCAGAGAGTGCATGGCAAGCAAAAACCTTGGGCGAAGTACTGCATATGGCCCAATATTATGAGCGCAGAGTGACTGCAGGAAAAGAAAAAGAAGAGAGGGATAGGGTAAATCTAAAGACACAAGTATCAATGTAGCAAGTAGTGGGACATAATAGAGGGCGAGGGAACGCACAAGGAAGGAGTAATTCGAATATGCATGGGGGAACAGTGGGACCGAATCAGTGTGCGTATTGTAAAGAGGAAGGACATTGGCGAGCACAATGTCCGCATCTACAGAATAGAAATGGGTCTGGTCAGAGGAGACAGCATAGAGGACACCCAGGAGCAAATGGACCAAATAGGAATAGTATGCAGCAGCATCATAATAATGGAGGTAATCAAAACCAAGGCCAAAACCAAAATGCCCCAAACCAGAGTCAGGGACAGCAAAATCAACAATATGGAAATCAGAGTGGGGGAAATAGAGGGAAGAGTGGAAATGTTTTTGATACACAGCCAAACACGTATTACAGTAATAGTAATGATTACACATCGGACGATGTGTTATTTCCCCAATAAGACAGCCCAGGACAGGGGTCGGAACCAGTGTCTATTCCCGTGAATCAGAGAGGACCCTACGTAAAAATGAGAGTCGGGAATGAGGAGCACCGCTTTCTTGTAGATACAGGAGCACAGAAGTGTTCAATAGGCCATCACTTGGTTCCGAAAATACCACTGTCAGGGCGAAAGAATATTTCTGTAGAGTTCGCAGGTACACCAGTCATAAACCCAGTGTCCAAACCAGTCCCAGTTACCATAGGACCATTTACTGAACATTGTCCTTTCCTTCTAACAGAAAATTGTGGCGAAAATTTGTTGGGATTAAACTTGTTGAAAAAACTAGGTTCTGTTATACATTGCACGGCAGACGGAGTGTTTCTAACGATATGGCCACACGATGCCCCTGTGTCAGAATTCATGTCCAAAGTGTTACTAAGGGGAACTAAGTAAAGTACCAACCTGTATATGGGCAATGCATGACAACGATGCAGGATGTTTAAAGATAGAGCCAGTAAAGATTATTTTGAAAGAAGGTGTTACCCTACCACGAATACCCCAATACAAAATTTCGGTTGAAGGTGAGAAAGGATTGAAGAGTATTGTTACAGATTTGGTGAAATTAGGGGTAATCGAGGATATCACAGGCAGTACATGCAATAGCCCGATTCTTCCGGTTTATAAAAAAGGAGGTAATGAGGTACCATACCGTTTCATAATTGATCTACGCGCATCGAATAAGGTAGTAGATCCACAATTTCCTCTGGTACCAGACGTCACTACAATATTGACAATGATAGCTGTTTTAGCAGAATATTTTAGTGTAGTAGATTTGAAAAACGCATTCTTTAGTATTCCAGTGGACAAGGACAGTAGATATTTGTTCGCGCTCACATTAGGAGGACGATCATTTACATTTACGCAGATTCCGCAAGGTTACACGGAAAGTCCAAGTATTTACAGTAGAGCATTAAAAGAGCAGCTAGACATGCTGGAATTACCCGTGGGTTGTGCACTTTTGCAATACATAGATGATCTATTGCTAGCTGCAGACACAGAGGAGATTTGTAAAGAAAGCACTGTATTACTACTGTCACACCTAGCGGCACATGGCCATAAAGCTAGTTTGAAGAAATTTCAGTATAATCGAAAGGAGGTGGCTTATTTGGGCTACCTACTTTCAAAAGAAGGGAGAAGACTAACGCCAGAACACATAGAAAGTATTTCGTGTATGATTATTTTAAATACACAAAAAGGAGTCAGAGCCATAATAGGCATGGCTTCATATTGCCGACAATGGATTGGTAATTTTGCCTTAATTGTGAAACCATTAGTGAATTTAACTAGAAAGGATGCGGTTATGCCTTTGCAGTGGGATGAGGAATGCCAGAAAGCATTTGATGGATTGAAAACTGCATTATGCTCCGCTCCAGTTTTGAGTACGCCGAACTATGAGAACATTTTTAGACTATGTGTGTGTGAAAGTGAAGGATGTGCATTGGCGGTTTTGACACAGGAACAAGGTGGAAGAAATAGGCTGTGTGGCTATTTTTCTTCTGAGCTGGACCCTGTATCGCACGCACTACCACCATGTTTGCGATCTGTCGCGGCGGCTGCTGCATCAGTGAAACAAACGGAAGGAATGGTATTGGGGCACACTTTAATTCTGATGGTGCCACATGCCATAGACGTTCTATTAAATACGACACAGACGCAACACCTCACCTCTGCTAGACTGACAAGATATGAGATTATCTTGTTCGCGCCCCATATCCAAATTATGAGGTGTAGCGCTTTGAATCCTGCAGAATTAATGCCACTAACCATAAAAGAAATTGGGAAGAATGAATCACCCCCCCACGATTGCTTAATGGTCACTGAGGTAGAAACCAAGGGAAGAGTTGATTTAAGTGATATTCCACAGAAAGAGCCGGATGGAGAGTTATTTTGTGACGGCTCATGTTTTAAATTACCAGATGGCACGACAACTGCCGCATACGCTATCACTACTCTAGAGAGTGTTGTAGAAAGTAAAAGAATTCCCTATAATTCAGCATAAGCCTCGGAAATAATAGCATTGACCAGAGCCTGCGAGATTTCTGAAAATTTGAATGTGAATATATATACTGATAGTCAGTATGCTTTTGGAGTAGTTCATAATTTTGGTCGACTCTGGGCTGAGAGAGGGTTTCTGACATCACATGGCACCAGAATTCAACATGGCCCTTTGATTGTACAATTGCTGTCTGCACTCACGTTTCCAAAGCGCCTAGCAATAGTGAAATGCGAGGCACATAAAAAAGTAACATGCAAAATAGGAGAGGAAAACGCGTTTGCAGACAGAATTGCAAAACAAACTGCCACTGATTTGAATACCAGAATGATGACGTTCAGACAGAGGAAGTACCCTGTATGATAGAATATGGAGTTGCCACTGTCAAAGAAATGCAGGCCGAGGCTACGGCCGATGAAATACAGGGGTGGGCAGAGGGATCTGCTGAGTTGGATCTGGAGGGTTGGTGGGTGGACAAGGAAACTAGAAACTGGATGTTGCCAAATTCGTATGTGACTGCAATGGTCACAATGGCCCGCAGCCCTAAGCACATCTGTGCAAAGAAAATAATACAGCACCTTTCTACAGTTTGGCAGAATGTAAACATAAAAAAGAATGCATAGAGGTTGGTGCAGAACTGTATCATGTGTTCGCAACACAATCAGCCTCATTAGGACCCAGGCGGTAAGGGGTTTACGGCGGCGTAAACAGCGCCGACCCTTACCGCCTGATTCCGAGGTCCCTTAGCGCCATGGAGGATTTAACACCTGCTTTTAGCAGGTGTTAAAATCCATGGCGCTAAGGGACCATGTTGTTAATTACGCCACCGTAATTTACGGTGGCGTAATTAACGCCTTCCCCACTCCCATTATGCCCCATGGGGCAAAAATGGGAATGGGGAAGGGTAAATGGGTTAATGGGGACTTACCGCCCCGCCAACCTCGGAATGGGGCGGTAAGTCCGCCAACCACCATGGCGTAAATGTAGTTTACGCCATGGCGGTAAAGGTACGGCCCAGGCGGTAATTTACCGCCTGGGTCGTAATGAGGCCCAATGTAGGGAAGGGAACAGTGACTCCAACAGGAAGTTTTGGCCCGCCCTCCATGCCATTTGAGGTAATTCATTTTGATTTCATAGAGATGGAGAGGTGCCAAAACTTAAAATACGTCTTGGTGGTGATCTGTGCATTCAGTAAGTGGGTGGAGGCATATCCTTTGAACGACTGCACAGCAATGAGTACGGCAAAAGTAATGTTGAAGGAGCACTTTTCCAGATTTGGCTTGCCCCGAGTCCTATGGTCTGATAATGGACCGCATTTTGTGGGTGCAGTGGTATTACAGATATGTGCTGGTCTCCAGATTGATAAGAGATTCCATAGTTCAAGGAATCTGAGTTCCGCCGGTCTTGCGGAGAGGCACAACGGGATTCTTAAATCAAAGATCAGCAAGATTTGTGCGGGAAGCAAGTTGAGTTGGGTGGATGCATTACCAATAGCGCTATTATGCATGCCTATGTCTGTACAGGCTAAAACTGGGCTTTCCCCATATGAGATCGTAATGGGGAGGCCGGCAAATGTTTGGTGAGCACCTCAGCCAAAGCGACTAAGTGAGATAGAACATCTTGTGCTTAGTACTTATTGTGGCCTTTTAATGCAGAAATTGCGTTTAATTCATCAGCAGGTGCAGGAGGCATTACCAGTGAGATACACTGGTCCGGGGCACGTGCTGAAGCCAGGAGACTGGGTGCTGCTAAAGAACTTTGAAAGGAAGTCATCATTAGCACCCAGGTGGCGCGGGCCCCATCAAGTACTTTTGACAACGCAGACGGCAATACGGGTGGATGGAAGGAAGTCGTGGATCCATGCCACCCATGCCAAGAAGATTCCAACTGCACTGAAAGACTTGCCTGACACTGATGACCGGAAAGAGACAGCGGTCCCAGAAACGAAAGAAACTGTTGCCAGTGAGCAGCCACCTATTCTGCCAAAAACAAGAAGTGAAACTCGAAACAAAGCCTGAGACGATTGCCAAAGAGGGGGAAGGGCAAAGAGTGCCCCAACGTTGCCGAGCAGAATCGACATCATTGCTGACCGACGCGAAATCTGCCTTGCAAATACCAGCAAAACCAAATTGTGTACCCCTTTGGCACCCACCAGCACTTGCCAACACGCCAAAAAACGGATCTGCATCATTGGCAGGGCGCACACCAGCACCTGCAGTAGCGCCACAGGCTGACTTCAAGCCTGAATCTGGAAGTGCACCGGCACTGTTCACAGATCATACGATACCAGGAGCAAGGCGATACAACCTGCGGCCTCGGATGACAAAGTGATCCGCAGTTCTTTTTGGTGTTTATGTCAACCTCTGGTTCAGCTCATGGACGGAGAAGGAACCGGGGGTGTAGAGGAGAGAAGCGTGAGAATTGTGCAAGTCGGACAATTCAAGACTCGCGACTCCTCGGTGCGATCATAAAAGTACATGTGTCCTGAACCAGAACGGACAAGCTGGGCGCACATGGTACTATGGCAAGTGAGATAACCGATTAACAGTACATGTGTCCTGAACCAGAGCGGACAAGCTGGGCGCACATGATACTAAGGCGATAAGATAACTGATCGAAGGTCCTCTGAGCAGTATAAGAGGGGACAAGTGATCTCGCCTAAAAACGAATAATCGAATCCAGGCTAAAAAAGAGACAGGCAGAACTGAAATGTGACAATTCCATTGAACTTATTAACATCAGAGCAAGCGCGACGAAGAGAGATATCCACAACGAACTGTGATAAAAAAGAAGAAGGACGATGAGAAACATGTCGGGACCGGTTCCAGCCTCCTCCTGCACCACCACCGCTGAGAATGAGTCAATTATAAAGACTATAAGCTTAAGAAAAACGCATGGTAAAACAAATTGTATGCTGGTACTAACGATAATAATGTGCTTTATGAACGTGGTAGCACCAATATCGACAGTCCTAATATTATGGTGGGTAGAAACAATACACCCATTAGAAATGTTTTTACCAATAAGTAATATATCCACTACTGAAAGCCTGGTTCAGGTGATCACTTATACCCTACTCCCAATGGATAAAAAACACAGGGAAGGTTTTGGAAATAACACCTTATTGCTGATAATGAACATGACACATGCAATCCAAAACAAGAAGAAAACAAACTGCTGGGTATGTGCCCATTTACCACAGCATGCCGGGAAAGGAATAGGGTGGTATGTGCAGCCATTACCATTAAGTTCTGCATGTAGTGCATCTTTAGGTGCAATGTTCTATGGGAAATGGAATGAGAGTAATACTGGTCAATTAAACAGAACCAACATGAATGAGTTTGAGGAAATAATAATGAAGCCTGTGGGTTGTTCCATTTGCCATAAAGCACAAGTAATAGCCCCAGAGCCCTCGAGGAAAAATGCACAAAAGATAACACGACAAAATAGACGAGATAGATTGTCCCCACCAGAAAAAACATCTGTAATGACATTTCGTGTAAGAACAGAAGGGGACAAAGATGCAATTCCCCCATCTTACACAGTGAATTATAGCCCAAGAACTGTCCCTTTTTGTCCAAAAAAGAAAGGCTCTTTTTCAGTCGGAACATATGCTGGTTGTATGAATACAGTGGTACTAAAATGGGAAATAGAACCAGTATACGTAGGTGATCCAGTTTATTTTATATACGGAGAGAGAACATACCCTTGGTTGCCCAGAAACTGGGGAGGTACATGTTACCTAGGGCTACTGTTCCCAGGAGTATTCCTCTTAGAAACAGCAGCCATGGCCAGATTATCTAGAACTACAGTCAAAAGGACTGACAAAGGTGTTTTAATAGCAACTGATGTAGCAAAATCATTAATTCCATTCTTAGGGCAGATAGTGAACTCCTATAATATAAGGCAACTGTCCAGGATCCTAAAGAATACAATAAAATAAAAAACAGATATATTATTTAACATGACGTTGGAAGAAAGAGGAATCAGGTTAATGACACTGCAAAATAGAATGGCTCTCGATGTGATCCTGGTTGATCGTGGGGGAATTTGCAAAATAGTGGGATCAGCATGTTACGTTTATGTCGATGACTATTCCCCCAAGATCTTTGAAGCAATAAATAAAATGCACGTCCTAAGCTCTGAACTCCCTACTGGAGAAGGGAGCTGGGGAATAGGATCTTGGTTTTGGGGAATACTACGATCTTGGGGATGGAAGTTGATCTCAATATTAGTAGTGGTGTTTGGAATATTCCTAATGTGCTGTTGTTGTATACATTGTTTACCCATAGTTTGCGCTGAGGTAACTGAGGGATGTATGGAAGGATGCATGCATATGATAACAAAGAAAAAACAACCTCATGATCGAACTGACCCAGACCCGAATGAGATGAGAGCGGTAAAAGTGTTGATGGCAATAGATATTGATGAAGACAATGATGTCCACGATAGCATGCAAGACTCAGACATAAGTACTTCAGATTCATCATCACTAGAGGAGGTTTCAATAAATAGATGAGACGTTTGGCATATGGCCAAAGGAGGGTTTGTCAGTCTAGAAATACGGATACCTCTACTTTGAGACAGCAAACGCATTTTGGTGGCCGTGGGCCAACCGTCTCATGCACGATATGACAAAATATAGGTTTTCGAGTTTGCCAATGAACGGCCCTTTTGATGTAACAAGAATCGCCATTTTGTTTTCTAACCATTGCTCATTGCTTTCTGTTCCTATTGCTTCGCAGTATATTTTCCGCTTACACTGCTCGACTGTGAAACATTGTTGTCTGTATGTGAAAAGGACAAGGCCGCAGGGCCGTGAGGATAACAAGAGTTCGCTCAAACACAAACGTAGGCAGCGCCAGGAAGAATGCCCGGCTACCTCCCGGATGTAGCCTTAAAGCAGAGCTGCAGGGCATCTAATCATTGCACAGCTGCCAGCCAGTCTCATTATATGGTAGACTATGTTAGAATAATACCGCTAAAGGCTTGATTTATGCTTTTCTTACGGCCCCCCTTTGCTGAGCCCGCTAGAGCATGTCGGCTCCCAGGACACAAATAGCACCTGATGGATAGCAAGGTCCGGAATGCGACTCCCCTGTATGTGGTTCGCTTCCAAGAACAGAAGCGCTGTGTTCTATTCAACAACTGAAAGATGCCTTCGCACTCACAAATTGCAAATTGTTACTAGAATAGATGTTTGAAGGTGTCATAGTGGTTGGAGATGTCTATCATCACACCAAGTTCAAAGAAACCCATTAAAGGGGGGTGTTAAACATGTCATAGCTGATTGTTTGATATGCATTTTGTATATATGTAACTGATGTACGTAATTCACTCTCTTGCGTCCCTCGAGGTCTATAGATACACGTCACGGGGCGTGAGACCGAGTTGGCCAACTGAGACTTTTGCTTTGCAATAAACCTTAGTTTTGGGAATACAACCTCGTGTCTGGCGTATCTATCGTGTGTGGTGACTCGCCTTGTTTCCATAGACGTCAGGGTCCCCTAGGGGCCCCTTTCAATGGGTGAACTGTTTGAATTATGATGCTCTCATACAAATTGAGTTGTTGCAGGATTTTTGGTAGTGGGAGCAATTCAAAATTATTGGTAATAACACGTGAAGGAGTGTGGTTGTTGTCTAATTTTGTAGTAAAGTGTCTGCAACATATTAGGCGTTCAGTTAGTTCATATTTGTTTTCTGCTAAAAGGTACAGAGCTAATTCAAACCATTTGGAATCTTCATTGTCTTCTATTTTGTATGCTATGTCCACATTTTTTGTAAAACGTTTTGCGGCAACACACACACACATGGTTTGGTACTTCAGCCAATGCCCTTTTAAATTTTAGTATTACTTTTCTGTATGTGTGTAATAGAAGGTTGCTATGTGCAGATTTGTTGCTACTATGCTGTAAAACTATTGCATTTTGTAAGTGGCGTTCACTTCCAAAATACTTTCTCTGAATACGGTCAATTTCTTCTTGTAAGTATTTGGGTGTACCATGCAGAAGAGTGTTATTTAAATTGCCTAATTCTGAAGCTAGACTTTTTGCATAGTATATTTTATACAGTAGATTTCTAACATTTGAATGATGTACTGATATCCTTTTGATATCATGAAAGGTGATCTTGCAAAATAGGCCCAGAAATGCAGGCTAATGAATGTCCTTGTAGTCCTGTGTATTTGCGCACTGGACAAATACCCATATTTTGCAGCACTTTCATTTTACTTTTGTCTTTCCCTTTTACATACAGATTGAGGAACTGACGTAAGGATTTGAAAGCTTTGTTTGGAATGGCACACACTGATGTGCACGGCCATTTGTATACTGGACGGTGTGGTTCTGTTGAATCGAGATGTAATTCTGAGTTTTCGGGGGATACTTTTGTAAGCAGTGTTTCTTGTTCCATGATGGTACTATTGATTTTCTCGTACCCTCGGCCACTGCTATGGATGGCAATTGTGTTTGTTTGATTTTGTTTGTATGCTTCCTCATTAAAATATGGTTCTGTGGTTGTCGTGTGACTCCATTCACCTCCACAAACATTTAAGAAATTATTTTTGTTCACATTCCGTTTATTGCTGAGTTTCTTTTGCAGTTTGGTACTTAGTTTTGTTAGTGCTTTCATCCCACTTAACACTAATATAAACAGCTTCCTTTTGAGAAGGATTGCACTGTCCACGAGAGCTTGTAGGATTAACTTTCGACGGTAGATTTTAAGGGGTGAGGATGATTTCGGTACTCTTCTTAGTAGATTCTGAAGTACTCCTAAAATACTTTTTTTACTATGGGTTCTTGTTACTATATCAGAATTATTAGGAACATTGTTAGCTGTACTGGTAGCCACTTTTTTCCACACTTTTTGTGTTTTGTGCCACATTTTGATGGAGGAGGTAAAGTTTAGGTAGTTGAAGCTTACTTTGTTTTGCTAAACGACTGCATTAGCTGATTTGTTCTTTCGTTCTCTACAAGCTCTACTACAGATGGATGCTTACATTGAACACTTTTATTTTTATTTGCTCTAGTTCTGCGTTCCTTTCTACAAAGTTGCTTTTTGGTAGGCATTCTTTGGTGTCTGTTGAAAAAGGAAGGCATGCTTTGGTCTGTTGTTCAATGTATGTGTGCTGTGTGTATGCGTGAATGCGTCTCATGAGGAAGCTCTTTGTTATGGTGTGTAAATGTGCATTGGCCTCTTACAATGATTTGGGAAGGCTATTTTACTGTTTGTATACTATTACAATGTGCTTCAGATGAGAGTACAAAGTGGCCTAGTGGTGACGAGAAGCATTATTAGTAAACGAAATGCCATAAACTTGAAACAGCAACTTCTTTTCTAGAACTAACATTCTAATTATTCTGTATGTTATTTGAGTTCCAAACACACAGGGATTTGTGAGCCATTCTGCCTGTTATTCTCTGTTTAATAAATGGGTATTTGTAGGTAGAATGGTTCAGAAATCAATGTTTGCTTTGGTGTACAAATTAAATAAATAACCCACGCAGCCTCTTTGAGGAATAGGTACAATATAAAGTTAGTACTGTGCTTACTTTTTTTTGTGAAATGACCAGGTTTCTTCGGATATGTCGTTTGCAGTGTAGATGCTGTTGATTCTCAGGAGAGTAGTCTTCACGGTGATTGAAAAAAAAAACATTAATTACTTTGTGTGTTTACAGCAGTGATGATACTGCACATATTAACTGTGCATCTTTCTTCAGAGCATTCTCCTTTCATATTTCAACCCAGTGCACGTGTGCACTTCACTTCACTCTGTGCAGCTTTTGTATGCTACTTGAAATATCCTACTTGCAAGTCCTTCTGAATTGAGACCAATTTTAAGGTTATGGTAATGCCTTGTTTTTTAAAAGGTATACTATCTATAGGAGAGAGTTTTGTATGCGATAGGGCATAATAGTAGATGTGAAACATTTTTCTACTTCCAAATTATAAGCACGATGCCGACACATCGGAAGACCCTCAGAGGGAAATGTCACCACAGCAATCGGGAGCGCTTATTTTTCTCCTACCATCACATTGCAAGTATCATTACTGTAGGCCGTACACAGTACACAACTCCGACATTTTCTAATGCAAAATCCAGTTTCGCCCTAAATAGGCATGCTTGTAACGTATGTATAGGTTATGCGGAAGACAGTAAGAAGTCGTGCGGTTTGTCAATGATAAATCGGACATCTTGCACTTAAAAGGGGGAGCGTTGGTATGTATTGCATATGCACATTTAGCGGCATTAATTTATTTAAATTACATCATAAGGGCTGCACATGTTCTCTGATTAAAATATGCGTACCTGTACTCTATACTCATGCATGTGGGCATGCATAGAGCTGCACGTAGAAATCTGCAACACTTGTACAGTAGTTTGTGAAGTAGGTGCTTTGCAATGATATGTGACTTCCAGTCAGAGTCATCGACAGTACATTTGTGAGCAATGTTGATGACGGAGTTAGATTTAGCAGTGTTGAATGTGATTGGTGGATGGTTGTGTGACTGCTTAGTTGTGTCCAATGAGGGACTCGATTTGCTACCGACGTGGAAAGGGTAGAAGGACTGGGTAAGAGCTACATGCTGCACATAGGCAACGCTTGTCCGCGGGTAGGGCGTGTCACATACGGTTTCTACCGCAAATCCTGCATCGAAAGGGGACCTTAGGCATCAGCCAATCAGATGTTCACATTACTCTTTTGTGTCGAAAGACGGTGCGTATACTGAAGATGGCAGAGGTGGAGAGGGTCAGGGTTTTGGTGCTTGGATATATTTTTGTCCATGGTTTACAACACTATGCCGAGAGTAGGTATGTGGCACACCATTTCGATGTGAGAGGAGTAGAGGTGGTGTGGAGCGCTGACACTGAAGCCAATGCTGCGGCAATTCTGCAAGTTTACAGAGACATGCGTACGATGACCACTCCTCATGTGGTAATTTTGCACTACGGTGCTTGCCATTTGGGCTACGTGAATTGAGGGACTTTGTTGGCAGATTTGGGACAGTTGGTTGAAGCACTCATGAACATCTTCCCAATAACTAAAGTAATTTTTTCTGGTTTACTCCCTAGAGTAAAATGGGACAATAATCCTGTTTTTTGTCCAGATCAAAGTATTGGGAGGTGTATCATCAATCGCGGCATGCGTGCTTTCATGTTACGAGCTGGTATATTTTTCTGCAGCCACGATAACATAGTTCCAAGTAATGCAGATTATTTTGAGGCAGATGGTGTTGCGCTATCTTCTTTGGGAAATGCCATGTTCTTTTGGAATGTAAGGCTTGCTTTAGAGAAGGTTCTGTAATGGTTGTCGGAGTACAGTAAGCATAAAAAATAAAAAAAAAATAAACAAAATAACACATGTCTATAAGGCATCTGCCCAAAAACAAAAAAAAACAGCTCTTTTCAGAGCCCGCCTTAAAGGGAAAAAAGGGAAATAATACTTTAATGTATCGTCGCCACGCTCTGATCCCATACATGTCCGCGGATATGGCGGTAGTTTGCAGGCTACGCATATAACCAACGGGGATTCTGGGCTGGAGACGCATGCAAATAAGAATGAGCAGAGCTAGGGATTGGTCAATAGAGTTCAGTAGGTGTGTTCTGAACGGCGAGATTCAGTAAGACCATCTTCTCTCTGACAGGAGACCACACAGCCATGGCTCTGCGTACTCGAAAACAGATTATCTGGATTTTGGGAGACTCATGGATACATTGTTTGAAGGTGCATGCAGAAAGCTGCCATATATCTGCAGATCTCGGATTTCCTCATGTGGAAGTGCACTGGCATGGCGTGCGTGGAATGAGGTGGCTGGACTTGGTACCTCTCTGTGTCACTTTACTGACAGAGTGTCCTCCAGATATACTTATCATTCATTGCGGATGCAACAGTTTAGGCCATGTCTCTGGAATTTTTTTGCAATTTGCAATGAAGGAAGGACTTACAAAGGTCGTGGACATGTTTCCAAATTGTCAAATACTTTTTTCCCGTATTGCACAAAGGCACAAAGACAAATATGGCTGCATTCTTCTGCATTTGGTCCACAAATGGAGAAAGTGAGACGCAATGTGAATAAGGCTGTTTGTGCCTTTCTAAGAGATGTTGGCATGTCCTCATTCCACAATGAAAACATTTTGTTTCGCAGCTCTTTCATTTTCTGCAGAGATAGAGTCCATCTCACAGATGCTGGCAATCAGATTTTTCTTCGCAACGTAGAAAATGCATTGTGACCTATTTTGCATTCACAATAACCTATGTGACAATCAGTTTTCTCCCATCCACAGTTTTTGACGCACACAACACACCACCGAAAGGCTCTTTTCAGAGCCACCACTTACTCCCAGCATCCAATTCATTGGGTTTGCTCCACTTGCACCCTCCTTTTTTGAGTGTCCTACGACTGTCCGCAAACTTGTTCATGAATGCACGGAGGCCTAGATCGGTCACTTGATAGTTCTACTGTTAAACTGAGAAAGGCGGCTCTGAAAAGAGCCATTTTTTTAATTTGTGTTGTTTTCCACTTTCCTGCTTTTGGCCACACGAGACAGTAGGAGAGGAGGACAAAGGAGGGTAAGGAAGGGACACCAACCACGGGGATAAGAAATTGCAAGTGCACAAAGAAAGATATAGGGTGAGCTTCACTTAGGTAAGGAGCAGATCTTCTAGTGCTCTGTGACCGTAGCCTCAAAAGCACTTTGAAAACTCTCCCCCTGCAGAGTACTGCGTCACAATACATACACACTATTGTCACCTTTGAAAGGTAAGGGTCAACAGCATTGTGAATGGCTTGTGAGGCAGCTGGAGGGAGCCGCTCCCCCACAGGAGTGTCTCTTGTGGTGAGAGGATGGGACACTAAGAATGCTGTGGAGGAACTCAATTGACTACGCTCTTCACATGGCACCACCTTGCGAATGTCCGCACTGTGGAACGAAGTGAGGTGTCGCTTTATGGCTGTCGTACCAAAGCTGTACGCACCAGGTCTCCCGCGACTCAGCACCACCTGGCAGTTTTTACAGCTCACCTGGTTCGCACGTGCTTTTGGTACATTCCCATAAACGGAAAACAACCGCCACGCCCATGACTCCTGGCGAGTGCTTGTAGTGTGGAGTTCCTTCATCTCATTCTCTTCCTCCTCTTCTTTCTCGATCTCTACAACCTCACCTGTATCTCTCTCTGAAGGCCCTTGGGGAGGTGGTGGTGGTGGCGGGTTTGGTGGTGGTGCGGAGGCTAATGAAGAAACAGCAGCCATGGATGCCATACCGATTACTTTCCTTTTGGTCACTACAGCAGTAAAGGCAGTACACCTCAATCTGCTATAGCTAGAAGGACAATAAAGATGTGCTCGAGGTGTGGCCACTTACAGGGGTGGAGGGGTGCTCCTTGTGACCTTCTCCATCATTGAAAAGCGTTCTGAAAATTTTACACAACATGCCCACAGGTAAGCTATTGTCTCGGATATGGGAAATTATATTTTTAGACTGTACAATAATTTGGCTTGTGTGCATAAGTTCCTTTTGTACTGTGGCGGAAGCACACAAACTGCGCAAATTAGTCCTCACGCTCAGTCTGGGTGCGGTCACATGATGACGTTCTGAACACATCCACGCCAGAAATGGGTGTCCGCTGGACAGCAAATGCAGACTAACAAACTTACGCATGCACGCAAGTGTCCTAAGGACAGTGTTCGGGTTCTCAAACTAATTCAAAGTGCGACACAAGTGAGACGGACAGTTAAGGTCAGGCGCGATGTTGGCTGTACTTATGGTTGCACTGCGCATGTGCGTACATGATATGCTCACTGTACGGACAGGTCCATTGTCCTTAGACACCTCCATTTTGTTTGACTACGAACTTGCCGGCCACCGCGCCTGTCCTACGGACGCCACCATCTTGCCTGCAAAGCATACGGGCAGGTATACTGTCATTAACACACCATTTTGCTCATTCACTTCCATCCCAGACACCTTGTGTGTTCTACGAACATGTTTTATCTCGTTTGTCAGCGGTACGGCGAGGTATAATGTCCTTAGGACGCCCCTTTCTGTTTATGTACGCACAACTCGCACAGATGGTGCCGTCAAACATCAACTACATCGCACTTAGTAAGGGTAGGTGTACTGCCTTCACAACATCCACAATACATTCCTTACGGATAGGTCGAACAGGTGCGCTGTTGATGAACATTTTAAGTCTTTTTTAAAAAAAAATGATTCCTCACCCTCTTTAACTACAACTACTATACAAAAACATTCCAAACACACACACACCTTTCATTCCAAAGAAATACAGGGGGAAGCAGATACTGACACAAATATAAGAGAATTAGGATTCAACATGGGCTGGTTATGAGGGGGAGATTTGTGAGGAGAAGAAGGGATGGATGTTTCGTCGAAACGTCTATTTTCTTCTTGAAGGTTTGGGGATGGTTCATTAGGGAATGGAGAAGGGGGGCAGGTACAGGTGGGAAAGTGGTAACGTACTTTCCCTCTCACACAGTCCTCCACAAACTCCCTTAAACTTTTAAAATTCTCATTCAACGTGTCCATTTTCCGCTCAGTCCTTTTCATCCTGTCTTCTTCTGTCTTGTTTGTTGGCCTTTCTTCTTTTCTTTCCTGGTCTGTAAAAAATAAATATATATCTATTAAATGCCCATAAAATACTGCCCATTACTTTGCATACGCAGAGTGCTGTGTACCATTGCTATCGCTCTCTTCTGACATTTCCCCATGCGGAAAGTACTGTTCCAACCACTCCAAGGTACTCGTCATTTCTGTGTCAAAACATCAGAAAGGCATTATTATTTCTGCACCACATACCAAAGAAAATACACAAACATACAAAAAAATTACCTTTGCTAACTATTTTTATGTTACTTCCCTTCGCCCTACTGCATCCATCCACTGTCGGTCCAGGCTGCAGAGTTTCTGTGAAGTAATTACGATGGAGGCATCCTTTTTTTTATGGTACCATCCATTTCATTCTACATGGCTATTAAATGCATCTTTTTCATTTCACACTTTTAGGTTTCCTTATTTATTTACTTATAATGTCTTCCAGTCCTTTTTCTAAGTTCAACATTTTTTGTGTAAGAAAATAGTACATTTTCAGATACTCCCTGCCTGTTTGGGTACTGGTGACCACGTCCGGCCCCGTCCGCAAACAGGCGCTCAGTCCATCCCTTTATAATATCAATAGGGAGGGGGTTCTGTATGTTCTATGATACATGTACATCAAGTATGTGCATTATACTACATTTCTCCCAAAATCACATGACAACAGTGTATATTCAGCACACCAACTTCATTATAACAATCTTACCATTAAGCTACCTGTAAAATTCACTACAAAAAAAACTTTGTTAAGGGGACGTTATGGTTAAGTTGCCCTACCAAAAACCTGTGCACTTCACTACAAAAAACTTTTCAACCTCCCCATTATGCTTCAAGGTAAAACCGAAAAACCCCTGAAATTCGCCAGTTATGGTAGAGTAAGCCACCAAACCTGCCATCACCACTATGCACTGCTAACACTAACACCCAGAACATGAAAGATGGCATCTCAAATGTCATTGCTGACATCACTGACGAAATCACATTCACATGTTTAGGCCCTTTGTTTACGTTCACTGCCATTTACATATATGTACATTCAGTAAAAAAAACTTTGTTAAAGGGATGTTACTCATCACAGTGAAACCAAAAAACACTGCACATTCCCTAATGATGGCAAGCTAAGCAACCATAACTCACACCAACTATATACATTGCTTACACTAACACCCAGGACATCAAAGATGACATCACAAATGTTCTACGTCTTCTGATAAACAGCTAGCCAAGACCCCTGCACAAGCCAATAGGTCCAGTCAAGTCATAGAAGGGGAACCCTCTCAAGAAAAGGTCATTCCCAGCTCCAAGAAATGGACCAGTGAAGATATAGACAGGGTTATGTCTAGAATGTCCTCCCTAGCAGACTCTACTCCAAGAAGCCAGAACACTTCCTCTCCTATACCCCTGACGGTGCTACTCCCTCAGGGTCTAGGGACCCGCAGCACCCTGGTAAGAAACCACGGTTTGAGACCCCAACGCAAGGTCGGTCTTCAGACCCTTTTTACATCCAGCCTTACACCCAGTATAGTGAGGATCCACTACAGGATGAGGTTCCAGACTTGGTAACGTTGGATGACCAAAATGGGGTGGACTAGTATGGGGATGACGACGACCAAGAGGAGGAGGAAGATGACCCAGAAGTCTACAGAATAGACTCCCCGGTAGGCAAAGAACCTCAAGTTACAGACTCTCCAGTCGACAACCAGACCCTCCTAAAAGACGTCTTATCTAGAGTGGCAGAACACTTCTGCATAGACACTCCAGGGGGCAGAGGAGGAGAGGGACTTTGCTGAGGAACTAGTAGGAGAAAAGAAACCCATTACTCAGGCCATTCCAATTCTCAAGTACATCCAACGGAGAATTGATCCTTCCCTTCTCAATCCTAACCTCACCACGACAGTAAACCGCAGAATCGAGAAATTGTTCAGGGCAGCCCAATCAGACCCGCTTTACATAAGGGGGCAACTGAAGCCTGACTCCCTGGTAGTTACTAATACCCGGAAGAGGGCGGGAATGCCTCTATCATCATCTGAGTCTCCCCCCGACAGGTAGAGCAAGAAAATCTATGGGTTGGGAAGGAAGGTAGCCTCCACTTCCGCTTACCAGGCAAGGATTGCCAACTCCACCACTCTGCTGGCTAGTTACAACTGCCACCAGTCTGAGGAAGTAGCTGCCCTCATCGACTCCGCACCGGAACCTTAAAAGGGCCAGTTAGCCCAGGTTGCATCGGATGAGAGATCCGTGTCCGGTTGCATCCTTAAGAAAACCTTTGATCCCACAGATAACGCCGGCAAGCTAATAGCAGAGAGCACTGTCATTAAGAGGCATGCTTGGTTAAGACAGTCAGGGTTTAAACCTGAGACACAAGCATCCTTAATAGACATGCCGGAGGAGCCTAATCTACTGTTTGGCAAAGCGGTAGAGGATGCATTAAAGAAAGCCAAAGAGGAGTATGAGACTCTTAAATCCCTGGGACAGTTGACCAACAAGCCCATCAATGACATGTGTAATGTCATCTTTGATGTCATGGGTGTTAGTCTTAGCAGTGCACAGTGGTGGCGCGAGTTATGGTTGCTTAACTTACCATAACTGGCGAATTTCTGGGTGTTTTCGGTTTTACTTGTAAGCATAGTATGGATATGTTGTTGTTAGTGCAAAGTAGCTGTAACGTTCCTGAAACAAATGTTTTTGCACTGAAGTTGCTAGGTTGTTCTTAGGGCAACTGAAGCATAATGTCCCTTCACCAACATGTTTGCGCTGAAGGTGATAGGTTTTTAGTAGGCCACTGTAACCGGGCCCTTCCTTTAGCATAGTTTTTTCAGTAAAGGGGATAGGTTTGTAGTAGTGCAACTTAACCATAACGTCCCTTTAACAATGTTTTTTGTTAGTGAATTTCATAGGTTTTTGAGTAGGGCACTGTAACCGGAACGTTGCTTTAGCATAGTGTTTTTTGTAAAGATCATTGCTGTTTGGTACTGCAATGTAACCATAACTTCCCGTTAACAATGGTTTGTCACTGATTCCATGGCTGCCCTCATGATGAACGTGTGGAAAGGCCAAATTCTCTGGTGTATGTATCCATTGTGCTACCCCTTCCTTTTCCTAATAGTGTTGGTGTATCTTAGCAATTACAGATGTACATGGTAAGTGTTGGTGAGCGTTTCAGTGGTTTGTCTTGAATCTGTGCCACACAGTACTGGCCGAGATGACTGTAGATGAGCAATATGGACTTTTCCTAGGGAGACTGCACCTGGCCGGCGTATGTGCAAGCACACTGCAAGTATCCATAGCACTCCATTAGTGGCCACATGTTTGCATCTTCTAATGCACTTTTAATAGTTGTGGGAGCGCACGTGTATCCATTGCACAGCTATACCCATGTGGGGGCATCCTCTGTGCACTGGTAGCACCGCCCCTGTCGACAGCCCTACAGATTCATACAGTAGGATCCCGCATTTCAAGTACTCCTGCCGACTATGTGGGTGGCTCTGCAAACCTACCAATGTATGGCTGCAGCACACCTGGCTGTATGAGGCCCACTGGTATACAATGAACAGCAACCTGCAATGCAACATGGGCGTGTTAAATGTCCCATTAATTTGATTGATGTGCTGCTTGCCTTTACATGACCCATGAAACAGACACACCATCTCTGCACTGAGCACTGTGACGGAAAGTTTCAAGAGGTCTCCTGCGGGCCACACAGTTGAAGAAACCATGTAACTACAGGTGGGACAGTATATAGTGAGTCTGCAAAATGGCAAAGCTGGTGCGGCTTGGTCACGCACATACTAGTGCATGTAAAGGCAAGTAAGGAAACAGAAGAATGTTCAGAGCACAAAAAATGTCAGTAGTGGTTAAATAGGTACTGTAGATGCATGGGTCACACTGAATAATTGTTTTCCTGCTCCACGTAATGAAGCTGTGTTTCACGTTCTTATAAACATTATTGTATTCCAGAATGTATGCATCTCCGTCAATGCTACTGCTATGGCTAATGGTGTAGCATGAAGTGCTGTAGGGTAAGTTCATGTACAGCATTTTCCACATATGCTGTGGCCAACAACAGGGGCACTCCTGTAGGGCAGCGGAGCTCTAGAACATCCTTCTACACCACATGCCATACTACAGACTCTTACCCTACAAAGGGCATTGTATTGTGCATCTACTGCAACGTGCTACTGTACAGAGGGAAGGTACTTGCAAGTGCGTGGTAAGGGTTGGTCCGGGAGCATGACATTGACTGGCACCTATGTAGGTGAGGACCACCCAATAATTCCATCTCTCTGCACTTCCCCTATGGTAGCCATGCAGGCGCTGCCCCTTCCACACCAGGCCTTTCCTGTCATTCCTTTTGTGGCGTGTGTTAGAAGACCAAAATAAATGGAAATTCACTGGGAAAGGAAAAAAGGGAAATAAAGAAAGCACCTTTCAGAGATGAACAATGGAATTTCCAATGAACGGATGCTGGGTGGGAGATGTCGCACTATGCAAGACACTGTACTGGAATCGGTTGGAAAGGGGTTCGCTGTAGAAAGATGTTTATTTACCTGTTGCAGGGCATTTTGGAGAGTTTCAGTGTGCAACACTTACTACAAGAATTCTTCCACTACTTTCAAGAAGGGCAGCAAGGCAATTTGAATGGGGTGTGCAGAAATCGGGATGGCAGGCATAGTAAGATGAACATCATTTCTGGGGAAAACTGTGCTGTGAAACGTCATGCAGTACGCAATTGGCACATGTCATAGAAAGGCACAAATACACATCTTCGCAGTGTACCGCGCTTTATCCATTTGCGGACCAAATGAAAAATAACACAGCCACATCAGTGTCTGCATAATGCGATAGAAAGTTATGCAGTAGATCAGAAACAGACGCATGACCTTGGCAAGTGCCTCCTTCATCGCAAAAGGCACTGAAACTCATGTAACATGCTGTGCAATTTTCCCTCCACAATGAACAACAATAATGTCAGCATGATTGCACGTCACCAAAGTGTCACACAGACAAACCAAAATCAGTCACTTCATTTTAGGTACTCTATAGCACTACACATCAACATGATAGATTCCAAAATGAGGAGCCACTGCACAGTGTTTTCCATTCACTTTCAATCAATTTATTTCAAACTCCCCTAAAACCTGCATACTGTGGCTTGTGAAATACACAGCCATAACTGCACCCTCTGCATGTCTTTAGACAAATACACTGTGTACCACAATCTGTGCGTACACACCACACCCAGAAACCTTATTGACCAATCCCGTAGCCTCTACAGCCCATTTCTATGGCCGTCATCTGCAAAAGGGGTGCATCGAACACGTGCCACCCTGCAACTATCATGATATTTGCGATCCTTTCGTGCAATGCGCCCGCGGGAGTGGGGGAATAACTTTCAACCAGTATAGGGGACGTTATTAGTTGTGGCAGGTTTATATATCGAGTACCATACTATTCTGGGTGGTATACATGAGAAAAACACCTTGGCAGTGGTAAAAATAAGCTTAACTGCTTTCAGCATCTTATATCAATGCATCGTTCAATGCACTAATTAGGGTATGATATTTATTGCAATGATCCTTGACACTTTTTTCGCAACATTATAATAAGAATCCCTTGTACACATATTTCATGAAAAGTACATACACATGTGATGTCATCAGTGATGTCATCAATGGCATTTGTGATGTCATCTGTGATGTCGTGGGTGTTAGTCTTAGCAGTGCACGGTGGTGGCGCGAGTTATGGTTGCTTAGCTTACCATAACTGGCGAATTTCAAGGGTTTTTCGGTTTTATTTGGAACCATAACGTCCCTTTAACAAAGTTTTTTCACTGAATTTCATAGGTTTTTAGTAGCGCAACTTAACCATAACGTCCCTTTAACAAAGTTCTTTTCACTGAATTTCATAGGTTTTTAGTAGTGCAACTTAACCATAACGTCCCTTTAACAAAGTTTTTTCACTGTATTTCATAGGTTTTTAGTAGCATAACTTAACAATAATAACTTTGACTTTATGTACATGTAGTATGGAACATACTGAACCCCTTCTACTGAATTTGATGACCGCAAACTTTTTTGATGTCCGCGGACATGTTCAGACAACAGTACCACTACCTAAAAACTCTGGGGGGGTATGTTTAATTGTTATATAATAACATAGTAACATTTGAAAAATTCACAAAGCAGCACACATACATATTTTATGTAGTAATACATAAGAAATATAACCCATATATGTAACACACTAACCATTCATTTAAATACAATATGTTCTAAAATGGAATATACCAAAAGAAGATAAATTGGCTTCCAACAAAATTACCTCACAGACACTCCACATCTAAGAGCAAGACCAGACCTACAGAGTACTCAGAACATATCTTACCTGAAATAGTAAGTGTACTTCATTTTACTCATACATTTATAAACTTTCTGTATTGGATAAAAACAAATATATTATCTTTTTTTTTTCTCACAGAAATGTCTAGTACTCTGGAATGGCAAGAGGAGCATTTCCCAAATGAGGAAATGTCAGAAGATAGTGAAACTAATGGGACACACTTTACAATATAAACCATTTAATTATTATTATTTTATATACATTTAACATATATATATTTTTTTGTACAGTGCATACCAAAATAGAAAATACCTCTGAAGAAACTGTTACGGATAACACTCTTGACAGCATAAAAGAAAAAATGGATTTATTGTTGACCAATTTTAATAATTTGAAAACTTTTGTTGAGGATCATTTTAAAACAAAAACCTCATACCATTGTCCCACATGTACTTGTCCCCCCTCACCATATCCCAGTCAATTATCCCCAAACCCTCTCCATAACCCAAAATGTTTTGATGAGACTTCCATCCCTTCTTCACCTGATACCAATCATGTTGAAACCCCTAATTCTCCTGTTTTTGTTTCCGTTTCTGCCTCACCCTGTCTGTCATAAATTGGTAATATATGTTAAATAAAGTCAAATTTTTATATTGTGTTGTAATTAGTTTCAGTTTAAAAAAAACAACTATTTAGGTGTCCGTGGACAGCGCGGTTGTTCTGAAATGTTTGTAAATGAATGAAAATGGAGGTGTCCTGAAGAACACTATATCTGTCCGTACTATTCGCTAGCAAGTTGAAACTGTTCTAGAACACACGCAGTGTCCTGAAATGTTTGTAAATAAACGAAAATGGAGGTGTCCTGAAGAACACTATACCTGTCCGTAGTGTTCGCTAGCAAGTTGAAACTGTTCTAAGAACACAAGTGGTGTCCTGAAATGTTCGTAAATAAACGAAAATGGAGGTGTCCTGAAGAACACTATACCTGTCTGTACTGTTCGCTAGCAAGTTGAAACTGTTCTAGAACACACGCGGTGTCCTGAAATGTTCATAAAGAAATGAAAATGGAATTGTCCTGAAGAACACTATACCTGTCCGTAGTGTTCGCTAGCAAGTTGAAACTGTTCTAAGAACACACGCAGTGTTCTAAAATGTTCGTAAATAAACGAAAATGGAGGTGTCCTGAAGAACACAATACCTGTCCGTACTGTTCGCTAGCAAGTTGAAACTGTTCTAGAACTCACGCGATGTCCTGAAATGTTCGTAAATAAACAAAATGGGGGTGTCCTGAAGAACACTATACCTGTCCGTATTGTTCGCTAGCAAGTTGAAACTGTTCTAAGAACACAAGTGGTGTCCTGAAATGTTTGTAAATAAACGAAAATGGAGGTGTCCTGAAGAGCACTATACCTGTCCATAATGTTCGCTACCAGGTTGAAACTGTTCTGAGAACACAAGCGGTGTCCTGAAATGTTCGTAAATAAACAAAAATGGAGGTGTCCTGAAGAACAGTATACCTGTCCATACTGTTCGCTAGCAAGTTGAAACTGTTCTAAGAACACACGCGGTGTTCTGAAATGTTTGTAAATAAACAAAAATGGAGGTGTCCTGAGGACGCTATACCTGTCCGTACTGTTCGCTAGCAAGTTGAAACTGTTCTAGAACGCACGCGATGTCCTGAAATATTCGTAAATAAACAAAATGGGGGTGTCCTGAAGAACAGTATACCTGTCCATACTGTTCGCTAGCAAGTTGAAACTGTTCTAAGAACACAATTGGTGTCCTGAAATATTCGTAAATAAACGAAAATGGAGGTGTCCTGAAGAACAGTATACCTGTCCATACTGTTCGCTAGCAAGTTGAAACTGTTCTAAGAACACACGCAGTGTTCTGAAATGTCCGTAAATAAACGAAAATGGAGGTGTCCTGAGGACGCTATGTCTGTCCGTATTGTTCGCAAGGAAGTTAAACTGTTCTAAGAACAAACGGTTGTCCGTAACTGATCGTTTGACGTGTGACACACTTTTAATTACTTCAGGACCCGAACAGTGTCCGTAGAACATCAACGCGCATGCGCAAACCAATGTCCGTGCATTTGGTGTCCTGCGGGCAGCCGCTTCCTTCGCGAACATGTTCACGAAGCGATCATGTGACCACGCCTATGCTGATCGCGTGTTCTGAATGCGAACACTGTTCGTGTCCCCGAACAATTTAAAAGTACATTTTCAAGTAATCCACAATATTTCTCAATACAAACTCATCATAGCACAAGCCCCACATAATAATCCTGAGTTTCTACATACTTTTTGAAAGTTTTTGAACCTTTTTTTGTGTTCGATCTGTCCGCGGACAGAGCGCATGTCCGCGAACCGCGTACAAGCACCCCTATAAAAGACCACGCCCTAGAGCTTATTCTCATTGTGTTTCTGGCTATTCTTCACAGCACAGCTATTTTTCCTGCAACTTGCAGATTACACCATCATCGAGATGGCATCCATGGCTGCAGTACTGCCACCTGGTGCTGCACCTGCTTCAGCACCACCCCCACCCCCTCCACCACCACCACCTCCCCAAGGGCCTGAAGAGTGGAACAGGAGTGAGGATGCAGAGGAGGAAGAAGAGGATGACGAGAATGAGGTAGTGGAAATCCCTACTACCCGCACTCGGCGCGAGTCTTGGGTTTGGCGGTTATTTACCATTCATGGGAATGGTCCTAAGGCTCATGCGAACTGAGTCACCTGCAATGAGTGCAAAATGGTACTCAGTCGCAGGAGGCATGATTTGTACAGCTTTGGGACCACTACCATGAAGCGACACCTAAGGTCATTTCGCTCTGGGACCATTTGCAAGGTTGTACTTTGGAAGGAGCGTAGTAGGTTGATTTCCTCTACTTCTTCCTCCGTTTCTGATCCTGTCACCACAAGAAACACCTCTGTGGGACAGTGTCTTCCTCAAGCTGACTCACAGGCCATACATAATGTTGATGACCCTTACCTTTCGAGGGTCACAGTTGTGTGTATGTACTGCGGCACAGTACTCTGCAGGGGGGAGCGACTTCGTAGTGCTTTTGAGACTATCGTCTGCTCACTACCCAAATAAAACCCACTCTACATCTTCCTCTCTCAGCTCGCCATTTCTTATCCCTAATAACAAAAATAAAAAAAAGGCTCTTTTCAGAGCCGCCTTTCACAGTTAAAAAATAGAAGTGAAAATAAATGAAGCGAGCCCTTTGTATTTTTTAGAAGTCCGCGGACAGTCCGCAGACATCTAACATTTTGGGGTGCTACCCTATCATAACCATTGCAATTTTGTCTGGGAGGAGGTGGTGGCTCTGAAAAGAGCCTTTGGGAGGTGTTTGAGTTTCAAAAATGATAAATACTCAACACCTACTTCAAAATGGATGCTGTAATTCTAAAAAAGGTTGCAATGCATTTTGTGTGTTTCTTAGAAAAATGTGATTGCCAGCATAAGTTAGATGTACTCCATCTCTGCGAAAGATGTATGTACTAGGAAACATAATATTTTCATTGTGAAAAGGGGACATGCCAAAATCTCTTAGAAAGGCATAAACAGCCTTATTGACATTGCGCATTGCTTTCTCCATTTGTGGACCAAATGAAGAAGAACAAAGCCACATTTGTCTCTTTGCAATCTGTGGAAAAATTACTTGGGAATTTGGAAACATGTCCATGACCTTCCCAAGTCCTACTTTCATTGCAAATTGCAAAGAAATTCCAGACACATGTCCTAAACTGTTCCCTCCACAATGAATTATAATTATATCTGGATGTTACTCTGTCTGCAAAGTAGCACAGAGAGGTAACAAGTCCAACCACTTCATTCCATGTACTCCATGCCAGTGTACTTCCACATGTGGGAATTTAAGATCTACAGCTACTCCACGGGTTTTTTGCATGCACCTTCAACCAATGTATCCACGAGTCTCCCAAAATCCAAAAAAATCTGTTTTCTGAAACACACAGCCATAGCTATCTGTTCTTCTCTCAGCAAAAAGAGTATCTGAGAAACTCACTCCTGGCACAACACACCCATTAAACTTTCCTGACCAATCTCTTTCAGTGCTCATTCTCATTTGCATGAGCTCTGAACCCAAAAATCCTCGGATGTAACATCTGATGTCCGAGAACTACCGCCATGTCCGCGGACATATCGTAACATGAACAGCCCTTCTACTATTTCTACTTTACTCTCTGTGCCATTCCCTCATTGGATGTAGCTAAGAAATCACATGACCATCCACCAATCACATTCAAGACCTCTACATCTAACTGCATCATCATGGATCAGCACTGCAAATGTACTGTGAATCTCTGAGTACAAGTGTCATATCATTGGCAAGCACAATCTACAAGAAATACTGTACAAGTCTCCAAGATTTCTACTTGCAGCTCCATACATATCCATATGCATGACCCCAAACTACAGGTATGCATATTTTCTGTACAGTACATGAACACACTTTCTAACTGACATTTAGCTTGTATAATCTGTAAAATGAATCTACTGTCTTTTTTTCAATCTCCTAAAATCAACTGTCACTTACAAATATTTATACTATTTAATTTCTTTATACACACACACACACTCAAATCATGTTAAACTAACATTTTTAAATGAAATATATAGAGTACATATAGTCAAACAAAATTGCATGCACACTCTATGTTCAAATCTCAAACAATAATACTTGCACAATTACATGATTTTTTTATTTCTTTATTTAATTACTTACATTTATATAGGACAGCAGCCCATGACATTGAGGCACTATTACTTGGAAGAGCTTAGTTACAGGAATAATGGTATTCAGTGGTACATTATAAATTACACAAGACATAGTAAAGCTATTTTATTTGCTACAGTTAGACATTGCAATACAATTTGTTCATTAAGAACATATCATATGTATTCAACTGGTGCGATGTATCTTATGTAAATAAGATAGTTTTAATAGTTTTGAGGAAGGCGCTGAGGATTTCAATTAAAAAAATCAATGTCTAAATTAAAAACAGTGCTATATACAAACAAAATTACTAATTTGTTTCTTTTACAATTGCAGTGAAGACCATTCTCCTGAAAAGAAGCAGCCGAATTTGAAGAACAAAGAACAACTAAGAAGTAACCTTCTCATTTTAGAAAAAAAGTAAGTAGAATATCACCATAATATTTGTATTATTACTCAAACACACTTTAAGGTTAATTCATGCTATTTCTGTGCCTAAAGATAGAGATTCTGCACCATTCTGTCCAAAAATCCCATGTCGTAAATAGCGATTTACAGCCAGAATGGCCCACAAATTCCTATTTTTCGACACACAAATTACTCAACTCAACCGCTAGAATTTAGATGTTATAGAACAAACAACTGTTTTAATTGTATAGCATTAGATATACTATTTATACTTCTCCACACCACTAGCTTACTTTTTTCTGTCATCTGAACCCCAGTTTAGTAACACATTAATTCAAGAATACCCATCCCTACCAGTTGTAGTTCCCAATGTACAATCACACACCATTACATACATCTTTATCATCTTACTCAAACACTCATGCACACAGCACACATAGATTGCAGAACACCCCAACCCATACCTTCTTTATTTTTTTCAACAGACCCTAAAGAATGCCTACCAAAAATCAAGTCCGTAGAAAGCAACGCAGAAGTAGAGCAAATGAAAATAAGTGCCCAACATAAGCATCCATCTCTAGCACAATTGTAAAAAAAAGTTGAAACAAAACAACTAAGACAGTCATTTAGTGAAACAAGAGAAGTGTCAAGTACAAAAACTTTGCCTCCTCTGTCAAAATGTAAACCATACCAAAAAACAATTAGCAGAAAATCAGCTATCACTACAGATAAAACTGCTTCTTTAAATCTTGATATAATTCAAAGTAAGCATACCAAAAAAAGTATTTTAGCCAAAATGTGCCATCACAAAGTCCTTCAAAATCTTATAAAATCAGGAGAGAAACCAGGTTCAACGCTTAAAACCTATCATAGGAAATTAATCTCAGAAGCGTTGATAGACAGTGCAATTCTTCTCAAAAGAAAGTTATTTATATTAGTGTTAAACAAAATGAAACCACTAAAAAAACTAATAACTAAATTACAAAAAGGACTTCTCAATAAATGAAATGTCAACAGAAAGAACTTCTTAAGTATCTGCAGAGGTGAATGGAGTCACACTACGAGCACAGAACCATACTTTAATGAAGAAGCGTACAAACAAAAGCAAAGAAATATAATTGCCATACATAGCAGTGGTCGAGGTTATGAAAAAGTTAATAATACCATAATGGAACAAGAAGTACTCCTTACAAAAATATGCCCTGAAAACTTAGAATTACCCCTCCCTTCAACTGAATCAGAATGTCTAGTGTACAAATTGCCATGCACGTCAATGTGTAACATTCCCAAACAAGTTTTCAAGTCTTTACGCCAATTCCTCAATGAATATGTGAAAAGCAAAGACAAAATCAAAATTAAACTACTGCAAAATATGGATTCCTGTCCAGTACGCAAGTACACAGGACTACAAGGACGTTCATTGGCCTGCATTACAGGACTTACTTGCAAAACCACCTTCCATGATATCAAAAGGATATCAACACATCATTCAACTATAAGAAATCTAGTTTATAAACTGTACTATGCTAAAAGTCCTGCTTTAGCACTAGCCAATTTAAATAACATTCTTCTACATGGTACAGCAAAAGACCAACTAGAAAGAATCGACTATATCCAGAAAAAATATTTTGGAAGTGAAACCCACTTACAGAATGAAATAGCTGTAAACCAAATGAGTAACAATTCTACACATGGCAACCTTTTACTACACACATACAAAAAAGAAATACTAACATTTAAAAGTACATCAGCTGAAGTACCAAACCATGTGTGTGTATGTTGCCACAGAACTTTTTATAAAAGTAACACAAAAACTGTAGACCTATCATACAAAATAAAAGACAATGAAGATTCTAAATGGTTTGAATTAGCTCTCTACCTTATAGCAGAAAATAAATACGAAAAAACTGACCCCGTAATACTTTGTAGTTACTGCACTACAAAACTTGACAACACCAAACTCCTTCACGTGCTATCACAAATAACTTGGAATTATTCTCACTACCAAAACCCCTGCAGCAACTCAATTTATATGAGAGCATCATAATTCAAACAGTGCACCCATTTCAAGCAATAATACGCCTTTAACCAAAAACTGCAAAATTACCTCCCTCTGAATTAGTGAAAGGTATTCGTGGAAAAGTAGTGTATTTACCATTAGATCTAAAAGAAAATGTGCACACCCTAGGAGTGCAATGTCCAATGCAACAATCTTTAATTATCTTGGTAAATGGAGTACCTACAAAAGACAAAATAATTTGGCAACAGCTGGTAGATTTACATAAAGTTAGAGAAGCATTGCAATATCTTAAAGAGAATAATGAATCTTACAAAGAAATTAATATTGAAGAAAACTTGAAGGATACAACTGAAATAATTGAAGAGACACAAGAAGCTGGTCAATTTGAGCTCCTAGATCCTGCTGCAATATCAAACACTTTTGACCATTATACAATTCATCCATTGCACTCTAATGACACCATAGAAGATGCACTGGAAACGTACCAAATGCATCAAACAAAAGGATCACCAATCAGCATATGGGAAAAAAGTATAGAAGCACATGCTTTTCCTCTACTCGTTCCTACTGGCAAAGGAGGAAGGTATGATGATAGACCTATTCAAATATCAGCATCAGAATACCGCTCATTACGGATGTATTCTGAAGATCCCAGATTTAGACAAAGGGACTCATCACGACTTGGGTGGTAACGGTAACGCTTTTAGCGCGGGCGGTATTAGCCCGACCGCCGAACTCCCCGGCGCTAATAGCACCGGATCACGAGTTCGGCGGTAATGTAAGTCCCCATTCCCCACTGAGCCCATTCGGGAATGCCCCATTCCCCATTGGGCTCAATGGGGAATCTTCACGCTAATACCGCCGGCGGATTTCCCGCCGGCGGTAATAGCGCAAATTTTTGGCGGATCTCCCCCCAGGTCAGAGCTGGGGCGAAATCCGCCAAAGCCCTGATTCGGCGGACCCTTAAATCCAGCGGTAATAGCGCTACCGCCAGATTTAAGGGTTACCGCTGAAGTCGTGATGAGGCCCAAAATGTGGAATACATATTCCACCTACTCTTTGAAAGTGAACTAGCAACTTTGTCACGGAGTTGCACACATTAAAATCAGGATCACACTTTCAAAATATGACAGCTACACAATTATTACAAAAAGTACAACAAAAAGATGAGGTTTTACAATCAAATATTACAAATCTATTAGCAAATATGCGTGGTACTAAAGAGTACTGGTTTCGACGTCATAAAACTGTTCCTCCCCTTGGAGAAGTGCAACAATTCTTTTGGAGAAAAGAATACCAAGCCAGAGGAGCACCACATATCCACATGCTTTTATGGATTAAAGATGCTCCTAAATTTAGTCAAGACAGTGATGCCACTGTTTTACAGTTTATTGAAAAATATGTCACTTGTGAAATTCCATCGGAATCCAAAAATAGTGATCTTCATGTACACATTTTACAATTTCAAAGACACAAATGTGGCAAATATTGTTGTCGCAAATACAAAAACAAAGGGAAATACTACACCAAATTCTGATTTGGTTTCCCTAGACCAGTCACAAATACAGGTCAAGTGAACAACCTCATGTCTTCAGTTAGACATAGTGTTAAAGGTAAGTCACCTAAAAATACATATTACATAAAAAGAAAAGAAGAAGAAAAATATATCAATGATTACAATGCAATCATGGCCTACTTATGGAATGCAAACATAGATGTGCAGTACATTGCAGACAATTCTACTACAGTTGCACGATATGTCACAGCATACTTAACCAAAGCAGAAAAGACAGAGCTGCAAGAACTCTGGTATGACCTGTCATCAGATAAAACAGTGTCTCAAAAATTATACAGCTTGGGCATAAAAATTCTGTCCCATAGAGAATATGGATCCTATGAAGCAGCTGATCGTTTAACTGGTACTGCACTGTATGGTAAATCTGAAAATATAGTATAGCTAAGTCTTGGTCCAGCTAAATCTAGAAAAAGAGCTCTAAAATCATACGAAGATATAGAAACAATAGCCAAACATGATCCCAACAGCCAAGACATTTTAAAAAACAATTTATTGGACACATACTACCCAAACAGGAGTACCACTTTGGAAACCATGTGTCTATACCACATAGCCCAAAACTACACATACAAAAATAATATAAAACCTGATGAAAAAAACGGAAAATACAGAGTGACAAACTGTGAAGGCAGCTTAGTAAAACTCACCAAACCAAATTTAATTAATCATATCAAATTGTCATTAAAGACTCCTCAACATAAAGAAGTATATTACATGTCCCTGCTACAACTCTTTAAACCATGGAGAAAAGAAGAAGAAATACTAGATAACTATGACTCATATGAAGACGCTTTCAAAGCAAATGAAAGCACTACAACTGATGTAAACTTTACACAGTACAAAACAATGTTGCACAATTAACAGCAACACGAAGAAGAACTCCAGGCCCAACTAGATAAGGACACTCCTGACAGTAGTCAACCTTCTGTAACAGGAAGCCAAGAACCCCTGTGAGAACCACTAATAACAACTGAGGCAGTATTAGCTATGATAGAAGTAGAAAACACCATGTGTCAGTATGAAGATAAAGAAGACTTAACTATACTACAATCAAAACTAAACAATGAGCAACGTAGCATTTTTCAAGAAGTAACAAAAGAAATTGCACATGGTGTACAACCTGAAAACAAAGAATGCACCTGCCAAATTACAAACCTATACTATTGTACATCAGTGGTGAAGCTGGTTCTGGCAAAACATTCCTGATCAAAATCATCAGTAAATTCCTGCAACAATTGACAAACAACAAACTGTCAGCTGTTGTCACTGCCCCCACAGGTTTAGCTGCCTACAACATAGGTGGTGTCACTTTACACCGATTACTACTCCTGCCAGTAGAACACCAGAACAAATTAGACTATTAGAAACTTTCTACAGAAGCTGCAATGGAACTACGCAGATTATTGAAACAAATGAAAATGCTTCTAATAGATGAAGTGAGCATGGTGTCCAACCTAATATTGGCTTTGATTTACCTCAGATTACAAGAAGTACTCAAAACAAACTATGAAGAGCTCTTTGCAGGAATACACCAGTAAAAGGTGAGCCTATTTTTAAAACATTAGGAAACAAACTCTGCTGTAAAACTGTTGGCAGCATTGGAAATGTCAACCTTTGGCAACATTTCCAATACAGAGAATTAACAGAAAATATGCAGCAATCTGCAGATCTCACTTATGCCAACATCTTAAAAAGTATCAGAGTTGGTATACTTTCTAAAGAAGCAGAAGCAATATTGAAAACCCGGCACATTCATGCACTTTATGGTGATAATGCATGTGCTACAGATGTTATGGAACAATTAGCCCACAAAAATGTCAATTGTATGGCCTTAATGCCAACTCTTGCAAGCTGTTTCAAATTCAATGAAATAATGTTAAGTAAAGAAATGCAACCAATAATGGAAATTAGCGCCACAGACAAACTAGATGTACATGGCATGACACTACCCATGTGTGACCAAGCTACAACAAGACTAAATAGTTTAGAAAAATCAATCTCAAACACAGCAGGCTTGGAAAAGATATTAGAAGTATCCTTAAATTGTAGAGTAATGCTTAAACGTAACCTTGACGTGGACCAAGGACTAGTTAATGGAGCACTGGGTACAGTCGTTGGCTTTCAAACATAACCACGTGACAACAAAATTCAGTTTGTAAATATTCTCTTTGACAAACTTTCAGAAGTAAAAAGGATAGGACACTCAACAGCTCGATTCCTTCTCTTCAAAGACATGTATGTACGCAGAGAACAATTTTCTCTAACTCTTGCATACGCAGTCACCATTCATAAATCACAAGGTCTTACCCTAGACAAAGCAATGATAGACATTGGTAACACAGTCTTTAAAGAAGGCATGAGCTACGTAGCACTATCACACTTAGGTACACTTGAGGGTCTATTTCTAATCAACTTTGATGCAAGTAAAGTAAACGCTGATATTCCTTGCATTTTAGAATACAATAGACTTCGCTCAGTATACACCCCCATCTAAACACATATTCTGTACCACAAAAAGTAAAACGTTGTAAAAGAAAACTAAATCGAACAGAAATGCAACAGGATGTCACTGCAAATCCTCCAAAGAGAGTAAAAGAAACTAAAACTTCATCAAGTACCACAAACATAAAAGAACCCATTAGGGAAAGTAAACTAGGTACTTCATCAAAGAAGAAAGACAAACTAAAAGAAAATCAATCAGATACAGAACTACCTGGTCCATTTAAACTCTCAAATATAGTTGGAGTAAGTTGCTACGCAAATGTAGCAATGAATATTCTATTTCAATTGCCACCAATTGTTGACATTTACTTACACAGTACAGACCAATTGTGTTTGCAAATGTTAGTACTTCACAGAAATGCAACAAACAATCCTGATAACACGTATAGTGTTTATGGAATAAGACAACAATTGGACTACTGTGCTGGAATGATTAAATTCACTATAAACTCACAGGAAGATCCACAAGAATTTCTAATGTACTTACTACAAGTACTGGAAAATAAAAACATACCTATAAATGAAATCTTCCAGATTTCATACATATGGAAACATACATGCACTCTCTGCAACAATGTGACACAAGAAGAAATCCCCAATGAACGCTTCATATATATATCAATACCTAATTGTGCATCCATTCCATTTCAGCAACTTGTACAAAATGCAAACCATGGTACATTATGTACTACCTGCAATTCGGCTAATCGCTCCACGTTAGTAATACAAACACATAGGGCCTCATTACAACCTTGGTGCTAAGTGCACCAACTTTACCACCATGGTGTAAACTCTGTTTACACCATGGTGGATGGCGGATTTACCGCCCCATTCCAAGGTGAGTGGGGCGGTAAATCCCCATTTCCCATTTTCCCTTCCCCATTCCCATTTTTGCCCCATAGGGCATAATGGGAGTGGGGAAGGCGCTAATTACGCCGCCGTAAATTACGGCGGCGTAATTAGCACCATGGCAGGTTAGCGCCATGGATTTAAACGCCTGCTAAAAGCAGGCGTTAAAATCAGAATCAGGCGTTAAGGGTTAACGGTGGCGTTAACCCTTAACGCCTGAGTTGTAATGAGGCCCATAGTAAATACGTAATACTAATGTTTCTACGTAACAATGCAGATGGTACCAAAAACAACTGCAAGCTGACTGGATTCACACATGGTCAAATATCACTTGGTAAGAAAACCTTCACAACAATAGGTATAATCTATCACGCAGGAGCCACAACCAATTCATGGTACTACACTGCATATATAAAAAAAGAAATGTGGATGGTTTGAATGTAATGATAGTACCATTACTCTAAAGCAGAGATTACCAGCACATCTTACAAACGCTTATTTAATGTTCTTAAAACCAAAATTTGATAACTAAACTGTACTTAAACCTTAAGTAAACTTACAGTAAAAAAATATGAACTGTTAGAATATTCCAAAAGCTATCTAACTGCCCAAAGATTCTACAACAACTAATCAGATAAATGAATACCACTAAATTACAGCAAAAAATAGACAGTTAGAATACGCCAATTGGTATCTAACTGTCCCAAAATTTAACAATATCCAAATAAATAAATCGATACCACTAAAATATGTAAAAAAATAGACAGTTAGAATACGCCTACTGGTATCTACCTGCTCCAAAATTTTACAATATCCAAACAAATAAATAATATGTTACTGCTCCAAAAAACTGCAACAAGCCAATCTAGTAGCCAGAAACAAAAAGTGAACACTGAAAACAAACAAACAAATAAACAGCAGCATAACAGAAAAAGGTTTTTTTTTTAATCCAACATGGATTTCTTTTCTCCCACAGACCCAATAATTTTAGCAACAAACACAGAAACTGATCAAATTGCACAGTACTCTGGTTTGTAATCTACTGAATATGAGGGTCCAAAAAAATGTTGATTATACAATGTAATAAGTCATTACAAAATACTAATACTAACATGCTATTTTCTTTTATCACAGAAATGAACAAGAAATACATATACTCCAGTTACTAAACCAAACAGTAAGTATATTATAATAAGTACAACCATCGCAGCATATCACACCCTTAGTGGCTTATAATTTTGTTCCATTGTTCCTTATAAATTTGTTTTTGACTCAAAGTTATAAGCAACTATAGTGTGATATGCTGTGGTGGTTGTGGCCAGGGCATAGAGTCTTGGGTGCATGGCCAAACGGCCATGCACCCAAAACTCTATGCCCTGGCCACACCCACTGCAGCATATCACACCCATTTCAACTATGGCCTATGGAAACTTTTAATTTCCGGGGACATTATGAGTGTTCTTAGAACACTTTCAACTTGCCAGCGAACAATATGGACAGCATCCTCAGAACACCCCCTTTTTTTATTTGCGAACATTTCAGGACACCGCAAGTGTTCTTAGAACACATTCAACTTGCCAGCGAACAATACGGACAGCGTCTTCAGGACACCCCCTACGAACATTTCAGGACAACGTGACAGTTCTTAGAAAACTTTCAACTTGACAACGAACAATACTGTCAAAGATTATACTTTGTTAGTTATAAATGTCAATTTCTCCAGGTGAACAGAGAAGGAAAACAGAAAATCACCTACCTGGACTGGATGAACGAAGAGAAATATCCTGTGGCCCGGTGAGTGTCTGGAATGGATCTCTCTGACTTTCCCTGCAGTAATTAGGAATTCCCCTGAAAACCCCTCCGGAGTCCTGCTCAAAGGCTTGATCCCCGGGAGGTTCCCAGGGAAACCCTTACGGGGGAAAAAACCCTGCAGAGAGCTGCTAGAGAGCGTTGTCTCCCCGAGATGTTCCAGCGCAGGATGCAATTCCGCCTTCTGTGGTTGGAGGCTTCTTAGCAAATGAGACTAAGGTCTGGCTAAGAAGATAAGGTTAGATTAGGTTAGAGTACGACAGCGTCCTCAGAACACCCCCATTTTGTTTATTTGCGAACATTTCAGGACACTGCGAGTGTTCTTAGAACACATTCAACTTGCAAGAGAACAATACTGACAGCGTCCTCAGAACACCCCCATTTTATTATTTGCGAACATTTCAGGACACCGCGAGTGGTCTTAGAACACATTCAACTTGCCAGCGAACAATGCGGACAGCGTCTTCAGGACACCCCCTACGAACATTTCAGGACACTGCAAGTGTTCTTAGAACACTTTAAACTTGACAACGAACAATATGGACAGCGTCCTCAGGACACCCCAATTTTATTTATTTGCGAACAATTCAGGACACCACGAGTGTTCTTAGAACACATTCAACTTGCCAGAGAACAATACGGACAGCGTCTTCAGGACACCCCCATTTTGTTTATTTACGAATATTTCAGGACACCACAAATGTTCTTAGAACACATTCAACTTGCCAGAGAACAATACGGACAGCGTCTTCAGGACACCCCCTATGAACATTTCAGGACACCGCGAGTGTTCTTGGAACACTTTAAACTTGACAACAAACAATACGGACAGCATCCCCAGGACACCCCCATTTTGTTTATTTACGAAGATTTCAGGACACCACGAGTGTTCTCAGAACACATTCAACTTGCCAGAGAACCATACGGACAGCGTCCTTAGGACACCCCTATTTTGTTTATTTACGAACATTTCAGGACACCACGAGTGTTCTTAGAACAAATTCAACTTGCCAGAGAACAATACAGACAGCGTCTTCAGGACACCACCTACGAACATTTCAGGACACCACTAAAATATATAAAAAAAATAGACAGTTAGAATATGCCTACTGGTATCTAACTGCTCCAAAATTTTACAATATCCAAACAAATAAATAATATGTTACTGCTCCAAAAAACTGCAACAGGCCAATATATAAAGCATTAGCCAGAAACAACAAGTGAACACTGAAAACAAACAAACAAACTGTAGCATAAAAGAAAAAGGTTTTTTTTTTATCCAACATGGATTTCTTTTCTCCCACAGATCCAATGATTTTAGCAACAAACACAGAAACTGAGCAAAATGCACAGTACTCTGGTTTGTAATCTACTAAATATGAGGGTCCAAAAAAGAAAATGTCGATTATACAATGTAATAGGTCATTACAAAATACTAATACTAACATGCTATTAGTATTATGACACCCATAGTAGCATATGACACCCATAGTAGCTTATAACTTTGTTCCTTATAAATTTGTTTTTGACTCAAATTTAGAAGCAACTATGAGTGTGTATGCTGTGGTGGTTGTGGCCAGGGCATATAGTCTTGGGTGCATGGCCAAATGGCCATGCACCCAACACGCTATGCCCTGGCCACAACCACTGCAGCATACCAAACCCATAGAATCAAACATTTCAACTATGGCCTATGGAAACTTCTAATGTCCGCGGACATTATGAGTGTTCTTAGAACACTTTCAACTTGCCAGCGAACAATACGGACAGCGTCTTCAGGATACCCCCTACGAACATTTCAGGACACCGCGAGTGTTCTTAGAACACATTCAACTTGACATGAACAATACGGACAGCGTCCTCAGGACACCCCCATTTTGTTTATTTGCAAACATTTCAGGACACCGCAAGTGTTCTTAGAACACATTCAACTTGCCATCGAACAATACCGACAGCGTCCTCAGGACACCCCCATTTTGTTTATTTACGAACATTTCAGGACACTACGAGTGTTCTTAGAACACATTCAACTTGCCAGAGAACAATACGGACAGTGTCTTCAGGACACCCCCTTCGAGCATTTCAGGACACCGCGAGTGTTCTTAGAATACTTTAAACTTGACAACGAACAATATGGACAGCGTCCTCAGGACACCTCCATTTTGTTTATTTACGAACATTTCAGGACACCAAGAGTGTTCTTAGAACACATTCAACTTGCCAGAGAACAATACAGACAGCGTCTTCAGGACACCCCCATTTTGTTTATTTACGAACGTTTCAGAACACCGCGAGTGTTCTTAGAACACATTCAACTTCCCATCGAACAATACGGACAGCGTCCTCAGGACACACCCATTTTGTTTATTTAGGAACATTTCAGGACACCACGAGTGTTCTTAGAACACATTCAACTTGCCAGAGAACAATACGGACAGCGTCTTCAGGACACCCCCTACGAACATTTCAGGACACCGCAAGTGTTCTTAGAACACTTTAAACTTGACAACGAGCAATATGAACAGCGTCCTCAGAACACCCCCATTTTGTTTATTTACGAACATTTCAGGACACCACAAGTGTTCTTAAAACACATTCAACTTGCAAGAGAACAATATGAACAGCGTCCTCAGAACACCTCCATTTTTTTATTTGCGAACATTTCAGGACACCGCAGGTTTTCTTAGAACACATTCAACTTGCCAGCGAACAATACAGACAGCATCTTCAGGACACCCCCTACGAACATTTCAGGACACCGTGAGTGTTCTTAGAACACTTTCAACTTGACAACGAACAATACGGACAGCGTCCTCAGGACACCCCCATTTTGTTTATTTACGAACATTTCAGGACACCGCGAGTGTTCTTAGAACACATTCAACTTGCCATCGAACAATACGGACAGCGTCCTCAGGGCACCCACATTTTGTTTATTTTCGAACATTTCAGGACACCACAAGTGTTCTTAGAACACATTCAACTTACCAGAGAACAATACGGATAGCGTCCTCAGGACACCCCCATTTTGTTTATTTATGAACATTTCAGGACACTGCGAGTGTTCTTAGAACAGTTTCAGCTTGCTTGCGAACAAAACGGACACATATTGCGTCCTCAGAACACCCCCCTATTTAGTTTATTTAGAACATTTCAGAACAGCCGTGTTGTCCGCAGACAAATCGAACACAACAAGAGCATCTACCACATAACAAAACACAACATTTAACCTATCTCATGCCCTCCCACCCTCCCCAAACACTCTTACACACCAACACACTCTACTAAATACAAATTTTAAACCAAGTTTCACTGCGCTGTCCGCGGACGTCCGCGAATCCAAGATGGCGGGCACTACCAAAAATCTGACGCGCTTCACGCTCCATGCCGTCCAATCAGTGAACACGTTGCATGTCCGCGGACATCACGCAAGCCGATAGGCCAATCAGGACACTGTCCGCGGAGCGAACAGGGAAGTGTGTCCGCGGACCGAACACAGATATCACTAATTTTTTATGACCTACTTTTTGTTCATTTAAAAAAAAAACTACTGGATGGATTTTCACCAAATCTGCAAAAGCACGCTTTCAGGACCAAGCCGTTACTCCTGGTCCAAATTTGGTGAAAATCCATCCAGCGTTTTTTTGGACTGTAGGTGCGAACACATCTTTTTCCCCATTCAGTCTATGTGAAAAAAAAGTTTGGGGACCCCCTCTATAACTTTGCCCCCCCTGGACAAATCCTCACCAAACTTTGCGAACAAATGCAGAGTGGGCCATATACTTTATTTGCAAAGTTTGGTGTGGATTCGTCCAGGGGGAGCGAAGTTATAAGCCGCCCAAAAAGTGGTCTTCCTATGGAAACAGCAATTTAGCCATAACTACACGGCCACTAACGTGGCCGTGTAATTCAGTGAAATATCTTTGTTAAAGGGACGTTATGGTTAAGTTGAGCAAAAGAAAACCTATGAAATTCAGTGAAAAAACTTTGTTGAAGGGGCTTTATGGTTACAAGTAAAACTGAAAAACGCCAGCAATTTGCCAGTTATGGTAAGCTAAGCATACCATAACTCGCACAACCACTGTGCACTGCTAAGACTAACACTCACTACATCAAAGATGACATCACAAATGTCATTGATGGCATCACTGATGACATCACATATGAAACTGATTTTGATGTAAAGTTCTTACAAGGGGTTGTGTTTACAATGTTGGTAACAACATGTCACAGGTGTTCAGGAGACCTATCATGAAGTACGTGATGTATTAAAGAATGTTCTTATCTAAACAAAATAATATCTTGTAGTGTTGTTGTTAATACAGGAACCTAATCATACATACACATAGGCAATGGCTGCAGCATACCTCATAGAAGTAGCATATTTTTAACCAGGTAGTTTTGGCTAGCAAAATAATCAATGCTACCTTATCAGAGTTTTGAGTAATGTTAAACATGGAATAAATAGCTAATAATTGAAGACTTACTAAATACTTGTTTTAGTACACACAATACAGACGAAGACCTGCAATGCATACAAATGAGAGGCACAAAAAGGGAAACTACAGTAATGAAGAAAGAAACAGCATCCCCAGAAAATGTCAATAACATTAAAGTTCATCGTCATGTATATGCACCATGAGCTGAGAGCAAACCCTAATTAAAGTACTTTAAGGACATAGAAGAAGGTTAACTTCTAGATATATAGCACCTTTTCAATTTTCAGATTCTGACTGTCAGTGAAGTGAACGCAAGTGGGCCCTTTAAGATGAGGTAACAGTATCTGAGATGGATGGGGATGCAGATCTTACTCATGCATCAATAATCAGACTGACTCAGGAAGTTAGCAACATTATCTGTTTTAATAACAAATCTTTAAAACAGGGAGTACAACAGACGTCAACAGACGCTGCACAGCTCGCTCAACGAGTTAATAAAAAACACATTTATATACAAGACAATCATCGTAAATGACATCATACTATGTGGCAAAATATGAAAACCTACTAGGGTATGTGATAGGCTTAAGAGGAACATCTACATATACTTTCTATGGGGTATAGGGTTGTGATTTGGTCTCCAAGATCAGGTGGACAACTAAGCCCATCCCAAGTGCAAGTCATCTTCTGTATCAGACTAATACACAATATACTATTGACTTCTAAAACTATAGTGCTCCTTACTACATGGTCCTCTATAATTGGTTGGCACGCTTTTACCCTTCTGGAATATTCCACATGCTAGCAGCACACAAGCCAGTACCCCAGGTGATTGGGGGTTTGCCTGGTCACGCCTCCCCACTCAATTAGCCCAACATCCATCATCACGCCTGCGGTCTGCCATTCAATTACTTTGTTGGAACTCGGCCTTGTGAAGGCTCAATGTGCCTGAGAATAAAAGGGAGTGAAGGCATGCCCTTATATTCTGGTCTTGGTATAGCTCGCCCCAAAGTCTATTTTCATCTGACCATGTGACTAAAGACCACGTTTTGAGCTCCTTTGTTGTATTTAATACTATTAATGAAGAAACCTTGGCACTTCTAGTGTTTTTCCATTACACCTCAAACAGGAGCTCAGCTCGCTTCTCATGTCCACTGTATCCTCTCGAATAGATAACCAGGCTTCTTGGCGGTGCCGACTCTTGACACAGGGACAGGCAAGCCATCTCGTATCTTCCTTCGCCCTTAGTTTTTTTATTCTACTGCGCCACACTTCCAGCCCTTTCATTCACAGGATCTAAGTTTGCTAAAATGCCTTGCGGAACATACAGATTCTATACATTCCTATATATAACAAATTGGCGCATCGCCTGCAGTCTGTTCACTATGTAGCCAGCCTCTTGATTACTTTGTCTACTTGCTTTACTGCGTCTGTACATTTGTGAAATAGCTTTGCATTTTCTTCAGTGCTTCTCTGCACGTGCAATCTTCATTTCTCTCTCGAAATGTTGCTCACTTCGCTACTTCGCCATCAGATTCAATAGGTTTATATTCTGTCTTCATTAGCATCTCTTCTGGGTGCGTCATTTTCTGCTTCTTGTGACGGCACCAGTCTTTTCTTACATTCATTTTCACACTTCTTCAGGAACTTCCTTCAGAAGACTGTCATTTCTTCACGGATACATATAGGGTTTTCTCAATGGTTACCTAGTTTCAAGGACTCTTCGTGGTATGGGTACCATTATTGGCTTTGCGCATGTCACAATTTCCGGTTGACAACATATAGGCAGAATGGGGGTGGGACTTCCGGTAGAGGTACTTGGCTCCTCCTCTACAGAACAAAAACAACTAGTCTAGATATGTCATTGAACAAATATAAGTAGCATAGATATGTGATGTCACCAGTGATGTCATCTTTGATGTCCTGGGTGTTAGTCTTAGCAGTGCAAGGTGGTGGCCCAAGTTATGGTTGCTTAGCTTACCATAACTTGTTAATTTCTGGGGATTTTCGGTTTTACTTGTAACCATAACGTCCCTTTAACAAAGTTTCTTCACTGAATTTCATGTGTTTTTACCAGTGCACCCTAATTTGCTACAACTTCCCAATGTCATTCTTACCCCCCATAGAGCAGCATTTTTTCGGCTGATCTAGAAAGTTTCAACTTAAAACTGTGCCATTCCCCACCTCGTAGCAACATTTGTAACACTTCTATACATTTTTTACAAATATGTGCACCGTTTTTTTTGATCGTTTACATTCACAAACGTCTGACATCATTGCTGACTTTCTGGACAGTGTCACATGAACACGAGAACACATGCAGCATGTTGGCGTGTTTGTGAAACTGGTTCATGTTACAAACTGCATTTTCAGCTGATCTAGGAAGTTTCAAGCTGAAAAGGTACCCTTACACAGCTCCTAGGCCTATTCTTACTGATTTTCCATCTCCATTCCAGGAGAGAGCACATGCTTGGAAGAATATTAGCACAACTGCTATTTAACTTGAAAAATGGCATCAGCCATGTCCATTCCTCCTCCCCAGGAGCCACTACCACCACTACCAGCTGGAGGGGCTGGACAATGGAAAAAATGCAATGATGCAGAAAAGAATCAAGAGGACCAGGAAGATGAACTAGAGGAAATGCCTACCTACAGCACCCAGATAGAATCATAGGTGAGGCAGTTCTTTACCATTGTTGGGGTGTACCAAAAGCTAAGGCTACCAAGGAGAAATGCACTGAGTGCAGCGTTGTACTCTGTCGCTGACAACCTGGCCAGTACTCCCAAGGGACCACCTCCATGCACCATCACCCCAAATCCAACCACTGGGATGCTCTGAGAAGGCTGCTCCTTGCTCAGGAAGTAGTAGGCTGTATTACTCTACCTCATCTTCCTCAACCAATACTGCCACCACACAGGCTACTCATGTGGGACACAAAATCCCACCAGCGACCTTGCAAGCCATAAAAGAGGCTGTTGATCCATATCTTTCCAAGACAACAGTACTCTGTATAAACTGCAACACAGCACTCTGCAGGGGGGAGAAGTTTCAAAGTGCTTTCGAGCTTGTAACCAAGGAGCATGAGAAACACTGCCCCCTACCTTAAACTTAACGCATGCCCAACATCTTCCCCTATCCAACTGCCCCTACATATCTGTGGTTGGTGCCCCTGCCATCATTTCCCTCACCACCTTACTTCCTGGCATCTCCACAAAAGAATTAAGAAAAAGAAAAAAACAACCCCAAAAAAGGTTACTTTAGGAACCACCTTTTACAGTTAAAAATAGAACAAAACAAATAAGCTTATAAACTCCATCACCTTTACATATTTCATTAAGGTAGTTAGACTCAATAAGATTCTCCAACATTTCCATTAGCAGTTTCGGCTATGTTAATGGAAATAATGGACAATTGTGTACTAGAGAAAAAGAAAAAAAGCACAGAAACAATATTCTGTCCCAAATACCTTTCTCTAGCATACAACAAGGACCATAATCCATGGACGTTGATGACTATCCGTGGTATCCGCAGACCCTCTCCAGGCCATGCATCATTAAAAAACCCAGATTGCATGTGCACACCATCGCGCAAGATATCCCTTCGACCCTTTTTACACTTATGTTTGTAACACTTCCTCATTGCCTGCTTTCAAACAGTCACACATCTCTCCACCAAACTGTTCCAAAAACACTACATATAAGCCTATCAAAATATTAAACTTCCACACACCAACTGCCACTTAAGAACGTTCTAGAAATCTTTTGCATCTGCATTTCCCTTGCTTATCAAAAAAATTGAAAACACTGCTGCTATAAATGTACATATGCATTGTGCAGTAAGAGAAGTAATGAATGGAAAGGGGAGTAGGGATTGCCAAGAGCTGATAAGAGCCAAGAAGGAAAGTGCCAAGACATGTCAAGTTGAGAGTCCACTGGCTAACTGCTGGGGCAGAGGAGTCCCAAGGGTGGGGTACACAGCCACCACGTGGTAGACACGCAAGGGAAGTGGTGAAAGGCGGCGTGTACTGGTGTCCACTAGATATAGGGCCTAGAACCAGTCTCAGTGGCAATGGTATTAGTTAGCAGGAAATGGATTAAGTAAAACAGGAAGAGAAAAGCAGTGTTATCAGAAGTTTCTGGGACTTAAGGGAGTCCAACTCAAGTATAAGAGGAGCAGGAAGGCTGTTCAAAAGAGAAGCACCGCCCGAAGAGAGAGACATGCCTCTCGCTCTCTGTTTGAAAATGCATTTGATAAGCAGAGAATTGGACTTAGAGGAGCAGAGGGCTCTAGCATGAGTGTATTTAGGGAGCAAAAAATGAAGATTGTGTAGTCCCAGACCCCAGAAACCCTTGTCAATGATACAGAGGATCTTGAATTTCATTGTTGCAACCATCAGGAGCCAGTGTACACATTTTAGGGCTAAAACAATATGATCCCTGGGCTTGAGGCCAAGGATAAGTCTTGCAGCCCTATTCTAGATTAGCCAAAGGGGGCGTAGACAAGAAAGGGGGAGGTTAAGGAAGAGGCTGCTGCAGTAGTCCAGCCTAAAGAGCACCAGGGTTCTATAGACTTTGAGCTTCTGGAGGAAGGTGAGGAATGGTAGAATGCCTCACAGGAGTTGAAGCTGACAGTGGACTTTCTTTACAAGCTACAAAATGTAAGGAGTAAAGGAGAGAGAGGACTTAAATATGACCCCAAAGTGTGTGGCCTCAGAGGATGGTGAGAGTAGAGGGCCCAAAGAGGGCAGCCAGAGGGTAGGAGAAAAACAGGGCACAGGTGTCACAATAAGAAAGATCCCTGTCTTACTGGCATTGAGACAGATATTGTTAGCCGCACACAATGCCTGGATGGCGGTCAGACAATCAGGGATAAAAAACGAGGAGAATAAATTAATAGAGGGAAATATAAGGAAAGCTGTGTGTCATTAATAAACACTGGAAGTGAAAAAAGAAGAATGACATCAGGTGAGCCAGAGGGACGAAATAGATATTGAAGAGTCACAATGATAGGATAGAACCCTGGGGTACTCTGCAGGTAGACAGTGAGGTGGTGGAGTAGAAATGGCACAGTTGCAGCTATGAAGGGCAGTTAGTGAGGAAAACAGGTCAGCCAGTCTAGTGCCTGGTCCATGATGCTAAAGGTATCAGGTAACCGTTTAATGAGGATACAATGGTTGACCGCGTGAAAGACAGAAGAGACATCAAGGAGCACTATCCTCAATTGTCCTATCAAAAATACCATATACTCTTGAATTATATCACTCCACCAAATTACAAATATTGTATATTCCCCCTACAGTACCTATAATTACTATACACATATTATTATACTATGTGTTGCCAGTGGCCACAACCATCACAGTTTAATTAAACCATATAAGTATTTACAATACACCTTCAAATAGCAAGACTCACCCAGACCTTCCTGCCATTAAATGATGTCCGTGGACACTAAAATTGACTGCGGACTTGGCGGCACCTGTACACCTTTTATCCACCTATAAAAACAAATCCATGTCAACTTTATTCCACCCCCCACCCTTTCAACGCCCTCTTTTGGCCACCAAATAACCCCAAATGCACTTTCCAGACTTGTTCCTCACTGCGCTATCCATGGACACCAGCGTCTGTCAGTGGATCCAACATGCCAACCGTTTAAATAAATATGACGCACCTCACACATTTGAGACCATCCAATAAATGGACGTGTACGATTTCTGCGGACATCATGCCAGCCCTCGATTGGCCCAGACGTGTCTGCGGACCCTGAATCAGAAAGTGAGTCCGTGGACCGGACCCAGATATCACAAATTGTTTTTGCCTGACTTTTTGGCCATTTTTAAAAAAGAACTACTGGACGGATTTACACCAAATTTACCAAACCATGCTTTTGGGACCAAGCTGCTACTCCTAGCGCACAATTCGTGAAAATCCGTCATTTTTTACATTGCGTCTATAAGGATTTCCACAAATTATGGGACTCCTCCCATAATTTTGCCCCCCCCTTGATGAAATCACACCAGACTTTTCAGAATCATACTGAAGGAGGCCTATTCTTTTTTTTGGCAAAGCTTCATGTGTATTTGTCTGGGGGAGGGAAAATTATAAGCTGCCCAAAAAGTTCTCTCTTTATGAGTTGAGCAACTTAACCATAACTGCAGGGCCGCTACTGCAGGCCCAGTAATACATATGTATTACATATGTCCTGAGGTAGCGGCCCTGTAGTTATCGTTAACTTGCTCAACCCATAGGAAGAGCAATTTTTGGGTGGCTTATAACTTTGTGCCCCCATAACAAATCTGCAAAAACCTTTGCAAAAAAAGTATATGGCCCCGTCAGATTGAGCCTGCAGAGTTTCGTGAGGTTTCATCAAGGGGTCGGGGGGCAAAGTTATAGTGTGCTTTTTCACATAGACGCAATGGAAAAAAAATGTTGCTCATGTCTACAGTCCAAAGCACTGGACAGATTTTCACCAAATTTGTGGTATGTGTGGCAGCTTGGGCCCTAAAGTGTGCTTTATAGGTTTGGTGAAAATCCGTCCAGTAGTTTTTCTTAAAACAAACAAAAAGTAGGTTAAAAAAAAGTGTGATCTCTGGGTTCGGTCTGCAGACTCACTTCCCTGTTCGGTCCGTGGATGGGCCTCCGATTGGCATGGGGCTGACATGAGGTCCACGGACATCAGACGCACCCGCTGATTGGATGATGAAAAACATGAAGTGCGTCTGATTTTTGGAAATGCCCACCATGTTGGATTCGCAGACAAGCGCCGGTGTCGGAGAACATCGCGGTAAAAGGATGGGATGGCATATGGACTTAAAAAGCCAAAAAACTGGCGCTTTTCTTCTCCAATGTCCGTGAACAGTCTGGTGACAGCCCTGAAATTTTGGCAAACATCTCAGATGTTCGGGGGCTTCTATGCTTATTTGTGCATTACAGGGTTGGTGAAAAGTAGTTTTTGGATGGCTTATGACTTTGGCGCCACTCATTGAAACTGCATGAGATTCTGAATGGTTCTGGAAAGTGTGGTGGGATTTTGTCAAGGGAGGGCTAAATTAGAGGGGGGATGCAACATTTTTAGATGGTTTATAACTTTGTTGCCATTTGACGGATGTGGACACATGTTTTCAGAAAGATTAGCGACCCAACCTTGAATGTTTGTGCAAAGTCTGAATGGATTATGTCAAGTGGGGGCTAAGTTATATGACTATTGTATGTACGTACATTTTGATACTTTTAAGAAAATAAAACATTGGTGGATTTCAAGCAAATTCGTGTAAGGAGTATTTGCAAGGACCTGAAAGCATGGTTTTGCAAATGTGTCCGTGTTTTATTTTTTGACAAGTGTCATAATGTAGGTACAAAAAATAGTGATGTACCTTTGCTGACTGAGTTATAGTCTGTGGCCATGGGCAGTGGCCAGATTGTCTGGAACATGGCATAAGGTCATGGCCCATACAATCTGGCTACTGGCCATGGCCAGGAGGGACGACCAATGGGTATAAAGTGGCCATGTCCACCAGGGACCGGCTATGTGGTAATGTTTTTCGAAAATGGGATAGGTTTGAAAGGGAAACATACAATGTGTTTCTAGTAATATGGTCATAGGGTTTTCTCTTCACCTTCTGCAGGCTGCCATGGAAAGGGAAGACGTGGCTCTCTATGGTCCCCATCTTCCCTTTCCATGGTGGCCATCTTGGAGAAGGCTGTTCCTCCCTACAGCGGGACGATGTGTAGAAAGAAAAATCGTGTTTTATTTAGCACCTCATTTTACCGCTTTGGCAACCCGGGGTGCTAATGGCCTTCATCCCTCATTGCAGGGGCTGGAACGGGGGATGAACGCTACATTATTATATAAAACAAAATGCTAATGGAAATATTCGAAAATCGTACTGAGTCTATGTACGTTAATGAGAAATGTAAAGTAGATGGAGTCTATAAGATTTTTAGTTTTTAGTTCTATTTTTTAACTGTGAAAGGTGTTTTTTTGTTGCAGTAGAGGTTTGAACATAAGGTGGGGAGGCAAATGAGTCAAGAGGCAGCAAGCACTAATATGGGGTGCAGGTGGACATGGGAAGATGTTGCGCCTGTGTTACATATAAGGTAGCAGCCATTGTTTCTCAACAGCTTCTTTTATTGCTTGCAAGGTAGCAGGTGGGATTTTGTGTCCCACAGAAGTAGGCTTTGTGGTTACAGTATTGGTTGAGGCAGATGAGGTGGAGGAAGACAGCCTATTACTTGCTAAGCAAGGAACAGCCTTTTTGAGAGGCACCTTTGTGATGTCATCTTTGATGTCCTGGGCGTTAATCTTAGCAGTGCATGGTGGTGGCACGAGTTATGGTTGCTTAGTTTACCATAACTGTAGAATTTCTGAGGTTTTTTGTTTTTGCTTGAACCCATAACGTCCCTTTAACAATGTTTTTTCATGTGTTACCCTTTACGGGTAACACATGAATAAAGGGCTCAGGTGCCACTCAGCAGAACAAGAATGGACGGGAAGCGAGTGTGGCATAGGAGGACGGGGGGCATAACACACACATATGCCATATTTTTGGCACCAACCAGACGGAAAGGGCAGCAAAGCCATGACTAACCAAATGGCCGAAGGCCACAAAAAGCATATAAAAGGAGCCCTGCCAGCAGGGTCTCCAATTCGCACATCACTCTGAACAGAGCGCAAAGCAGCCATTCTGTGACAGCAGAACACTTCTATTTTTTCACCCAACCCACCCACCGTGAAAAATAAGATTAAAAAACAAAACACAGACCGAAAAAAGAATGACAGTACAACAAATGTTGTCACACAGTCATGGGAAAAGAAAGCAGAACAGGCCAAGGGTTGCACCCCCTGCCCTTCGGCCCAAGAGGACTTTTTCATGTTTTTAATGCTAAATGTTATCAATTACATTTTATTATGATATATGTAATTGTGCAGTAAAATTCACTGTCTTTTATTGCCAACACTACCTAAAATGTGTCAGTAGTCATTGGACAAACAATCCAACAAGGTTGGGAGCAGGAGGCAATAACACAAGAGGCCCAGGGGACCATTGCTGCTCCTCAGCTTAAAGGGTAAGCACAATAGGCCTGTGACAACATTCAATGGACTCATACATATGTTCATTGGAGGAACAAGGTCTTATAAGGAGAGTCTGCACACACCAGCACTGCAGCGTCCATTTCCACAAAAGTCTCAGAGCATAGGACACCTTTCTACCACACCTTTGTTGACGAGGAGAGGTAATTACTGACGGGCCCATTGGTCAGCACTCACCCTCGAAAACATGTAATACAAGATAGCTGCACCATGCAAGGACAGAGTGCAGGATTCACAAGAATCAATAATCAGGACTCAGTAAATTGGCAAAGGGAAGTCTGTTTAATGATACATACATCAGCTTATGGAAATCAGCAGCATCACGAACACCTGTCTCGCCCCGACTTCCCCGAACTTCAGTCAAACAGCCTCTTTTATTGGCAAATTCCGTTATCATTGATGTACACTTCTATAAAAAATCATCATGCAATATAATTGGTTGGGAAAGGTAACTTAAGTATAGGGGTTATATCTGTATATGAAAATAAAGCATACGGATTGGATAACTCTTATCGGGTGGGGGTCTATGCCCATCCCTCTACAACACACGTGATTGACGTCACCGAAAGTGGTTACAGTTTCTATAGGACCCTAGATTACATGGTCCATTGTGATTGGGCATGTTACACCCCTAAACATAAATTTCCACTTTAATTAGCAGCATGCAGAATGGACACCCAGGTGCCTAGTGTCCCAAGATTCACCCTTCCTCCCTTCCATCAATAAGTGTTTTAGAGCTATGTGTCATTAGTTGGCTGGGTATGGCCTCGGATCTGTAGTCTTTTATTAGGAAAAGTTATGGCATCCTCGGGTTCTGGGTGACATCAGGCGGTAGTACATCTTCGCGCCTGTCTGGTCACGTGTTTGTTCACCGTGAATCTGGTTCAGTTCTCAGTCTTTTTGTGCATTTGATTCTGTGTTTGCTTGGCCACCTGCATGGGCCTCTCTTATATTGACCTTCACAGGGCAGGCTGGTATGCTCTGAAGTTTCGACTCTCTTTAGTTGAGCTTGCCTTCCCCTCCCGAGTTGACCTCGATTCCCCAGGCTTAAGCCATCCTTTGTTAGGTTTCGATTCCGCTCCTTTCCTCAACTTGTGCCTGGGTATGAAACATGGCCAGTCAGGCCTTGGCCGCCTGGGAGTACTTCTGCTTATACAAAATGGAGTTACACGTGTACATTGTGCTGCATTGAGGTAGACATATATAGTTGGCGCATGCCGCTCTATTCTTCTACTTAAGCATTGCAGGTGGTATCGATTACTTAGCTTCTTGCATTTCAAGCTTATTTACACACGTTCTATAAGGCGGTTGCTTCCATCTTGTCTTATGGCACCATTCTCATACGTTTTTCACAGTGTCTCTCCCCTTCATCCATTACAATTATCCTCGCAGTTGTCGGTACTGACATGCATAGCTTTCAGTAGCCACTTCTGGTTGTTGTCGGGGCTGCCTAGGCCCTTAGTCTATTTCCATTGGCCTTTGTATGGGAGTGAGGGGCCCCCAGGCCCCTCGCACTGTACACTCCTCAGTACAAAGCTTGGACCACGTGCCTCCAGTAGTGGGATTGCCCCTTGCCCTTATGTAAAGTTAACCACGGTTGACCGCTACATAGATGGGACTACTGAGCAGGACACGAGGCATCCATCTTTTGTGCCCCCTTTCCACTCCATCTTGGGTAAACAGGTCTCACTGCGATAGTACAGCAATGCTCAGCTCCCCTTCCACCGCAGCAGCCAAGGACAGAGACACACACACACAAGGCACACAAGCAGCTGGCTGGCCCCCACCCTTGCACTCCCCCTGCGAAGGAAAGCTCTGCGCTCTCATTCTCACGCTGAAGCCGGAGAAAGTTGCAACAACCAATATGATACAGTTTTCTTCCTCTGAGATCACTGCTAGCATGAGAACCAGCATGTGAACCAGGATGAGCTAAGCACTTTCTGCTCGTTCGTCCCCGTAAAAGTGCAAGCCACCCACCCCCATTTAGAGCAATTTATTGCCATCTTGACCCTATGCTCCCTGTAAGGTATTTCTTTCAAGTGCCAGACCCTCGCCTGTGCTGCAAAACCCACCCAACACACCCACTACTAACCTTAAGCATCTTACCACAATGTATGCTTTTACTTATACTAATAGGTCTAAGCTTAGGAGATATGTGAAACACAGCTTGATTCTTTTTACATGCACAGTAAAGGTCAAGGCCTCCAATTAAAGCCACAAATGACCCAATTGTACTGACAATAATTGCTATGTGTAACTTGTGTAGAAATATGAAAAGTAGCATAAAATGTTTAGATCATTTGTTATTAAATGCAACATATTAGCTTAGGTAGTGACCACAGTGACCGGACCCTGACCTGCGTGGAGCACAAGATATTTGACGTCTGTCATCTCGTCAGCCACTCAGCCAACCAGAAGGAAGAGATGCCACCCACACCTACAGCACCACACCGCCTGGCCAATCGGGTCCAATTAGTATTTTTTGTTAGAGTTACCTTAATTGATATATATATACGAGTATGATGTAAATGTTGAGAGAGGGTTTTTGTGGGTTATTTCCTAGCTGGAGAAATAAACCATCCTTTGAACTCTTGCAGGCGGGTCTCAGTGCCTCCTTCCCCGACAGGGGTTTGTGTTGGTTATTTTATTTTCTCTCACACGTAGTAAGCTGGGGAAAGGCACCTACACCTTCCATTAAGGCCTTCAGGGTTTCCTCGTGGACAGTGTGTAAATACTTGTCGTTTCGTACCAATGGCAGGTACGGTTGTCTGATTGGGTACCGTGCTGCCCAGGGTTGCCTGGTTATGGGCATTTCAACAGGTATTGATCTTCTAATTTACCCAGGGCAGCGGCCCATTGCAGCCCTTTGTTGGTGCAGCTGCTCCTCATACGTCACATACCACAGCGAGTACCTTACTGGCAACTTGCAATGGGGGGCAGGGGTGCGGGTCATATCTGGGACCTCCTCTACACTCCCCCCTCTGGTCGGTTCATCGACCACTCCTACTTCCTCCTTTATATTCAGTTTCTTTGATTCCTCAGCTTCTTGCTCATCGTCTCCTGGGTTTACACAAGAAGGCGTGAAAGTATGCAATTTTGGTGTCCATTTATTACCCCTTTCAAGCTTCCTGCTGTTTTCACATGCTCATCCTTGTTCCAGGTCATCAACTGGCATTGTCCATTTGGACTGCAGTAAATCCATTTGCCTTCATACCTTCTTCGTTTCTTGGGATAAGTGAATTTTCTTCCCTCTGGTGTAAATTCACTGGCCTTCACGAAATCCTTTATCTCCTCATCTGTCAGGTCCCTGGGATTCCAGCCTGGTTCGACATTGACCATAGTTTTCATCCTAATGGCCTTCTTTTCAGTTTTCTGGCATTGTGTGATGATTATCTTGATAACACAGACTCCTAGCAGCACCATTGGTAGCAAAGCTCCCAGAAACTTGAATATATCATCCATCCATTGCGGGACCAATGAGAATAGGTTCCCAAACCAGCTATCATCATCTACTTCATCTGTTTCCTCAGTCATCTGGTTTTTCAGGGTCGTTAACATGCTTATGGCCTCTGTGAGGGTTCCATTTTCTTCGTCATGTGATGGTATAAAAGTGCAGCATGATTCTCCAATTTTTTCGCAAACACCTCCATCCATTGCGGTGATCATGTCAAGCACATATCTGTTCTGGAAGGTCATCAGTCTGACTGCTCTCTGTTCTTCCTTGATTGCGTTGAACCTTTTTATGGTGGTATTGATGGTCTGCAGTAACTCCCATCTGGTTATCTGCAACCATTTAGCATTCACCCCAATTTGGATGTGTGGCAAGAGCATTGTGGTGAATACTGTTGAGGTGAGGCTAAACAGCCGGTGTTCGTATGGAATCGCATGAAATGCCTCTTCTGATTTGGCTGAAAAGTAGTTTTCTCTCTTCATTCTGGACTTTAGTTCCACAGACCTCCTTTTCCTCAAGTGAGCATCTGCTTTCGGAAAGCTGTCCAAATTCAGTTCACTTTTTGGGATCACTAGTGCAGGAACGTGGACGCTCACCAGTGTGCATATGCCTCCCCAGTTCCTAGGTAGTCTTATATATGCCTTGGACCCACATGCCCAATAGTGATCCATTAGGACTGCGGTTCCTTGTGTCATTCCTGGGGCTTCATATATTCGTCTGCAGTTTTGATTCTCCCCCATTTTCCTCGTGCCATTACTTCTAAAGCACAGTTTCGGGTTTTACAGCGGTACTATCTGCAAGGGTCCTCCTCTGTTGTCGACCCATGTCAACAGCTTTGCCAATTTTGGCCTCAATGGTCTGCATAGTCTCTGTGAGTTCACTATTGCTTCTTTTCAGGCTCCAAGGACCATCCAAGCTCAGCAGATTACTACTCCTTCTTCCCATCCGTCTGGGGAGACTACTGATCCCCCAATCTGCATTTGTCCTTGGTTCTTCCATATTTGAGCTTCTTCGGCCGTTTTCCCTTGGATGTTCAGTCTTAAGTTTATTTCCCACCTTATTCCTGACCCTTTGACATCAGGATTTTTATATCTAATCACATGATTCTTGGTGTGCGCCCTATTTCTTGTTTTGATGTCCTGGACAAACCCGTCTTCATCAGGGTAGTCCTTTTCGTTGGCCCATATCAATAAGGCATCTCTTCCCATGAATTGTCCTCTGGTGTTGCACATAGCTATGTGCGACATACAGTGTGCTGTGGGGACATCTACTTCTACAGCCACGAAGATCTTGGACTTTCCCATGCTGTATCGCAGGAGTGCACAGACGAAACATTCCCCTTCTGATTGCCTTTGTCCAACTTCATTCATGTGCTTGTACCATATGTTGTTTCCAAGATGGGCCGTGCTGTCCAAGTAATCGTTTAACTTGTCATCAGTTTCATATGGACTTCTCTTGATCCTTAGCGTTTTTCTGTAGTTGGCTATCAGTATGTCTCTGAATGCGTCTGTACTGCTCTTTCGTTCAGGCAGTCTCTCGGGCGTTGTCCTTGGTGGGGCAGGTCTCACTTCCTGCACTGTCATAGTAGAGGAAGGGCTTGCATTTCTTTTTTTTCCCTCGTACACTCTGTTGTAGAACTCTTGGCTCGTTATCTTCCCAACGCGTGGTGGCATTGTAGGCCTGTTGCTCATCTCTGGCGTTAGAGCAGACGTGCTCGTTATTACAGGTTCTGTGATTTTCTTGCTCAACTCCTCATGTAGTTTCTTTGCTCTACGTATGAGCGGGAACACATACTTGACTATCGCATGCATTTCTCAGTGATTTCTTTTGCGGCTTCCTCCGTTTCATTGAGTGATTGTGCTATCTCACTTCGATTTGGTTTCTCACTTTGCTCCCTGCTTTCTGGAGCTGCTTGTTCCACCGGTGATTTCTCCCTTTCAGTTAGTTTGGCCTGCAGTTTTGTAGCCATTGACACTTGCCCTTGTTCGTGTGCACTCAGTGTATGGGTGCGTGCCGTGGACAGTGCTATGTTATCATTCATTCCGTGCTGACCCTGTCTCCAGCCTTTCTCACCATTCATTACTTCAAGTGTATACGCGTTACTGCTAATTACATTCAACTGTAAATCGTTTGTTTTATCATCAGTTTTTCTTGGAACAGGGATGACAATATAAGGTCTGGGTGCTTTTGTGGGCCCCAGATGTTCATTACCTGGTGGAAGCACAGACATTGGGACGCTCCGTGCACCGATAATGAATGCAGTTCTGATAGTTACAGACAAAAACACTACAATAATCACTATGCATATACATATTATGGCTTTAAAGGACAATTTGCAGCATCTCCTTCCAGGAAACCGTGGGCGCCCTTCTGCTGGCGGCAGAACTAAATTACTGTTTTGGGCCCCCATTTCAAATAGACTATTGACTATGGACATATTTTTTTCTTCTTGTTCTAATCTCGTCGCTCAAACGCTCAGTACACACTAAAGTGACAAGTGCAGTTCAATGTCCCCCCTCTCTTATGAGTGATGATGATGATAGTCTCTGCTTAATGTAATACAGTTCCTCTGCTAGATTATGGAAAAGGTTAAACTATCGTTTTCAGCACATCACATTCGTTTTGTATTTCCGTGATAAACGTAGTCCCAGGGCACTCTTCCAATTTGCTTCAGCCCTGAGGACATGCAGGGATATGTTCATTGCGCCACCATGAAAGGATGGCTTCACTGCACATCACGCATAGATAAACCATTGAAAAAATAAAAACAAAAATAAAAATAACAGTGAACATATGAGGAGGTAGGAAAAAATAAGAAAAAGGTTGAAAAAGGTAAACACGGCAGTGAAATTCATGGCTCTGCTCCTTTCGCTTGGTTCTTCGAGGTCGAGTTGCTGAACAGTCTCTCTCCCCCCATTTACTCCACTGCGGGATGATGATGAAAAACAGAAACAAAATAAAAATAGGAAAAGAAGTTCAAGATGTAGTTATCCCCTTTTGATTCGTTCTATGTTGGGAGCATGAAGAACTGTGTCTTTGTTTCCTTGCTCTGCCCCCGGCTGGGGATTCTAAAGAGTTTTATCTTCGATCTCTCCTTTATAAGGCTCGCCTCAGCAGCGGATGTCCATAATTGCTTGTTAATTGTCATGCAATAGCTCTTAGGAGCCTGTTCAGTTGGGCATTCTTAGCTGGATCATTAAGAAAAGTGGGCACATCGATGTTGTGAGGTCTGCCCACTAGTACTGGAAAGTTTTCAATGAGATGAAAGAAAACGCGAAATGCGTATCGACTGTCTTCGGGTGTTAATGACATTTGCTCTGTCTCTTTGGCTCTTAGGTCACAGGTCTTCCATGCAATGTGATCTGTTTTTACCTCCTCGATCTGTCCCTCGCCGGATAGTTTCACAAGAACCTCCTTAGGAATTCTCGCTGGAAGTTGGACAGCTCCACTTGGAGCATGATGCCATGGAGACAGGTTTTCATGTGTAGGAAATTGACTGGGTCTCTGAGAAACGTTGCAACGTCAACGTCAGCAGGTCTTCCCACCATTTCTGGATAGCCTGCAACAAGTCTAATTAGGACGTTGTGGGCAAGCTGCGTGTCTGCAGGGAACAGGGGCATTTGCTTTGTTATGTTGGGTTCCGATCACAAGTCTTTCTGTTGTTTTGAACAGGTCTTGCACCTTCCTGCTGCGTGGTCTGCTACCACATTATTTAGTTTACTCCATATCTGGTTTCGGGGATCTCTGATGAACGTCAGTGTATCTGTGGTCTTCCCGACAAGTTCTGGGCACTCCTCAATGATTCGAAAGAAAAACGTGTAGGTCACTTCGTCAATGACTGCTTGAGGCGGGAGCATTGGTCTTTGAGTCACTGTGCTCAGGCAACTCGGCGAAGACCTCTGCGATGACAGTCAATAGTTGCCTGATTACCTTCTCGTTTTCTGGGTCTTGAATGTATTCAGTGACACTTGTTTCTCTCCCTATGAGTGACGGGTATGACAGTACGACCAGTTGGAAGTAGGTTAGCACATCCCACGTGAGGCTTCTGCTGGGATGAACCATATGATCGCGAACAAAGTCTTTATGCTGGGTCCTTCAGAATAACAGTTTCAGTTCTCAGGAATGTCCGGTTCTGTTGCTTACCAGAGTCTTAGGTTTTTCAATGCTTTGTGTGGCTTTTAAATGTTCATGAGCTTAACGCTTTTGCTGATATGAATTCGTGTTTTTCTTCATTTACCCTGCACCTTTGGCTGCACAGGGTGTTTGCTTGCTTCTTATTGTCTTTTTTATGCCTATAGAAAAGGTTCAGTGTGAACAAGATTTTCACAAAAGTTCTTTGTTGGCTACATTGAATGTTCATTTAATTGTCCCTTTACCACCTTTCACTTGGTTTGAAGAACTGTCTTGTTTTGAAAGTCTCACTTTTATATATTTTTTTTTTCCTCGTTCTTGTAACGTCTGCTCATGCGTCCTTCTTACTCGCCATAGATCTTGTCTGCACGTGCTGAGGTTCTTCTCCGTTGTCTGTGGATTCCTCGGCAGTAGATGTAGTAGGAGTGCCTTCTCCTATAAAGGGCTTCACGTCATTCAGGAAGATCCAGTCTCTTCTTCTTTGGAGCTTGACAGCGGACGGGGCACAGTCCTCTACGATGAAAGGGCCATTAAATCGTGGTTCGTCCATTTCTTCCTCGTAAAGTTCCTCACAATAATGCTGTCACCAGGGAAGATGAGTAGCGCACAAAGGCTGTGTGCTGCGCCTGTCTCAGCACTGTCAGTTGCGGTTTGTGATGTGCTGTTCCCTTTACGCCGTCGCTGCAGCTGGCCTGAAATGACAGATGTACTAGAGGTAAGACAGTCAAGATAATTCTTCATTTCTGCTCCCAGAACCTCCCTAGCAGGCTGGGCATCACATCTAGCTCTATCTCAGGGGGTAAGAGGGGTTCTCATTCTTCTACCAGTGATAATTGTGTGCGGCGTGAGGTGATTCATTCAACATGCTGTTGAGCCATTCACATATGCCATTTCCTTCTGGGTGATAACGCCGACGAATACTTGTGCTTTCTACCAAGCAACAAGCTAATCTGCTCAAACACTGAGTTTACAAAATGGGACCCGTTATCTGACCTCATCACCTCACACCCCCCCCACCTAGGGAAAACCTCATTCACCAGGATCTTAGCAGCACAGGCAGTGTCAGGGTATGCACAGGGCCCTGCTTCTATCCATCTGGAGAATGGACTCACCACGACAATTAAATACCTGTACCCATTACAAACCTGAATCATATCGACATAGTCGATATGCAGGTGCTGGAAAGGCCCTTCAGGTCTGGGAATGCTTCCTCTCATCACTTTCAATGTGTGCTCAGAGGTGAATTGCTGGCAAATTATGCAATTGACCATAAAGAATGCAACATGCTCCGCTAAATTCGGTGTGAACCAGTTTTCTGAGAGCGTTGCAGCAAGATTTTCTTTTGACATATGGAAAGGGTAGTGGAGCTGTTCTAACGCTACCTTTAGAAGGGTGACAATCATTACTGGTTTACCAGTGCTGTCCTGCCTCCATAACCCATCAGAGGGGTTTAAAGAACACCCTCGACGCTTCCATAAATTCTTCTCATCCTGAGGTGCCTCCCCCTGGAGTTCCATTAACTGTGTCTGCCCCATATTGCTATAGGCCTCTAGAGTGGCTTGGGCAATCATCATTCGTTCATGGGTACGTGCCACCTCCATGTCCATGATTGTCTCACCCTTGGATGCCATGCGCTTGGCTTCCGTGTCCGCTTCATGGTTTCCACGTGACACTGACAGGGTAATTCATAGAATTTCGCAGAAAAGTGTCGCAAGCGGCTGGCGCAGAGTGTCCGCGTGCGATTGTCTGCGCCAGGCACGTGCGCTAAAACCGATTTCCGCACACAGCGTATTCATGGATTTTAGGCTCCCAAACCAGCCGTGGCGCAGAGTATCGCAGCGACCCTGCAGCAGCGCCAGTAACGCCCCCAAGAACGCCCTCGCGCAAGGAAAAGCCATCAAAATCGCTAAATCATCGCAAAGGGCTGCGCTAACCCTGGACCAGTTTACAGGGATGCCAAACAAGGAACGCAAAGCGGGTAACGTGCATATCAGGGGTACGCGTGAAGTTATACACGCGATTAGCCAGGGTGCCAGGGTACGTGTATTTCAGGGGTGCGCGGGAAGTTCAACACGCGATAGTCCAGGGAACGTGTATTACAGGGGTACGCGGGAAGTTCAACACGCGATTGTCCAGGGAACGTGTATTACAGGGGTACGCGGGAAGTTCAACACGCGATTGTCCAGGGAACGTGTATTACAGGGGTACGCGGGAAGTCTTACATGCGATTAGCCAGGGCACGTGTAATACAGGGGTACGCGTGAAGTTATACACGCGATTAGCCAGGGTACGTGTATTACAGGGGTACGTGGGAATTATCACACGCGATTTGGCTGGGTACGTGTATTACAGGGGTACACGGGAAGTTCTACACGCGAATCGGCTGGGTACGTGTATTACAGGGGTGCGCGGGAATTCTCACATGCGATTTGGCCAGGTACGTGTATTACAGGGGTGCGCAGGAATTATCAGACGCGATTTGGCTTGGTACGTGTATTACAGGGGTGCGTGGGAAGTTCTACACGCGATTGGCCAGGGTACGTGTATTACAGGGGTACGTGGGAATTATCACACGCGATTTGGCTGGGTACGTGTATTACAGGGGTACACGGGAAGTTCTACACGCGATTTGGCTGGGTACGTGTATTACAGGGGTGCGCGGGAATTCTCACATGCGATTTGGCAGGTACGTGTATTACAGGGGTGCGCGGGAATGATCACACGCGATTTGGCTTGGTACGTGTATTACAGGGGTGCGTGGTAATGATCAGACGCGATTTGGCTTGGTACGTGTATTACAGGGGTGCGTGGAAAGTTCTACACGCGATTGGCCAGGGTACGTGTATTACAGGGGTACGTGGGAATTATCACACCCGATTTGGCTGGGTACGTGTATTACAGGGGTACACGGGAAGTTCTACACGCGATTCGGCTGGGTACGTGTATTACAGGGGTGTGCGGGAATTCTCACATGCGATTTGGCCAGGTACGTGTATTACAGGGGTGTGCGGGAATTATCACACGCAATTAGGCTGGGTGGGTCCTCACAGGTGTTCCCTGTACACCCTCCACAGCCCCTGCAGGCAGCCCACAAAACAGGGGACTACCCTGCACACCTGCTCATGTCCCCCTGCACCCCCACCCCCCAGCAGTGCAGGGTCACCCTCCACCAGGCCCCCACTCATGTCTCCCACCACCCCCACCCCCCAACAGTGCAGGGGCACCCTCCACCAGGCCCCCACTCATGTCTCCCACCACTCCCACCCCCCTGCCACCATGGGCAGCCCCCACCAGGCCCCCACTCATGTCTCCCACCACCCCCACCCCCCAGCAGTGCAGGGTCAACCTCCACCAGGCCCCCACTCATGTCCCCCTGCACCCCCACCCCCCAGCAGTGCAGGGTCACCCTCCACCAGGCCCCCACTCATGTCTCCCACCACCCCCACCCCCCAGCAGTGCAGGGTCACCCTCCACCAGGCCCCCACTCATGTCTCCCACCACCCCCACCCCCCAGCAGTGCAGGGGCACCCTCCACCAGGCCCCCACTCATGTCTCCCACCACCCCCACCCCCCTGCCACCATGGGCAGCCCCCACCAGGCCCCCACTCATGTCTCCCACCACCCCCACCCCCCTGCCACCATGGGCAGCCCCCACCAGGCCCCCACTCATGTCTCACACCACCCCCACCCCCCAGCAGTGCAGGGGCACCCTCCACCAGGCCCCCACTCATGTCTCCCACCACCCCCACCCCCCTGCCATCATGGGCAGCCCCCACCAGGCCCCCACTCATGTCTCCCACCACCCCCACCCCCCAGCAGTGCAGGGTCAACCTCCACCAGGCCCCCACTCATGTCCCCCTGCACCCCCACCCCCCAGCAGTGCAGGGTCACCCTCCACCAGGCCCCCACTCATGTCTCCCACCACCCCCACCCCCCTGCCACCATGGGCAGGCCCCCACTCATGTCTCCCACCACCCCCACCCCCCAGCAGTGCAGGGGCACCCTCCACCAGGCCCCCACTCATGTCTCCCACCACCCCCCTGCCACCATGGGCAGCCCCCACCAGGCCCCCACTCATGTCTCCCACCACCCCCACCCCCCAGCAGTGCAGGGTCAACCTCCACCAGGCCCCCACTCATGTCCCCCTGCACCCGCACCCCCCAGCAGTGCAGGGTCACCCTCCACCAGGCCCCCACTCATGTCTCCCACCACCCCCACCCCCCAGCAGTGCAGGGTCACCCTCCACCAGGCCCCCACTCATGTCTCCCACCACCCCACCCCCCAGAAGTGCAGGGGCACCCTCCACCAGGCCCCCACTCATGTCTCCCACCACCCCCACCCCCCTGCCACCATGGGCAGCCCCCACCAGGCCCCCACTCATGTCTCCCACCACCCCCACCCCCCAGCAGTGCAGGGTCAACCTCCACCAGGCCCCCACTCATGTCCCCCTGCACCCCCACCCCCCAGCAGTGCAGGGTCACCCTCCACCAGGCCCCCACTCATGTCTCCCACCACCCCCACCCCCCAGCAGTGCAGGGTCACCCTCCACCAGGCCCCCACTCATGTCTCCCACCACCCCCACCCCCCAGCAGTGCAGGGGCACCCTCCACCAGGCCCCCACTCATGTCTCCCACCACCCCCACCCCCCTGCCACCATGGGCAGCCCCCACCAGGCCCCCACTCATGTCTCCCACCACCCCCACCCCCCAGCAGTGCAGGGTCACCCTCCACCAGGCCCCCACTCATGTCTCCCACCACCCCCACCCCCCAGCAGTGCAGGGGCACCCTCCACCAGGCACCCACCCATGTCTCCCACCACCCCCACCCCCCAGCAGTGCAGGGGCACCCTCCACCAGGCCCCCACTCATGTCTCCCACCACCCCCACCCCCCTGCCACCATGGGCAGCCCCCACCAGGCCCCCACTCATGTCTCCCACCACCCCCACCCCCCAGCAGTGCAGGGTCAACCTCCACCAGGCCCCCACTCATGTCCCCCTGCACCCCCACCCCCCAGCAGTGCAGGGTCACCCTCCACCAGGCCCCCACTCATGTCTCCCACCACCCCCACCCTTCAGCAGTGCAGGGCCCCCTCCACCAGGCCCCCACTCATGTCTCCCACCACCCCCACCCCCCTGCGACCATGGGCAGCCCCCACCAGGCCCCCACTCATGTCTCCCACCACCCCCACCCCCCTGCCACCATGTGCAGCCCCCACCAGGTCCTCACAATCCCCAATCATGTGCGTAATGGTCAGCCTCCACAGCCAAAAAGCCCTACCAAGTAACCCATTCACCCACATGGAAATGAAAACACATGTTACACCCCCAATGTTCATGAAGCAAATGAACCCATGTCCGTCACACACATATTTTCAAATTGAATGGGAAAACACACAACATGACATGCATGAAACCAATGAGATGAAACCACACAGTGAACAATGGAAAAAAAAATGTATTGGACAAAAATACGAATGGTAAAGAAAGAAAAATAACTACAATGTAAATGTGAAAAAATAAGCTGCATGTCCGCATAAAAACACAAAAGTAGAATATCAAATCCAAAAAATTTTGTCCAAAGTGAAATGTAAAAACTCTCCATGCAACAAAGAACTATGTACAAAAATAACAAGGGTCCATCATCACAACTGAACTAAGGAAACCTCCTAAAAAACCTACCTAAATATCAACTATATACAAAAAGTGGAGCAGTGTCCGTCGACTCCAAATCATAAGAAAAAACAAAGGAAACCTAAAACTAAAGAACTATATACAAAGGCGGCGGGCAAGTCCAGCGGCTCACTCCGTGGTGTTCCGGGCCAGGGCATCATCGAACTCCTGTTCGATGTCCCGGAGGCGGTCCTGTTCCATGGCCCCGAGGGTCCGCAGGGACGACGCCGTGTCCTCCTCCAACCCCCTGCGGATTGCCTCGAGGCACTTGGCCCGCCTCAGGGCCCTCCACATGGAGTTCTCCGCCCTGACCATTGTGAGCCGCGCCTCTTCCGCCCGCCGCCGCTCCGCACCTATGGCGTGGCCCAACCGCTGCCACACGGAAGACACTCTCTGTCCTGGGTCCTCCTGCCCTCCGGCCGATGCCTGCCCCTCCGATGTCGAAGGCCCCGAGCCTTCATGGCTCCCACCATGTTGCTGCTGCTGCTCTGCCTCTGCCCGTGCACTGCCTCCTGCTGCCTGCACATCCTCCGCCGGCTGGGGTGCAGTTGTTGATGTGGCCACCCCTGCTGGACGTCCGACTCCCGACTGTGGCAGGGATGCCTCCTCCACCAGCCTGGCCGCACTGTCAGAGGCAGCTCCACAGGGCACCCAGGTGACTGATGGGTGGGAAGATGGCACAGAGGACGACTGGCGCGTAGGGGGTCCAGTTGAGGAGGGGGTCGGAACAAGCCCCATCAGACGGAGGAATCCGGTCTGGGTGACCTGTCCCAGCAGGCTGACGTGGCCAACGAGCCATTCGAGATGACGTGCAGTCTCTCCATGAAAAGACTGCAGGTCACCTCGCATGGCCCGTTGACGCAACGCCACACCAGCCAGGACAGGCTCAACCCGGACCTGGATAGCCACGTCCGCAGGCAGAGGAAGGCCAGTTGACGTCAGCTCATCCCCTGCCTGGAAACGGGTCTGGACGTAGGCATCCCTGCTGGTGCAAGATGATGCAGGGACAGGATCGGGGACAGGATTGCACACAGGCACCTCCGCGGCGGCCTGTGCTGCCTCCTGTCCCTGGTCCTGGACTGCACCACTAGCACCAGTGGGATCCCCACCTCCAGACCCCGTCTCTGGTGCTTGCATGGCCTCCTCCTCCACCAGACCCCCCACCAACCTGGATGACTCCGTGCCATCTTCCCCTGTTGGGCCCTGTGGGGTCCCAGCTGCCCCTTCTGCTGCCGAGGAGTCCAACTCCAACCTCCGCCTCTTGGACCTCCCCCCGGCAGCTGCGGCCTGGGACGCGGCACCGGACTCCTCACTCCCCGACGAGATGACAACACGGGAGGGGAGCCGGGCCTTGCGTCTCCGGCTGGCGGTCGGATCCCCGCCGCTGTGCTCCACAGCACCTTCTCCGCCCTCTTCATCAGTTGACGCTGCAGACAGGGAGAAACAAAACACAGGCATCAGGGCACTGTACAATGGACACATACACACATGACAGTTGCACATGAGTGGCATTGGCAAACCTCAGACATGTCATCACAAACCCCAACACACATGTCATTGCAACTCGCACACATGAGCCATACCACAGCCATATCGCAACTGCCACCACCATCCATACACATACAACAGCATGAGCAGCCAAAGGTGACCCAGACATCACATGCAACACAGGAAGTGCACCACACATGTACACACACCACCACACTTGCATGCATGTGTACACCTCTGCCAAGTGTCGCACTGTTCAGACGGGCATCCATGTCACATCTGCCAATCAGGCTTACACACACCGCAGTCACATGCATCCATGTTGCATCACCGTTGCACCCTTGTCAAATACACACACATGCACATGTACACAGTGCTCATACATGCAGCCCAAAACAACATACATGCGTGACATCACGGACATGTCTACTTACATACACATACATACAAACATGTGTGCACGCACAACTGCATTTGCCATGCAAGCCTACACACACAAGCACCATCCATGTCTCACACATTACAGCCCTCGCATGTGTCAGCCCCACGGCCATGTACACCCCCACCCATACTCGACCCCATACAAACAGATGTGCAACCTGCACAATACCGAATAATCACCACACGCACTGCTCACAATCAGGATGCATGTACACTCACCGCTCGACTCCAGACGGGTCTGCCTCTCCAGGACCTGGACGTGGAGCACTGGGGATATGCATTCCAGGACCCCCATCTGTTCTTCCGACAAGTGGCCCCGGCGCCCCTTGGCATCCGCTGCCTTCAAGAGGCGCCGGGCCTTGTTCAGGGTCCTGGACCTGAAGTCCTCCCAGCGCTTCCTGACATGTTGTAAGTCCCGGACTGCCACCCCCTCCGCGTTGATGGCAGTCACGATGTCAGTCCAGATCCGAGTCCGTCCTTCCTTGTCGGCGCGGGAACTTCCGAAGAGGGCATCATACTGCCCCAGGACTTGCTCCACCAGGACACCAACTTCGGTGGCACTGAAGCTGGTGCCCCTCTGCCTCTCTGGCCGGGGGTTGTCAGTGGTCACAGATGGTGTTTGCCCCGACATGACAACCCCAGAGGCAGGAGTGGGTGGGCAACTGGGTCCTGGGGCTGGGCTGTGGAGCGATGGAATTCCAGTCGGGAGTCTTCGGTTCCAGCAGGGGTGGTCACAGCAACAGCACCCCTGGCTGATGTACAGGCAGCAAATGGCAGTGCACGTGGGCAGCAGGCAGTCAGGCAGCAGCAGATGGTAGGTGGGAGCGTGCTCGGGGCTCTGGGGGGCAGTAGTTCGGCCTTCTGGGCAGGAGCGTGGTCTTCCGTGTGCTTACGCGTGGCCAGCTTGGTACGGAGTGATTTGGCACGTGAAAATCCTGCACGTCAGCGTGAAAATCGAGGAAAGGCCCTTAGCGCGTAAGCGCGTCAGCACGCATACGCGATTCTATTGGACCAAAGGCCCTCAGCGCGTAAGCGCGTCTGTGACGTGACCCGCACGGGTGTTCCCCACTCAGCACGTGATGACGGGGCACACGTGGAAATACTGCACGTCAGAGTGTCATTGCGTGTAATTGGACAAAAGTGCGCGTACACGCGATTGGCCTATGTACGTGTATTTAATGGGTGCGCGGGCACTTACACATGCAAGTACGTCAGCGTCCCACGTGCCATCTGCTGCTGCCTGCCTGCCTGCCTGCTGCCACCGTGCCCTGCCATTTGGTGCCTGCACATCAGCCATCTGCAGGGGTCCAGTTGCTGTGTCCACCCCTGCTGGAACTGAAGACTCCCGACTGGGATTACATCGCTCCACAGCCCAGCCCCAGGACCCAGTTGCCCACCCACACCTGCCTCTGGGGCAGCCTCCACCATCTGGCACCAGTGGCAACCCCAGGCCAGAGGGGCAGAGGGGCACCAGCTTCACTGCCACCGAAGTTGGTGTCCTGGTGGAGCATGTCCTGGGGCAGTATGATGCCCTCTTTGGATCGTCCCGCGCCAGCAAGGAAGGACGGCAGAGGATCTGGGCCGACTGTGTGGTTGCCATCAACGCGGAGGGGGTGGCAACCTGCGACGTCCTGAAGATCAAGAAGCGCTGGGAGGACTTGAGGTCCAGGACCCTTGTGAAGGCCCGGCACCTCGTGGAGGGGGGCCGGGGCCGCATGAGTTCCATCCAGATGAGGGTCCTGGAACGCGTACGCCCAGCGCTCCACGCCCAGATCCTTGAGAGGGAGGCCCGTCTGGAGTTGAGCGGTAAGTGTCCAAGCATTACTGTGTGAGACAGGGCATGTTGCGGTGTGCTGGTTCTATGATACTTGCCTGTATGTGTGCCATAGGCCATGTATGCATGTATGTGTGCAGGGACATCATGGTAATGCATGTGCGACCAGTGATGTGTGACCCACATGGTTGTTGCATGTGTTCAAATGCCGCATGGGGAGCCCTATGCAGATTTTGAACATGAGAGCATGCCAGTCTCTGTACCTGGACATGGGTGGGGGTGAGGGATGGGTGCTGATGCCAGGTACATATATGGTAGCCATGTCTGTGTGCCTGACCTGCGTGTCTGTGACTTGTGCATGCCATGGATGCATGACACATGTGTGTGACAATGCACAGATTCAGTGAAGCAGCCAAATTACCCTTGTATCCGCTGTGTTTGGTGTGTTTGGGGCCAGATGGATGTGACTGAGGTGAAGTGTGTGCATGTGATAGGCATGAGCCATGATGCATGTGAGTTACATATCATTGAATGTTTCAAGAGTCCATTGGACATGCATGGAAATGTCCATGGCATGCACCATGCCTGTTACTGTGTGTGTTTTGCCTGGACTGACCCATGTGTTGTGGAGGGACATGATGGAAGTGTACTTTGACAGTGGTGCTCATCTGCTATTGCTTCCTGTCTAGGGGACCATTGTACAGTGCCCTGATGCTTGTGTTCTTTGTCTCCCTCTACGCAGTGGCTAGTGAAGAAGAGGGCGGAGACGGCGCTGTGGAGCAAGGCGGCGGGGATGCCCCCACGGCTGCAGCGGAAGGGGTGGGTGAGCCCCCACAGGGGCCTGCTACGGTGGGGGACGGTGAGGAGCCATCCAGGTTGGTGGTTTGCACAGAGGAGGAGGAGGCCGCCACTGGGGCACACATGGGGCCTGGTGGGGGCATCCCTGCTGGTGCAAGTGGTGCAGTCCAGGGCCAGGGGCAGGAGGCAGCACAGGTCACCATGGAGGGGCCTGTGCATGTCGCTGTCCCTGACCCTGTGAGTGCACCACCATGCACCAGCAGGGATGCCCCGTCCCAGGCCCGTCCGCAGGTAGAGGGGATGTCCATGTCACCTGACTCCCCTCCACCTGCGGACGTGGGAACCCCTGGCCGTGCGGAGAAGGTCCTGATTGGGGTCGCGATGTGCACGGCTGTGATTCGTGATGCCGTGCGTGCTTCCCGGGAGGAGCACGCACGTCATCACGAAGTGCACCGTGCCGACGTGGCCCAATTGGGATCGGCCATGTTCGGGGGTTTCCGGCATGTGTTGGCCAATGTGGCGGCCCTCTCCTCCTCTGTGCAGGCTATCCACCAGTCGTTCTCCTTGCCGTCTTCCAGCCCAGATGCCACCAGGGCCCCCTGTGGACCTGCCCCGACCAATGCAGCCAGCTCGGTGGGGATCCCATCCCTGCCACAGTTGGGAGTCAGAGGTCCAGCAGGGGTGGACAACACAGCAACTGGACCCCAGCAGATGGAAGATGTGACAGCATCATCAGGCAGGGCACGTGCACGACGGCGTCGGTGGTTCCCATCAGCCTGGATGCCGTCGTGCTGGCAGAGGCAGTGGCGTCGGAGGCAGCAGCGGGCTCGACGTGGGAGGCATCATGGCTCGGGGCCATCAAGATCAGAGGGGCAGGCATCGGCCGGAGGGCAGGGCAACCCTGGGATGGTGGTGTCTTCCGTGTGGGAGCAGTTGGTCCAGCGGATAGGTGCGGAGCGGCAGCGGGCGGAAGAGGAGCGGCTCGCCATGGTCAGGGCGGAGTTCTCCATGCGTCGGGCGTTGAGGCGGGCTGAGTGCCTCGAGGAAGCTCGCAGGGAGTTTGAGATGAACATGGGGTTATCCCTGCGAGACCTTGGGGCCAGGACACAGTCCCGCCTCCAGGACATCGACATGGAGTTCGATGATGCCCTGGCCAGCAACATCAACAAGTGAGCCGCAGGACTTGCCCGCTGCCTTTGTATATAGTTATATAGTTAGTTAGTGTTAGGTTTCCTTTATTTGTTTTTATTATTTTGGACCGCTCGGACAATGGGCACTTTTTTGTATATATTTTTTTCATTAGGTAGTAGTAGGTTTCCTTTATGGTGTTGGGCTCATGGACCCTGGTACATTCCTGTATTTAGTTTGTTTTTTGAAGGAACATTTTCTTTTTTTCATTATTGTGTTCACCATGTGGAAATGGTTTTTCATTCTTTTGCTTCTACTTGATATTGCTTTGGTCAACATTTGTTTTTGTATTCCTTTTTCGTTTTTTGATTTTTACTTTGGTTCTCCAACATGGACCATTTATTTTGTTATCCACATAGTTGTATGTTTGATTTGTTTACTTATTTTTAATCTTTAAAACATTTTTTATTTTTACTTCCACTTGTGTTATTTTGTCTTTGGTTTCATACATGTCATGATATGGGTTTTGACATTCACTTGCAGCCATTGTGTATGTGTGTGTGACGGACATGTGTTCATTTACATACTTGCCATTGGGGTTGTGTCATGTAATTGCATTCACTATGTGGGTGGATGCAATCCTTGCCTGGGTGTTTGTGCTGGGTATGCTGCCCATTACTGCCATGATTGTGTATCGTCAGGACCTGGGGGCAGGGGGACATGGGTGGGGGCCTGGTGGAGGCTGCCCCTGGTGACTGGGAGGGTGGGGGTGGTGGGAGACATGGGTGGGGGCCTGGTGGAGGGTGCCCCTGCACTGCTGGGGGGTGGGGGTGGTGGGAGACATGAGTGGGGGCCTGGTGGAGGGTGCCTCTGGTGACTGGGAGGGTGGGGGTGGTGGGAGACATGGGTGGGGGCCTGGTGGAGGGTGCCCCTGGTGACTGGGGGGGTGGGGGTGATAGGGGACATGAGTGGGGGCCTGGTGGAGGCTGCCCCTGCACTGCTGGGGGGTGGGGGTGGTGGGAGACATGGGTGGGTGCCTGGTGGAGGCTGCCCCTGCACTGCTGGGGGGTGGGGGTGGTGGGAGACATGAGTGGGGGCCTGGTGGAGGCTGCCCCTGGTGACTGGGGGGTGGGGGTGCTGGGAGACATGAGTGGGGGCCTGGTGGAGGGTGCCCCTGGTGACTGGGGGGGTGGGGGTGGTGGGAGACATGGGTGGGGGCCTGGTGGAGGGTGCCCCTGGTGACTGGGGGGGTGGGGGTGGTGGGAGACATGAGTGGGGGCCTGGTGGAGGGTGCCCCTGGTGACTGGGGGGGTGGGGGTGGTGGGAGACATGGGTGGGGGCCTGGTGGAGGGTGCCCCTGGTGACTGGTGGGTGGGGGTGATAGGGGACATGAGTGGGTGCCTGGTGGAGGGTGCCCCTGCACTGCTGGGGGGTGGGGGTGGTGGGAGACATGAGTGGGGGCCTGGTGGAGGGTGCCCCTGGTGACTGGGGGGGTGGGGGTGGTGGGAGACATGGGTGGGGGCCTGGTGGAGGGTGCCCCTGGTGACTGGGGGGGTGGGGGTGATGGGGACATGAGTGGGGGCCTGGTGGAGGGTGCCCCTGGTGACTGGGGGGGTGGGGGTGGTGGGAGACATGGGTGGGGGCCTGGTGGAGGGTGCCCCTGGTGACTGGGGGGGTGGGGGTGGTGGGAGACATGAGTGGGGGCCTGGTGGAGGGTGCCCCTGGTGACTGGGGGGGTGGGGGTGGTGGGAGACATGGGTGGGGGCCTGGTGGAGGGTGCCCCTGGTGACTGGGGGGGTGGGGGTGATAGGGGACATGAGTGGGGGCCTGGTGGAGGCTGCCCCTGCACTGCTGGGGGGTGGGGGTGGTGGGAGACATGGGTGGGGGCCTGGTGGAGGCTGCCCCTGCACTGCTGGGGGGTGGGGGTGGTGGGAGACATGAGTGGGGGCCTGGTGGAGGCTGCCCCTGGTGACTGGGGGGGTGGGGGTGATAGGGGACATGAGTGGGGGCCTGGTGGAGGCTGCCCCTGCACTGCTGGGGGGTGGGGGTGGTGGGAGACATGGGTGGGGGCCTGGTGGAGGCTGCCCCTGCACTGCTGGGGGGTGGGGGTGGTGGGAGACATGAGTGGGGGCCTGGTGGAGGCTGCCCCTGGTGACTGGGGGGGTGGGGGTGGTGGGAGACATGAGTGGGGGCCTGGTGGAGGGTGCCCCTGGTGACTGGGGGGGTGGGGGTGGCTGGAGACATGGGTGGGGGCCTGGTGGAGGGTGCCCCTGGTGACTGGGGGGGTGGGGGTGGTGGGAGACATGAGTGGGGGCCTGGTGGAGGGTGCCCCTGGTGACTGGGGGGGTGGGGGTGGTGGGAGACATGAGTGGGGGCCTGGTGGAGGGTGCCCCTGGTGACTGGGGGGTGGGGGTGATAGGGGACATGAGTGGGGGCCTGGTGGAGGGTGCCCCTGCACTGCTGGGGGGTGGGGGTGGTGGGAGACATGAGTGGGGGCCTGGTGGAGGGTGCCCCTGGTGACTGGGGGGGTGGGGGTGATAGGGGACATGAGTGGGGGCCTGGTGGAGGCTGCCCCTGCACTGCTGGGGGGTGGGGGTGGTGGGAGACATGAGTGGGGGCCTGGTGGAGGGTGCCCCTGGTGACTGGGGGGTGGGGGTGGTGGGAGACATGAGTGGGGGCCTGGTGGAGGGTGCCCCTGGTGACTGGGGGGTGGGGGTGATAGGGGACATGAGTGGAGGCCTGGTGGAGGGTGCCCCTGCACTGCTGGGGGGTGGGGGTGGTGGGAGACATGAGTGGGGGCCTGGTGGAGGGTGCCCCTGGTGACTGGGGGGTGGGGGTGATAGGGGACATGAGTGGGGGCCTGGTGGAGGCTGCCCCTGCACTGCTCGGGGGTGGGGGTGGTGGGAGACATGAGTGGGGGCCTGGTGGAGGGTGCCCCTGGTGACTGGGGGGGTGGGGGTGGTGGGAGACATGAGTGGGGGCCTGGTGGAGGGTGCCCCTGGTGACTGGGGGGGTGGGGGTGATAGGGGACATGAGTGGGGGCCTGGTGGAGGGTGCCCCTGGATGGTGGGGGGTGGGGGTGGTGGGAGACATGAGCAGGTGTGCAGGGTAGTTCCCTGTTTTGTGGGCTGCCTGCAGGGGCCGTGGAGGGTGTACAGGGAACACCTGTGAGGACCCACCCAGCCTAATCGCGTGTGTAACTTCCCACGCACCCCTGTAATACACGTACCAAGCCAAATCACGTGTGATAATTCCCGCGCACCCCTGAAATACACGCGCCCAGGCTATTCGCGTGTGGAAATTCCCGCGCACCCCTGAAATACACGTACCCTGCTGTAATCGCGTGTGGGACTTCCCGCGCACCCCTGAAATACACGCGCACAGGCTATTCGCGTGTGGAAATTCCCGCGCACCCCTGAAATACACGCGCCCAGGCTATTCGCGTGTGGAACTTCCCGCGCACCCCTGAAATACACGCGCCCAGGCTATTCGCGTGTGGAACTTCCCGCGCACCCCTGAAATACACACGCCCAGGCTATTCACGTGTGGAACTTCCCGCGCACCCCTGAAATACACGCGCCCAGGCTATTCGCATGTGGAAATTCCAGCGCACCCCTGAAATACACGTACCCTGCTGTAATCGCGTGTGGGACTTCCCGCGCACCCCTGAAATACACGCGCCCAGGCTATTCGCGTGTGGAACTTCCCGCGCACCCCTGAAATACACGCGCCCAGGCTATTCGCGTGTGGAACTTCCCGCGCACCCCTGAAATACACGCGCCCAGGCTATTCGCGTGTGGAACTTCCCGCGCACCCCTGAAATACACGCGCCCAGGCTATTCGCGTGTGGAAATTCCCGCGCACCCCTGAAATACACGTACCCTGCTGTAATCGCGTGTGGGACTTCCCGCGCACCCCTGAAATACACGCGCCCAGGCTATTCGCGTGTGGAACTTCCCGCGCACCCCTGAAATACACGCGCCCAGGCTATTCGCGTGTGGAACTTCCCGCGCACCCCTGAAATACACGCGCCCAGGCTATTCGCGTGTGGAACTTCCCGCGCACCCCTGAAATACACGTAGCCCGCTCCCCCAGGCCCGATCGCGTGAGAAACTTCACACGAACCCCTGTAATACACGTAGCCCGCTCCCCCAGGCCCGATCGCGTGAGAAACTTCACGCGAACCCCTGAAATACACGTACCCTGCTGTAATCGCGTGTGGGACTTCCCGCGCACCCCTGAAATACACGCGCCCAGGCTATTCGCGTGTGGAACTTCCCGCGCACCCCTGAAATACACGCGCCCAGGCTATTCGCGTGTGGAACTTCCCGCGCACCCCTGAAATACACGCGCCCAGGCTATTCGCGTGTGGAACTTCCCGCGCACCCCTGAAATACACGTAGCCCGCTCCCCCAGGCCCGATCGCGTGAGAAACTTCACACGAACCCCTGTAATACACGTAGCCCGCTCCCCCAGGCCCGATCGCGTGAGAAACTTCACGCGAACCCCTGTAATACACGTAGCCCGCTCCCCCAGGCCCGATCGCGTGAAAAACTTCACGCGAACCCCTGTAATACACGTAGCCCGCTCCCCCAGGCCCGATCGCGTGAGAAACTTCACGCGAACCCCTGTAATACACGTAGCCCGCTCCCCCAGGCCCGATCGCGTGAAAAACTTCACGCGAACCCCTGAAATACACGTAGCCCGCTCCCCCAGGCCCGATCGCATGAAGTTGTACCCTGCTGAAATCGCGTCTGAGACTTCCCGCGCACCCCGGTATACACGCACACATATTTTTTGTCAGCGGGTGTCCGTGTTTGTGGGTACCCCTTTGCACGTCATTTGTCCTGGAGGGCCACAGTATAGGACATTCATCATGGCAGTATATAGGTGCTATTTGTTGGCGCACCTTTTGGCGCACATTTCTTACAGCCGCAGAGACGCTACCGCCTGCTTTCTTGTGGCGGTCGTGTTTGTGCCTGTGCGCTGGTTTGAGCGTGCGCTTTTTTGCCCTATTCTATTCCATGAATACGTGTTGTAGGCGAGCGTGTGGGCGTTCCGCGCACTTGTGCCCTGTACTTCCCCCGTGACGCCCACGTTTTTGCAAGTTGTTCCCCATTCCGAGTGTTACGCCCGTGTTACGCCTACTTTTGTTGCGTGCGCTGCGCTATGTGCGAATTTCGCTGTGGCCTGTGCGATTTTCGCTGTGACCTGGCGCACGCTGTTAGATGGCCTGTGCGCCAACGTGCGCGGGGCACTTTTTTATCGCACATCCGCTGGTTTTCTCGCGCACGGCCTTCCATGAATCGACGTGCGCTGCTTTTCGTGCGATTTTCGCACTTGCACTGCGATTTTCGCTATTCCACTGCGATTCGCACGTTTTTGCCCACTTGCGCTGCGCTAATTATTCCATGAATCGGCCTGTTAATCTGTTCCCTTGGTGTGAGCGGTGCACTTGACGACCGCTATGCACACTGGGAGCTGTAGTGCGTTTATCAGCCTGTCCAACAAGGCTGCATGTTGCACTGGCGTGCCGTCCGCTCGGAGGTATCCCCTCCTTTTCCATCGTGCCAGGCCTGCGTGCACGGTGGACGTCACATAGGCGCAGTCACTGTACACTGTTACTTCCTGGTCTGCGTGATTCTCAATGGCGAGTATCAATGCCACTAGTTCTGCAGCCTGTGCCGAATAGTGGGATGGTATTCGTGCACTGACAAGTACTTGGAACTCTCCATTTGCCATGTGTTTGATCACGGCCACGCCTGTATACCTTTGCCCGTCTTCTTGGTCAATTCTCAATGACCCGTCAATGAAGACGACTTCTCCTCTTGGCAGTGCATTCTCTCCTACTCTGGGGATTTCATCATAAAACTCTTCATAATTGGCGCAGTCATGCACAGGTTCTTCCTCTGTGACTGTCTCAGCAATAAACATAGCAGGGTTCACAGTTTTGCATCGCACTATTTTGATCGATGGATTTGAGATAATCACCTCATATGCGGATGATCTCTGTGAAGTCAAGTTGCCTTTTGGCTTCTCCAATATGGCAAATAATGAGTGCTCAACATATAATGTCATGGAACATCCCATCACAATGGATGACGCTTTCTCAATGGCAAACGCGGCGGCTGCTAAATTTTGCTCGCATGGGTAGTGGCCCCTCATGACCGGGTCCAAGCTCCCACTGTAGTACGCTAGGGGCTTGTACCCCAGCAATGTTCGCTGAGCGAACACTGCCATCATAAAATTGCCATCAGTATGAGAGAAGAGATAGAATTCCTCTGCATAATTGGGGATCCCGAGAACTGGGGCCTTACAAATTGCCCCCTTGAGCTCGGCAAACCCCTTTTCCATCTCTTCAGTCCATTCATTTTTTTCCCCTGTTGCCTGGGCTTTCTTTAAGGCCTGGAGCAAGGGCTTGGTGTACGTGCTGTAATCGAAGATCCATGCTCTGACATAATTGCATGGGCCTAAGAAGCTCTGCATTTGTTTTACCGTGAGTGGCTTAGCCATGTTCATGATAGCTTCAGCCCTCTCTGGTGTTACCTTTTTCCCCTCATGTGAGATTAGTTGCCCTATGTATAACACCTTCTGCTGGCAGTACTGCAACTTGTCCTTGTCCACTTTGTATCCCTTCTTAGCTAATATGGTCAATAGCTGGACAGAGTCATGTCGGCATTGCCCTTCAGTGGTGCTGCAGATCAGAATGTCATCTACATACTGCAATACAACACTGTCTATCGCAATGTTGCTTAGGTCCATTTGCAGGACTCTGTTAAAAATGGACGGAGATTCACAATACCCCTTTGGCAGCCTTGTACTTTTCAGGCGCATTTGTCTGAAAGTAAATGACGTCAGGTCTTGTGAGTCACGGTGCAATGGAATCAAGAAAAATGCATTCTTCAAATCGATTACCGTGAAATATTTTGCCTCCGAGGGTATGTTGCACAAAATAGTGGATAGATTAGGGACTAGAGGGAACCGGCTTCGACTATGTCGTTCAATGCTCGTAAATCCTGGATTAAACGCCAAGATCCTCCCTTCGATTTCTTGACAGGATAGATCACCGTGTTACAAGGTGATTCTGAGGTTAGCAGAATGCCCTGTTCCATCATGGCAGAGATTGTCTTTGCAATCCCCTCATCCGCTTCTCTGGACATGGGGTATTGTCATGCTTTTGGTAGGATCGCTCCAGGCTTGAGTTTAATCTTCACCTCTCCTGCCCCCTTCAGGAGTCCTACGTCATAAGGCCCTTTGTCCATACTGTGACTGGCACCTGGGCCATGTCCTCCTCAAAGTATTCTGGTCGTGCCATCACTAGCATCATCCGCTGTGGCACTTCTCGTTTGATCATTTTGACCCAGAATACGAGACTTACTTCAACCCGTGTCTCCTCTAAGTCAGGGTGCTCTTCGAACAGATCATCATCTGTGACGTCAGTCACTCAATACCCTTCTTCAGTGGCGATAACCACGCACCATTGCCTTCCTTCGTCATTGTATCCTTCTACTAAAACCACCTTCCCCTTTACTGCGGCAAACTGTATTACCAAAGGAAATATTTGTCCCTCTTCTTCATGCATGGGTATCCTTGGTCTAAAAAGAAACTCGTCAGGGGTCCTCATAGTTTTTCCTGCGAGGCCCGGCAATCCCGCCATAAGCACTTGCACGCCATATTCGAAGACCTCCGGCTCCAGCGGTAAAGCTCTCATAGCTGCACGTCCTGATTATGCTCTGATCATTTCGCATACGTTGGAATAATGCATTCCTGGCGTGGAGCACACTGTGCCATCCTCAGTAAATAAGATTGACATATTCAGCTTTGTCATTAGATCTCAACCCATGATGTTTACTGGGGACTGACGGGAGTACAGTAAAGGTACATTCATGTCGCACTCTCCCACTGAGACTGCGAGTGCATCTGTGAAGGGAACTCTGCTATGGGCTCCAGGAAAACTCTGGGTGTCTATTGCCTCGCCGGACAAGGAGAACTTGCCTTCTCGTATGCACGAGCGCGTTGCACCCGTGTCAACTAAGAAGGAATATTCTTTTCCCCCTATGATGACATTTACCCTAGGTTCCCTGTTAGGGTCTGGTGTCACTGATAGGATAGAACACATCAGAGATCCCTGTGAGCCATCTATTTCATATATAGGTTCGGTCCACTGTATGCCTGTGGGTTTCCCCCACCGGAATTAGTGCCCTGAGCCACTTGCGGCAGTGCCTGCTGGGGTTGTCCCTGTGGTACATTCCCCATGTTCTGTGTCTGGACCACTTGCTGTGCACCTTGCTGCATGCCAGCTGCCTGCTGCTGCACGGTATAGTTTTGTGCTTTGCCCTGTTGTGGGGTAGCCGGTTGATTCACCGTGCCTATCCCCATCCCTTGATTGTTCTACCACATGCCTTGGCTTCTGCACATGCGTGCCACATGTCCTGTCACTCCACACAGCCAACACACTGGCGGTGGTCGGGCCATGTGTCCATCTGGCATAGCTGGACTGCCCATTGGTGCGCTCTGGATGCCACCTTGAACATTTTGAAAACCTCCTTGGTTACCTCTAAAGCCTCCCTGATTACTCTGCCATCCTCTTCCTCCAAATCCCCTTCCTCTCGGATAATATCCCACGTTACCCTGATTGTTTTGCGGCGGGTTAGTGACACATTGCGCACTCAAATCGGCTGGGCTTGTTTGCACGGCTCCCTCGAGCGCTTACTTCAAGAGCTTCCTTTGCACCAGCTTTGCCTCTTCTCCCTTACGCGTTGCCTCTTTATTTTGATTCTTTTCTTGCAACAGCCTACAATAATGGGCAATTGTCAACTGGATTTCAGCCCACGGTTTAGCTTCTATTCCTACCAATTTTTTGAGTTGTTTTTGCACCGGTTCTGGTAACCCTTGGCACAGTATATGATAAAAACAGGGATAGATTTCGTCCAAGACTCATGTGTTTCGAGCACCCACGCATCTTGAAAATTTTGGATATAAAGCAACGGATCCTCTGACTACTTCATTTTTCGAGTCATTATAGCTCCCAAATCGAATGTGTCTGGATATAGCGTATGCAGCGCTTTCCACACTGCTGCTCTGCAGTTATTAAATGGCGCTCCGTCATGAGAGGTGTTAGTTATGGTTACCCTAGGGTAGCCTGCCCTTTTCCACACATCCTCTGCTCTTTCTCCGAGTATAGCAATTAGGAGACCCTTGATGTCCCCTATGGCTAGGGTGACGCCCCCGTAATTTTTTCTAGCTCATGTATCCACTTCCCGGCTCCCGATGTCAACATTGGAAGCTTATTTTTGAGATTCTCTCCGTCCATGTGTGGCCATTGAATATATTGCGGTCTTATTCCCCCTTTCTCTAGCACTGGGAATTGGAATGCGCAATCCTCGTTTTCCTTTTCTTTACCTCCTCGGTCTCTTGCTGGGGTGGCGTTCCCACCTTGCTTGCTACCTGGCAGTGCCCTTAACCTATCTATATAGGCAGGTGCCGACGCCCCCCTCTGACCATGTGGTGTTTCTTCATGTCGGCTGGACTGTCCAGTGGACTTCAGTGTCCTTTTTATGGACCCCCGAGCATCAGACCATCACCCCTCTTGGTTCCCTGGGAGCCGCTTTTCGCATCGGTACCCTTCATCATACTCCACTTCCTCCGCTTCTCCATCGTAATCTGACTCTGAGTACTCCCAGTTTGCACAGCTTCTTGCATCATCTTTGTTCTACCTATCTTCTAGTCTATCTAGGGAACGTCCCCTACTCCCTCTACTCCGGGTGACATCCTCAGTGTCATATAGCTGAGTGCTCTCTAAGCGCTCATCTTCCCTTCCCTCTTGGGAAATTCATTCCAATCCCATCTCATCATATATTTTATCAATCGCTTCCCCGATGCTTCTGGTGTCGAAGTCATCATCAATAACTGTCCCGCTTGTACCTGGTACCGCATCGTTAGCAGGGAAGAACTCTTCTATGTCTTCCCAGTCTACAACAGTATTGGGTTTTTTCACTTCCCGCTGCAAATATTCCAAATCTCGCACCCTTTGCCTGTGTTTACGCTCTGCTTCCTCATCCATTTCTCTTCGCTTCTTTGCCTCCTCTCCAACCTTATCTACTTCCCTCATCCGTTCATTTCTACGTTCTTTTGCCCTTCTACTTTCCTCATCTTCTCTCTTCTTCACTTTCCTTTCGTGCACCCTCCTTTCTTCCTCCAACTTTAGCATGTTCTGCCTGCACTTTTCATAGGCTGCATATTGCGTGCGACTGAGCGTTATACCCTGCTCTTCACGATATAGTTGGTCTCGCCTCAACCTATCCTTTTTTCTTGCCCTCTCGTCTCTCATAGCCATTTCTTTCTTCTTTTCCTTACTTTGCGCCTCAACAGACCGTTCACTCGGCCTTGCGTCATCACTTCCTTTTCCATCTAATTTAAATAGTATCTGCCCTCCCATCCATTCGTCCTTTGCAAATGTTACCTCATCAGTTCCTTTCCGCTTCTTTCCCTCTCTCTCTCTATCGAGAGGTGCACTCGTTTGTGCCTGGTCCTTCCTTTCCTCGCCTCGCCTCTCTTTGTCCCATGGGATTGTGGAGGCCGAGTCAATTTCCTGTTCCTTCTCTATCGTCTCGTCAATGCACACACAAGTGACTCATATGCAGGGTTGCTATAACCCGTGGCTGCTTTAAGTTCTCGTAGTGGGTAAAGGCCTTCCGACTTACTTCCCTCAACAACTGGTTCCAGCGGGGCAGGAAGCACGGTAGGCGTCTCACCCCCCTCCGTACATACATTTAATATCCAGTCTGCGGGAGGTTCTTCTTCCTTCACTTGTTCAAACATTTTCCAAAGCTCGAGAACGGCAAGGCGTTTCTCGAGCTTCTTCCCACTATGTATGAACGTGGTCATGTGCTGTAAGACAGCCTTAGACAATGACCCATTCTGGGGCCACGGTATAAACATTTTGTTTGCGGTGCCTTTAACCCATTCCTGGCAATATTTCTTCAGCTTTGCAGCGTGTTTTGGCAATTGTTTGCACAAGTGTGCAAGTGGGGTAACTTCCTCCATTCTTAATTTTGTCACCAACAATGTTCGTGCAGTTTTCAACTTTACACTATTATGAGCATGCACCACATACGCAAGCTCCAATCCAATTTTCCGCAAACTTTTATACCAACAGTTTACTCAAAACACATCAATTCAGTGGCGATTCCCTCTCATTTACAGAATTGCGTAAAAAAAAAATGCATTACCATCATTTAATATCACAATAATTCCACATTCAGCATACACAGAACATATAGGACAGACGCTTGACAGACTAGACGGACACCAGCTGGTCAACGTATACCTGCCTTCTAATTATTACCCTGTCATGGGATTTTAACTACCCCTTTATGACATCTTTAAACATCATCGTAGCCTAGCGTACCCCTCTCTGTGGGCTCTGGGTTCAAGTTCCTTCTGACCACTCTTTAAAGCGCAGGAACAAGGTGAATTTTACAGTTTTTCTCTTGGGTGCCCTCCCGGTATCCCTTACAGTTTTTAATCTCGGGTCCCCCCCGGTATTCCTTACAGTTTTTAATCTCGGGTGCCCCCCGGTATTCCTTACAGTTTTTAATCTCGGGTGCCCCCCGGTATTCCTTACAGTTTTTAATCACGGGTGCCCCCGCGATATTCCTTGCAGTTTTTAATCTCGGGTGCCCCCCCCGTTATTCCTTACAGTTTTTAATCTCAAGTGTCCGGGTCCTTACCCTCTATATATACACAGTCTTTTCTACTTCTAGCTGTATTATTTTTCTCTGCCACCCACCATTACCTTTCCCTTCTTACACTAAGTCCTATAAGACCTTTGCCAGGATAACGAGTTTCGTTGTTTCACTCACCAATCGACTCTTTTCCTCTCTGGAACTTCAGGATCACCGCCCCTTCCTCTTGCTGCTTTTATGGTTTTCGTCTGATCCGCTGCCCGTGGGAATGAGAAGGGTTATGCTTGGAAAGGCGGGTTCCTTCAGACCCACTGCAGATCTTTTGGGAATAATGACACCGGAATAGTGAAAGGACTTCTGATGTAACCGGAGGCCCAGAGTTACTTTGTGCCGCCGGTTTAAAGGTGTCTTATAACTATATTAATCGATTATCAATAATCGATGGCCGTAACTATCCTCACGCTACCAAGTGTTGACGAGGAGAGGTAATTACTGACGGGCCCATTGGTCAGCACTCACCCTCGAAAACTTGTAATACAAGATAGCTGCACCATGCAACGACAGAGTGCAGGATTCACATACTCCGGCACGAATCAATAATCAGGACTCAGTAAATTGGCAAAGGGAAGTCTGTTTAATGACACATACATCAGTTTATGGAAATCAGCAGCATCGCAAACACCTGTCTCGCCCCGACTTCCCCGAACTTCAGTCAAACAGCCTCTTTTATTGGCAAATTCTGTCATCATTGACGTACACTTCTATAAAACATAATCATGCAATATAACTGGTTGGGAAAGGTAACTTAAGTATAGGGGTTATATCTGTATATGAAAATAAAGCATACGGATTGGATAACTCTTATCGGGTGAGCGTCTACACCCATCCCTCTACAACACACGTGATTGACGTCACTGAAAGTACGACGTCCTATTGGTTACAGTTTCTATAGGACCCTAGATTACATGGTCCATTGTGATTGGGCATGTTACACCCCTAAACATAAATCTCCACTTTAATTAGCAGCATGCAGAATAGACACCCATGTGCCTAGTGTTCCAAGATTCACCCTTCCTCCCTTCCATCAATCAGTGTTTTAGGGCTATGTGTCAATTAGTTGGCTGGGTATGGCCTCGTATCTGTAGTCTCTTACCAGGAAAAGTTATGGCATCCTCGGGTTCTGATGACATCAGGCGGTGGTACATCTTCGCGCCTGTCTGGTCACGTGTTTGTTCACAGTGAATCTGCTTCAGTTCTCAGTCTTTTCGTGCATTTGATTCTGTGTTCGCTTGGCCACCTGCATGGGCCTCTCTTATCTTGACCTTCACAGGGCAGGCTGGTATGCTCTGAAGTTCCGACTCTCTTTAGTTGAGCTTGCCTTCCCCTCCCGGGTTGACCTTGATTCCCCAGGGTTAAACCATCCTTTGTTAGGTTTCCTTTCCTCAGCTTGGGCCTGGATATGAAACCTGGCCAGTAAGGCCTTGGCCGCCTGGGAGTACTTCTGCTTATACAAAATAGAGCCGCACGTGTACATTGTGCTGCATTGAGGTAGACATATATAGTTGGCGCATGCCGCTCTATTCTTCTACTTAAGCATTGCAGGCGGTATCGATTACTTAGCTTCTTGCGTTTCAAGCTTCTTTACACACGTTCAATAAGGCGGTTGCTTCCATCTTGTCTTATTGCGCCATTTTCATATACGTTTTTCATAGTTTCTCTCCCCTTCGTCCATTACAATTATCCTCAAAGTTGTCGGTACTGGCATGCATAGCTTTCAGTTGCTACTTCTGGTTGTTCTCGGGGCTGCCTAGGCCCTAAGTCTATTTCCAATGGCCTTCCATTAAGACCTTCGGGGTTTCCTCGTGGACAGTCTGTAAATACTCGTCGATTCCTACCAATGGCAGGTACGGTTGTCTGATTGGGTACCGTACTGCCCAGGGTTGCCTGGTTATGGGCATTTCAACAGGTATTGATCTTTTAATGTACCCAGGGCATCGGCCCATTGGAGCCCTTTGTTGGTCCAGCTGCTCCTCGTACGTCACATACCACGGCAAGTACCTTACTGGCAACTCCCAATGGGGGGCAGGGGTTCGGGTCATATCTGGGACCTCCTCTACACCTTCAGCATCTCCATCCACCCTGCCCCATTTTAAGCCCACCATCACATCTGCCAACTGCCATTTATACTAGACAGGGTGGGGGTAGTTAAGGGTAAGGTGACTGCCATAAACCAATGCATGTGTTATTGCACACCACTAGGTAACAATACGCTTATATGTTTGAACATGTAGTGCACTTACAGAAGTGTCTCACAACTGTTTATCTGCAACTATTTGTAATATTTGTATTTCTTTTTTTTATGCAGTATGTTTTTTTCTTCCCAATGACTCAATTTCATAATGCCTCATATTATTGTACTCCCACTACATTACAAACAATTACTTTACACATATTGCTACTATGATCTTTCTACCCTTACTCCTACTACATTACCTATAATTACAATACACATACTACTACTGTAGTCATTGTACCCGGTGCACATATTCTAGGGGGCATGGCCACAAAATCTAGCCACTGACCACAACAGAATTAACTGCATACCAAGTATGTATCATACACAGTGAAAAATGTAAACTTACCCCGGACCCCCTATAATTGAAATCACACCTGCGAAATGTTTGCAGACATCGGAAAATAAGAATGCCCGTTTTTTGACTTTTTATGCCCATATCCCATCCACATCACCCCTCACCTCCCCACATATTGTTTCATTATTTTGACATTTGCAATGTTGTGTTTTTTAATATGTTTGCACTGCGATGTCCTCGGCGAATGTCTGAATTCCAACATGGCAGGTATCTCCAAATATCTGATGCGCCTCATGCTCTTCACCATCCAGTCAATGACTGTGTCCCGTGTCCGTGGACATTACACCCACCCCTCGGCCAATCGTGTACCCGTCTGTGGACTGACAATAGAAGTCAGTTCGCGGACCAAACCCAGATATCACTAATTTATTTTTGCCTACTTTTTGGTCGTTTTAAAAAAAGAATACTGGATGGTTTTACACCAAATTTACAAAAGCAAGCTTTCGAGACCAAGACACCGCTCCTGCGTCAAATTTGGTGAAAATACATCCAGCGGTTTGGGCTGTAGACGTGAGCAATCTTTTTTCTCATTGCGTTTATGGCAAAAACCACACATTTTGGGACCCCCCTATAACTTTGCCCCCGCTTGACGAAACCTCACCAAACTTTGCAAAATCGATCTGACAGGGCCATATACTGTTTTTGCAAAGTTTTGTGAGGATTCGTCCAGGGGTGGCGATGTTATAAGCTACCCAAAACATTTTCTTCCTATGGATTGAGCAACTTAACCAAAACTACAGCACCTGTAATATATGAAGCATGTCTTTGTCAAACATTGCATCACAAACAGGTTACCTTTTTACACATTACCTTTTGTTATGTGTCTGTAAGTCTTGAAAGTACATTTTCAAAATCCACAGGCCATTTGTGGCCTTCTGCTGAATTGCATTCCTGTATTTGTAGTCTTGCATTCTAGGTAGGGGGAATAATGCCACAATTGTAAACTTTTTGCCTGGAATATTTCTATGAAGATTTGTATATTTGTGTGAGTACTGTACTATGGTTTCTGTATTTTTCAAGTTACTTTATAAAACAGAGTATTATTGCAAGACAAACGTGGGGGTGAAAGTGGAAAGGATGCGGAGGCAAGTGAGTCATGAATATTTACCCGGGATGTGGTGGGAGAGGTTGCAGTCTTGGAGACTAGAAGGGTTATTTTCTTTGGTTCTGGCCCTGTGTGGATTTTCAGGGCACAAGGCGAGGATACATGTGTGTGGACAGCATCCGCCCACCTTTTTCAGAGGGCGGACGCAACCCCTTTTTGATGTTTTTGAGGCCAACATTAAAAGAAGTTTGCTTGCTCAGGTTGCCATGTTTCCAATGCAGACAATTACTCACAAAACGACATACAAGTCTAATGTTTGGAGTTTGTTTTGCTTGGAATATTTCATAATAATCTGTTGGGTTTAAAAGGTTGGAACCTTTTACAATGTATCAGCATATTTATTGCAAACTTTCCTCTGTGGGTTATTTTTCCAAGTAAATTACTCATTGGTGATCTTATTTCTGCTATCCTTTCTCTTCCTCATCCCATTACTAGGACAAGGTAGAGGGACATGGAGGTAATGCCTGGCTTAGTTACCTGTAATTTACATTACTCCTAGACCCACTATTCCTTGTTCCAGTACTTTCGTATGAGGCAAAGCACTTCATACGTAATTACAGGGACGAGGTGGAGGGGCATGGAGGTCATTCAGAGCCGAGGAGCTGAATTTGGAGGTTGAGGTAAGGTGTGGGAGGGAGAGCGAGTATGCAGGGGGTTGGGAAGGGACAGAGGTTGTGCGCTAAATCGTAATGATCATCCAATTACAGACTAAGCAGCCTTGATATGTGTTATTAGTGACTTGACAGGCATTTTGGTCCAGCCAGTCTAGTCATTTCTTAATTTGGCTTGTCTTTTTTTAACTGGGCATCTCTAATAAAGCAGTTCTGCTAAGACTATTTCCCTGACTTGACTGACCTTTGGGTGCTGCCAGTCTAGGTATGTCATAAAGGGGATGACATGTTTTACTGTAATATGTTTATTACATGGCTAGATTGCTGTACATTGTGAAGCCAGTTGGAAAGGTTTTCATTGTGGCATAGCATTTTTAACAGCAAAGCATTGCATTAATGAAAGGATTAATGTTCCTCTGCACTATTAGTGACTTGCATATATTGGATTTTTGGATTGGTGTTACCCTAACAAACAATTGCATACGTTCTGGCTTTTTAGCCAATTCTTTTCAGAAAGTGTGCTGTATAATGCATTAAAACACATATTCATATCTTTAACCTAGTACAGTATGTTGCGTGCCTCTGCAGCAGCGTGATCATGCGTATTGTGCATGCGTGTACTCTAGACCGGCCTAGAGAGTGGCACGGCCCGTGATTTGTTGCTGAGGTGGGGAGAGCCCTCATCACGGCTCGTATGGGGGACCCCAGATTTTGTGCTACTCCGCTGCTTCCGACCCCTCTTTCATAGTCAGGACCTGCATGCAACTCGAAAGCTAATGAAGCCAGACTTTGCCGCTGTAGTGAAATCGTGAAAGGGGAGTCTTGTAAGCACTAGAAAGAACCAGGGATGGCAATTCATCAGTTTAAGATCCTCTCAGAGGGTGAGTATAATGTATTCATTTAGCACTTAGATCGCCTGTGAAACGTAGCAGTGCTTGTTGTACATAGATTGAATCCAGGATGTAGACATTGTTGTTTGTACTGCTAACCCACTTTCTCCCCCGCACACCGCACCTTCACAACTTAGCGGAAGGCACGGGTGCATTTTCCCCACCATGCACTCACATATAACACAAACACTAGTGCCAACACCACTGATCTGTTGCCCCAGTCCAGTCTCTGTTTGGCATGGTAGCCCTCCAGCTCCAGAATAGCATGCAACAGGAACCAGGAAGCAGAGGGCGCCTACTGGTTCCGTCAAGCATGCACGGTGGAGCCTGAGCACCTCTTTCATGTCACTTGTGGGCCTCTGAATGTGCAGGGAGGCACAAGAGCACCCTCTATGCACATTCATGTTCTCAGTACCCAAGCCCATAGCTCCTAACTCACACGCTTTTGGCGGGTGTCACCCGCCTTGTAAACAGCAGACTCACCCGCCAAACCTCATGCACGCCCATTCATTTCAATGGGCCTCTCACCCGCCAAAAGTAAAATCGGGTGTTTTCACCCGCTTTTGCGACATAAATGGTTGAGAGCTATGCCCAAGCCTGCATTCCATTGGGACATGCAAGGCTGGAGAAGCAAACTGCCACCGGACATGCGCGCATGGGGGAATTAGAAACTGTCGAAGGAAAACCACATTTCCCATTGACAATTAAATCCAGCCCAGGATAGCTTGCTGCAGCTGGGTAGTGCTTTGTGATTTCAATGGGCTTACTTGGCTCATCTATAATGAGTGGTGGGTTGACACTGTGTCGCCCATTATGGACAAGCCCCCCGCTTCCAAACTTATAACAAAGCCTTCCCCATCATGCACTCACCCAGAAATCAAGGCACGGCCTGTTCCCTTTACAAAAACAGCGCAAATACATTTAAATGCAGCACATAAGTCAACACAAATCAATACATTGAGTAGCGTAGACAAAAGAATCTCTAACAGAGAACCTTATACAACACCTCTTCCGCCATTTTACACAGACGGCATCTGTAGAAGAGGGAATCCTGTACTAAAACCGTCAAAATCAGAGCCGATGATTGGCTCCAGGGCCCCAACAAGATCTCTGACAGTGATCGGAAAAACTCACAGGGAGCTAGTTCTCGTTGAGCAAGTCCTAAAAAGCAGATTGCACTGTCCCGCTTCCACGTGGCTTCATCATGCCATATCTCTCCAACAACGCACAACACTCCCTTTCTCTATGCTCAGTGTTACCCTACGGATCCCTTTCTTCGGCTCCAAAGTAGGCACCCTCATCTAACTGTACCCACCCCTACTGCCAACATGGACAAAGCAGTAGTGTTATGAGCACTGTGCCCACTTCTTCGATACACTTGATGGTTACTACTACTGATAAGGTACTTCTTTGTTCTGAATTTCCCTTTCTTTTTTACTCTGAGGCTATTTGTCCAGTGTGCGTGAATAAAACCCTGCACAAATTTGTGAATCCGAGCAGAGAAATCCAAGTACATTATCCAAACAGTGTGATTACCCTCAATAGAGAAGAATGTGGGTTGCTAAATTAGATGACTCAGCGCTCAGAGGGTGAACAAAGAAAGCGGACTAAAGCAGCCTTGCACGCTATTAAGCCTCACCAGACCCCAGTCCATTTCCGCCTCCAAACTAACTCCATGTTCTTCCTTTCGTAGACAGGAGCTATTATAGGTCACTGTTTGGAAGTACATTCATTCGCACTTTCACATCACTCTGTTCATGCTTTTTCCTGCAGTTACCGACTGAACATTGCTGTCTCTGTGTAAAGTCAGAGACCATGCCATCCAAAATCTCTCCGCAGTGAATAACTAAAACAGCCCCCTGGACAAACACTAGCTTCGGCATGGTGATGAAATAGCTATCATTTGCCTTCTTTTTCTAAAATATCTGGGTTGCAATGGGGATATTAGTCCATGAATGTTTAACGGTGAATGTCTTGTCTGGAAGGTATTCGTGCCAATAAGAGGCAAGTAATAAGCAAGCAGTGGGCCTGCGGGATATTGACTGAGGTCTTGTGCGTTCCTAAAATTACTTTCCTACTCTTCCGAGTGCCTCCGAGGCCCGTGCAAACAAATTAAAAATGGTGGGTAGTAGATAATAAACAAAGCAGGTGCCGATTGAATACGCAGTGTCCTTTTCCCCACGAATAGTTTTCATGTAGTACTTGTATGGCATAATAATAAGAAAACCTTCGGGAACAATGCACCCAAAGTGGACTGGCTCCTTTACTCACTGACATGTAAACCAAATACTGGCATATGCTATTGAGCGTTTAGGACCTACTCCCAAATGTTCCCGGATATTCCTGTCATTTGATACTACTACATGGACATTTTTGACACAGGCAGATCATTCTTGGGGTACATTAGATGATAAAAATCTATATTTTATTTACTTCTTTAACAATGTCAGGTTTTCATATAGCAATACAGGGTTTCACCAGCTTCTAAGCGCTTTAGAAATAACGGTTATGTTCCCCCACATTTCATGGTACTCCATTTATTAACATCGGAATGATAAAAGGCTGAGTCCGCCTTTCGAGGCAAGCAACTAGCATATGAGCTATCTGACACAAGCTTTAAAAAAAGCACATTGGGAATGATTCTTTGAAAGTAGCACACATAAAAGGAGCGCAAAAAATGTGCTCCTTTCATTTGCGCTACTTGCCGAAATGCTCAGGTTACCTTTCTGTCCAGGCTGACTTGAGTATTTCTGCAGTGGCTGGACAGTAGCACAAAGATTCCCTATCCGGACACCGTGCATACATTCGTGCTGCGAACACGCTCTCAAAACTAATGTATGACAGACTCCAGTTGGTGGGAGTGCATTTTACTGAAATGCAGAGCACAAAAGAATGTGCACCCCTGTTTGGGGGATAGAAATGCAAGTGTGACAGGAGATCATGACAGGGACAGGATTTGCTCCTTCCCCTGAACCTGTTTCATCGTCTCTCGGGAGGATAGCTCAGGGGCAAGGCACTAACCTTGGAAGCAAAACAACACGGAACAACACAGGTTAGATCCCGAGTCCGCGCTTAGAAACTTCTGGGTATTAAGTGCATTATAAATAACATATCATCATATCAAAAGGTGCAGGGGGATGATCCTCGGTTCTGGGCATTTTAAAGCGCACCCCGTTTGTGAATTTGCAGTCCATTTGAAAATTGCCAGAAACTGCCTACTTTTTACGCAAAGGGGAACAAGGGCCATGCACTTTGTGAAGTGGGCCGCTACTTTTTCGTTGCCCTGGCGCATCTCCACACTTGTGTCAAAACCGTTCTGAGACTCTGGCCCACTAGTTTTGGTTGAAAGCTGTAAATGCTGCAGAAACCAGTACGTGCATTACTGCATCCCTTAGGGCCTCATTCCGAGTATGGAGGTAGTCATGGCGCTATGTGCGCCATGACTACCTCCCATACCGGGTCCGACCTGGTTCAATGGGGACTTACCGGTCCATTCCGACCCCGGAGGGACCGGTAAGTCACCATTGAAAAATCCATTCCCCATTCGCATTTGAGCCCCAATAGGGCTCAATGGGAATGGGGAAGTAGCTAATAACGGTACCGCAATTTGCAGTACCGTCATTAGCTCTCTGGTCCCTTAGCGGGAGCCCATTGCGGGACCCGCTAAGGGACCTCGAATAGGACGCAAAGGGATTACCGGCACGATGTCCTTAACGGTGCCCGGTATCCCTTTGCGCCCACCTCAGAATGAGGCCTTTACACTCGTATTCTCAAACCATAACTCTTCTAAACCGTGTGTTTCAAAAAATTGGGCCTCATTACATGGAAGGCAGTAACCATGGCGCTAATAGCGCCGTGGTTGCCGCAGGTAATTTACCGATCCCGCCATGGTGGATGGCGGACCTCCCGCCCCATTCCAAGGTTGGCGGGGCGGTAATTCCCCATTCACCATTGGCCCTTCCCCATTCCCATTTGAGCCCCCATAGGGCTCAATAGGAATGGGGAAGGCGGTAATTACGGTACCGCAAATTGAGATACCATAATTACGTCCAAGGTCCTTTTGTGGGTCCTGTCCTTAACGGCTGATAAAACCAGTTGTTAAGGTAGGGATCCGCGAAGGGAACTCATAGTAAGGCGGTAAGGGATTACCGGTACCCTTACCGGTACCGGTAATCCCTTACCGCCATCCGTGTAATGAGGCCCAATGTCTTTTATCCAATATCTCCTGTAACGTAGGTCACAGTGTGCACATGCAAATATGAAAGAGGCTAGGGAACAGTCAGAACTAAGCTAATGTTTAGAAGCTTATTAATGCAAAGGCCCTCATTATGGGTTTTCCAGTAACCCGCCTGTACTACTGGGGGGTACCCGGCAAACTCGCCTTACCATTACCAGTTCCCGATATCCCAATGCTACCGGGCTATGACAGGTGCTGGCAATGGCGGTAAATTCCTAATCCAATGTGTTAACGGTGCTGGTGATTCCGTCATTTCTCTGCCGATAGGGGCCTGAACTCCCGACAGGTCACGCCGGCCGGCAGTTCACTGTCCCTACTGACAGTCTCGGAGTGAGCCGGTCCGGTAAATATGATGATGCCATTAGTACGTACCAGCAATATTTCTGTCTTTTTTACTGGACGGGCTCACCCGTAATGATGGCCAAAGACAAACTTTGCAGTGGTCAAAATAATGACTGTTTCACAAGGGGATATATATCAGACAAATAGTACAAACACAGGAGAAAAGATCAAAAACACAAAGGATTGGGGAAAAACAAATATTGATAACCAAAAATAACCTGACCATAATGAGATTGCAAACATTTCATGCTGGATTTTTGCAACCACTCTAGACTCCACTGGGAGCGTGAGGCCTAGAAACAGCTGCCTTCACCTGTCTGTTTCTGTACTGTGACAATATTTTCTTTGGTCATAACTTACCCCAGCGCTGTGCTGGAGAGGGGTCCTTACTTAAATGGCCCGGTATGATATGTACCTGAAGTCTGACATTTGTAAAATACTAGGCCTGCAATATGCACCATTGAGAAGGGAACCATTTCCCCCTTCTTGGCCCCGCTTCTCATGTTTGCCATTTGTTCATAGAAGCAACAAATGAAAGGTTTATGGAACCTTAATGCTCTTAGGCCACACCTTAATGAGCTTGAGTATGAACTATATTACTATGGGCCTCATTACGACCCAGGCGGTAAGTTACCGCCTGGGCCGTGACTTTACCACCATGGCGTAAACGTAGGATTTACCGCCCCATTCCAACCTTGGCGGGGCGGTAAATCCCCATTTTCCCTTCCCCATTCCCATTTTGCCCCATAGGGCATAATGGGAGTGGGGAAGGCGTTAATTACGCCACCGTAAATTATGGTGGCGTAATTAACATCAAGGTCCCTTAGCGCCATGGATTTTAACACCTGCTAAAAGCAGGTGTTAAAACCTCCATGGCGCTAAGGGACCTCGTAATCAGGCGGTAAGGGTCGGCGCTGTTTACGCCGCCGTAAACCCCTTACCGCCTGAGTTGTAATGAGGCCCTATGTCCTTAAATAGCTTGAGTATGAACTATATCACTATGTTCTTACACAGCTTGAGTATGAACTATGTTGCTGTCCTGGTGGCAGCGAGCTACCAATTCCATTTTCAGAAGGTGGATGGAACTGTGGTCCACAACAATGAATCTGTAATCAAATTAATCCTAATCTGATCCAAACACATTTTAATTAGGATTAAACATATTGCCTCAAACCCAGCCAGCCCTATTTTACATAAATGAACTACTTTTGGTGAAAAGGATTTGGAGCTGTACACACCTCTTGATGAGCCAGGCCTGAAAAGCTTCCCTCAAGAGGAGTGGCTTTGCCAGACGGTAGGTATACCATATTCAAGGGTGGACTGGCCTATAGGGAACTCTGGAGATTTCCCGGTGGGCCTCTGCAATCTGGGCCTCTTTTCTGTGGTACTTCCAAATTTTCTCATAGGAAAAGCATTGGGCTTGCTGAAAATGAGTCATATGGGGCCACTTTGAAGTTTATTTCCAGGGCCTCTTTTGGTCCCCAGTAATTGTTTCCAGGGCCTTTTTTTGCCCCCAGTCCAGCCCTGACCATATTCTATGTACGCACTTTCTGTAACTAGCGCCTTAAATCCTCGGGGTTTTGTGCAGTGTAATAAATGCTAAAATAAATAAATAAACAAGGATGTGGTCCCCTTCAAAACTCTTTGATGTGCCTTGTCTGTGATCATGTCCCAGGACATGGCCGAGGAGAGGCAGGATGAGCCACTGGAAGTGTATGTCAGGTGGCTGGAGGAAACCTTTGTTCTCTAAGGATATGCCAGAACACAAGACTGCCACCCCCCAACCCCCCCCCCGCGCCTGCTCAGCACGGTGTAATCTCCCTATGTGCAGGTCTGTCACATGGCTTTCCTCTGAAACATGATGGGAGGTGAGCTTCACTGACAAGAACCCTCCTTTAACTGATGAAAGACAATCAGTGTTTTGTTTTAGAGGTAGAAATAAAAGAGAGACTTCATAATTAATGAAAATGAGGTGTAGACAAAGGTAGGTGGCACTAGTCTAAAGTTGGCCAGAATAGGGTTTCAATACGTTAGGCACTAGGCACACCTGAAGACATCTTCTCCCTCTCACTTTTTGCTCAACTACACGAAACACACAGACTTAAATCTGATGACATGGGGTCCAACCCGGCCACCACACCTGCAAGCTTATGCACCCTTCTTCTGATTCTTATTGCTCAACGAATTCGGTGTTGCCATTTGTAGGACCGAGCAGAGCATACAAGCTTGTGGGACTCTCATCTGGTACAGTCCTAGCACCAGACAGCCAGACAGCCGGGTATTCTTCATAAGAGTGACAAAATATGAAAGTAATATTTGTGAAACTGGTCTGTTTACCTGACCATGAACCTTCTGGGTTCTGGCACTTTTTTGCCTAGATCTCATCTCAAGTAAAAAGCCAACACTGACTCTATCATTAGGAGTCTGCCAGTGACATTAAAACATATATATAGGCCCAATTGTACATACTGCCTGTTTTTACTGCCCACCATTGTATGTATTGCGAGGTAATTACTTCAAATGTTTTGCAGTATTCCACAGTAATGATGCATGATAGGTTAGTTATAACACACTTAATAACCAGAGGTTTCTGACCTGGTGATTGAACTTGTGGTGCTCCGTGTCGTCTTGCTTCCAAGGCGAGCACGTTGCCGCTGAGCTATCCTCACGACACTCTATGTGGTAAATACGACCTATTTATAATGTCCAACACCTAAAAAACATCCTCCAATGTTTATTTCCACCTGCTAGGAGGAAAGTAACACATTTTAGTCCCAGTCATAACGCTCAATGAAGCCAAAACATGTCACTGTTGCTTTTGGGGCCCTGCAGAAGGGATGTGACCTAGCAGTTTGGCCGACACATTTCCCTTTTTCAGGTGGAAAAGACTCATTGGCATATGAGTTATCTGCTTCTATAATTCTATGGAGGCCTGAAAAATGACAGTGTGGCGGTTGCCCGGAGCAATCCACTGGCTTTGACGCCCAGCAGAGGGAGCGGCTTATGTGTATGCATGTGGTGCACCCCTATGTGGTGCGGGCTGGTGTTTGGAGCTCCCACTAGTCCCTGCCGAATTGCTTTTTTTTCTGCACCCAAAACTAGGTAGAGTTGTCTGCATGATGGGGGCACTGCACAGGGTGATCATCTATGGCATGTCACCCGAATCGGCAGTCTCCAGAACTTTCAGGATGGGTGAGTCAACTGGTCATGTGTGGTTCTCAATGGCAATGAATGCAGTCAGCATGAATAAATAATAAGGGTGGGCAGGCTCAGACTGGCCCATAGGAGGATGTATATGTTTATTCCAACCCCCATAATTACGACGGACGAAAATGCAGACTTTTTTTTTAAACCCCCTTTACATCACATACATATGTGGGAGGAGATCCCCGCAGCCCCCCATAATACCATTACATCACATACCCCCATATAGATATATGGTGTAAGGGGGGTCCTTAAGTCTGCATTTCGGCCGTCGTAATTGTGAGGGTGACATTTTGGCCCCTACCCTACAGGGCAGTAGAGCAATGCCCGATTCGAAAACGCAAAATGCTAGTGTGGGCCCATTTTTTCAGTCAAAGTGGGCCACTATTTTGGCCAATGTGGTCCAGTTTGATGAGTTGCTTACCTATGCAGCTAGCAGTTTTGACCAGCATTGCTGATAAATATTCTTTAAACTAGCATCACATTTTATTAAAAAACATCCCCTTGGGTACCTCTCAAACAGTCTGTCACAAAAGAAATGAATTCCCTCTTGCAATGGTGCCACTTTTTCATTGGTGCCTGAGACAATTGTATGCCCCAGTCCGACCTGGACGGTGGCAGCCGCAGAGGATACCACATTGTTCTTGGAATACCACACAGTGGTCTTGTTGATGCAAGATCATGTGATGGGGGCAGGCAAAGAACAGGTGCTACATGGCGGGTCTTGTATCTTTGCAACTGGATTGTAGGCAACACTCTTGTAAATCTTGAAATCGCAGATGCAAGGAACTGCGTAGCCGAGCAAAGCAAAATTAATTAAGCTTTACAGGACTGAAGGAGAATCAAAACACTGAGGTAACGGATGGGGTAAGCAAAGACTGCATCCCACTGTGTAATATCTTGGTACCTGAAGTAACACCCGGACCAGCAGGTAAGATATAAGTAGGTTTATTGTAGTTCAGTTGCCAGGAACAATATTGGCATGCCCCCTCAAGCCAGCATAACGCTCAACTGTAAATCTTAGAACCCAGCTTCAGAGCATAACATCCCAACACTCCACTCACTCTGACATCACAACATTCCATGTAACAGTGATGTCACTGCCTCACCTCAGATGCACATTACAACACACTGCATGGACGAAAGGAGGGGGCACGCTTTGTTGAGTTGGTTTCTTGTATACGTAGGTGCTGTTTCCTTTGGTTGCTGATCCCCATCTTGCAGCCTCCATCTGAACCTGACAAACACTGGAAAAGCGACCCTCTTGGCCGCACCCATGCTCCTGGAGCTCATGTTTTTCTTGTTCTGACATTGGTGTGAGTGCCCATATCAGCATAAAAGAATAAAGCAGAATTCACACCCATTTGGAGTAGGTGAGTTAAGATGAATCAGGACTAGTACTTGTTGGCCCAAGGAAAGACATGTACAGCCGAAGAGATTTTGGCCAACAAGGAGTTCAGAGAAATTCTCTCTAGGCACAAATGAGGAAGGTAGACTGAGCATAAAGAGGCCCATTTAGATTGAACCTATTGACACATAACACACTACAGACTCATATTTGACTGTAAGGAAAAAGCATGAAGGGACGTCAACAGGCTAATGTAGTGTAGAAGAGCAGGCACACTGAGAAAAACAAATAAGGAGACAAGCAGACAGGACTTCAGGGGGCAGCGAAAGGTTTGAAATGCACTAGAGCTTTAAAAGAAACACAAAGAAAAAGGGGGAAGGTTAAAAGAGAGTGCAGAGCTAAACTGTAAAAAAGAAATAAGGAGGAGGTGAAACAGAGGAAGAGGCGGATATAAACTAGGCTTGTTGGTGGATTATTCCTGGCTCCTGATATCTACGTGAACATCTCTTACCAGAAGTCCTTCAGGTGGCAGGGACTTCGGGGCTGGTCTCTGCTCTTTGAACCGTGTTTGTCGCCGTCATGCCAAAGAAACGGCTGCAACAGACTTAATGGTACAACAAAAAGACTTGGTGGGGATGATGATCGCTGATAAGTATTCACAAGCAAGTAATAATGGGGTACGAGTACAAATATCTGTATTGTCCAATCCTAAACCCTGCAAATATGACCTGAGACACGCCAGAACTTGCCCGACAAAAGTCATAGATGGCCCTTCGGCATCCTTAACTACTCATTCCCTAGCCACCAAAATTAGTAACATTTTCCCTCCAAGAGACGAGGTGCTGGTAACTCTGGCAAACTCTCTTGACACTCAACTTTCGACATCATTGGCCTACTAAATTAATGGGGTGCATCACACAATCTGTATGGCCAATTCGAGGTACACAGAAGTTGCCACGCCACAATTCCACCATTGTTGATAGTGGGATGGCCAATGAAATGGAAACATCTAACTTACAAACTTCATATACTGCTTCAAAGTCAGATACATCAGTATACGATTCATTTTATTCCACTACACAATTTCATGCATTGAAGTGTCTTCTGACTACTCTAATCAAATTAAGTGAAGAGCTGCAATGTACTTCGGTGGTACATACGGCCTTCCTAAATTCCATTATTGAATGACTTGCAAACTGCAGGCCAGTAACCAATGCGGCCTGTAATATTCTTTCCATCATTGAAGCGCTTCCATCGCATTCTATGCCTACGTCTGTCTGCTAATCTCTCCGACCCGACTACGCATCGAACTGTTACCAGTGTTAATGAGGCTGTGGCAACAGAAGTGTTTATACCACTGCGACCAAACCAGGAAACAAAGGGTGGTAATGCTAAAAAGAAGAAAAGGAAGGCATTATCAACTAACCTGATTGCCAACAAATATGGGAACATAAAGTTAGTGCCTAAACATTGACTGATCATCTCTAGCTCTTCTACTTATCACACATTCTAATGGGTAGTTGAGGCTATCCCCTCAAAATCAGGGAAAGTTTCAGCAACCAAAATTCAAAGCATTATAATAAAAATATGTTTACCAAATTGAAGGGGCAAATTGGGTTCACTGATACTTATCATAACGATATATCCAGTGGTCCAGTTAAGGGCTCTAAATATGAGCTTACCTATCTTCCCAAAACTGATGTGATATAGAAAAATACACCAGCACTTGTGGATGTACCAAGTTTGTGGAGAAGAACCAGAAGACTAATAACCCTGGGGACCCCATTTGATCAGAATCGCCTAATTTGAATGTGATCCAAATTGTGACTACTCTGAGGGATTTGATACCAAGGGATAACATTAAATGCCTTGTGGCCAATGATACATGTGAATTAAAAGTGGACAATGTGAAGGAAGTTTCGGGACAATATAAAACTGGGGTTAACGATAGTGATCAGGCACTTAAAGTACAGAGCCTATTTTGTCCAAGCAGTGATTATTATGTAAACACCTCGGCTGTCCTGCAGCTATTTCTCAACATCATTCTGGTCTGCACTGGTCAGAGGACATTGCGGTTGTTGACATACTAGCGAATACTTCGCATGCCAGTGGATTTTTTTATTTCAATTCTGTATCAATACTAGATTTCATTATGTCATATGATGCTGAGCTCGGAAAATTGTCTTATCACTGTTCAAATGTCAGAAGAAGGATCTACTCCCTGTTGGATCTGTTCCCCAGTTTCCTTCATCTTATGTTAGTGTAAAACGGTCAGTAGGTTGACAATCACACACAACTCTCAATGCAGATACCAAACTTGATAGTGTCTTGATTGATATTGGCCAGGGCACTAGAAGGGTGAATGCAATGTGTATGGTAGAGGAGAAAGAGTAAATTACATTCTGTAGCTGGCAATGGCTACCTGTTATGTTGCAACCACATACCCGGCAGAGACCCTAACCACCCATTATCCTTGTCATCCTGGAACACTCAAGGATGCACACACTACACTGAGGATGAGGGTTTTCTGGATAATAGCTCAAACTTCAGTGTAGTACTCCTCCAGGAACCTTGGCTCCGGGATCAACTAACAAGAGATGGTAGGCATATGATACAGACAATCGCTACTAAAGGACCCAAAGGTAGGCCAAATGATGCCCTATTTAGAAGCATTCAAAATCCACATCAAATCACTAAGATAGAAACGGCCACGAAATACGCCCTGGCCAGAAAATTACCCTGCTCTTTAAACATGACAACAATATTGTTATTCCAGTCATTAATATCTATGACCCACCAACCCCTTCTTGAGCAAAGAATGCAAACATATTAATATCTGTAGAAACACTCTTTGATAGGTTTGCAGAACACTCTCTCTCATAATTATGGATGATTTTAATGCCACGATCCCAATGGATCATGCTTTGACCTTCAGTATTCAATGGCCTTCAATTGCAGTCGAAAATACACTGACCCCAAAGGTTTACGAAGGTTGATCTGCTTTACTCCAACTCATCACGTTGAATGGCCAGTGCTCGAGTGATATAGCGAGCAAATTCACCAGAATAACTAGCAATAGTGAATCATTATTGACTACGTGTCTGTGCATTCTTTAATCCAGTCATTGGTGGTTGAAATGAATGGGCTTTGCAGAGAAGAGATTAACATTTTGGTTACTATTATGATAACCAGCCTAGTTCATTGTTTTACAGTGTTTCAAGGTAAACCTTGACCTTTTCGTCACACAGGATTGTGTTTCTTTAAGTGGCTAGGGATGCACACAATGCTGCAATTCTAAAGACACATTTGCAGGGTGTTTAGGTTGTGACAGTTGACTGTCCCTTTGTCATCATCGATTGTCGCCTGGAATGTGCCAGGCCTGTGTGCACTCCACAGGGGGGAGGGGTTAGGTGAAAAATGTAGCCACAAGCTGGGTACGGGCAACCTCACCACATGCCCTTTCCCCTCCCATGCGCAGTGGCCGTGCATGTGGTTAGGGATGTGGAGGCACCGCCATGTCCACTGCTACACCCCGCCAAGTTGCAACATTGTGCAGGACACATGCTGACACAATAATACTGGTTAATACTGGGGTCGCATAGAGTATCTGCCCACCAGAGCGGTCAAGGGAGCGGAAACGTGACTTGAGCACTCCGAATGTGCGCTCCACTATGACCCAGTTGCAATATGGGCTGTGTTGTATCTTACCTGGGGTGGTGTGGTGGGGTTCCGTATTGGCGTCATCATGTGGGTGCTCAGAGGGTAGGCACTGTCCCCTGGGAAGGTGATAATGGTTGTCATTAGTTGGGTTTGTTTATTTGTCTGTGTGTCACATGCAAGCATGTGCACAGGCATTTGTACTTACCAATGAGCCATGTGTTGCCATGCCTCCCAGCTTCCAGGTCCCGGTGCATGGCTGACATTCTGTATATGAAACTGTAATGGGTGGACCCAGGATAGTTTGCATAGACAGAGGTGATGATTCCCTTGGCATCGCACACAACCTGCACGTTGATGGAATGCCAGTGCTTGTGGTTGCAATAGATGTGCTCAGTGAGCCTAGGTGGACGTAGAGCCACATGGGTGCAATCAATGGCACCAAGCACTCTGGGGAAGTGTGCCACCCCATAGAAGTCCTGGACCACGGCCTGCCTTTCTGCAGGTGTTCTGGCAATGTGCCTGCGGACTGAGGGCCGTGTAGTCATGATTGCCAACACCTAGTGTAGGCAGTGTAACTGCGTGGCCTGTGAGACGCCCCCAACTATGACAGTTGTCCGCTGAAATGACCCAGTGGCCAAAAAATGCAGGACATTGAGCACCTTTTCCAAGGGGCTCAGTGCTTGGGAGCACAAGGTGGGTGATTGTGAGGTCATCCTCCCACTCAGTGACCAGGTCTAGGATGATATGGGAAGGAAACCCCTACCTGCCATAGACATGGTCATCAGGAATCCCAAAAAAGGCTGGTCCTGGGTAAGAAAATGCAGGGCCTGGCTATCCTCCTCCTCCTGTGGTGTCCCACGATCACTGTTGTGAGGAATGGGACATTCATCGTAGCTGTATATGCTTGCTTGTTGTTTGTGGGTGCTTTTATGCTGCACTGGGCTGCTTCCGCCTGCTTTCGTGTGGTGGACGTGTTTTCAGCTTTGCGCGTTGTTTGGCGTTGTTTGGCGTGCACGGGTTTGCCCTGTGCAATTCCATGAATACGTGTTGTTAGCGCGCATGTGGGCGTTGCGAGGATCTCACTGCTGTACTTCCCCCGTTACACACACATTTTGCATGATGATCACCATTTCGCATTTTCCGCCCCCTTTTTAGGTGTGTGCGCTGGACGCTTTGCACCTTCACTGGCCTTCACGGGATGCCGCAGTGACGTGTACGCCACACGCAGATTCAGTGCAGGTCCCAGGTAAGTCATGCACAGTGCCTTCCATGAATCGTTAAACGGGGGCATGCGTGTGTTTCGCACGCGTGTGCTGCATTTCTCACGCTTGCGCTAGAGATTTCAGCGCACAATAATTCCATGAATTACCCTCAATGGCGGAACAGCCTTCATGGTCCCACCTCCTGAAACATAACCAGTAATTCTTGGCTTGGCAGGTGTGGCCACACTCACACACAAACCCCCTAATTTCTGTCCCTTTTTTGTTTTTGGCCCATCCTTAAAGGGTTTCCTGCTCAGCACGGGACTCCGTGCTCGCTTCGCCTTTCAGATGGCATCACTCCGCAAACCTGGGATCCTAGTGGACTTAGGTTTCATTTCCACAGCGACAAATTAGTGGCTATGACGCTGGGAACTCCCAGCAGCTAGCTCTCAGTTGGCACAAAGCGAGCAGCCACAGCATGCAACTTTACTATGTGCCATCTAGCATTATCAGCCAAGCAAATGATAGCTACACCTGGTGCAGTGCAAAGTCATGTTGGAATTACAGCTGAAACAGGCGACAAAATTGAATGTCTAGATGGTACAATCACGAGGTAGGGCCAAGTATCTTTCCATTGTGTTGGGGAACCCATAATGTTCTACACCGTATAGACTAACAAAGATGCCAGGTCATGGCTGGGCAGTCTTAAGCTTGCAAGCAGGCCCACAGAGCAATATACAATACAGAGCGTTGGCAGTTCTCATATACTCACTCAGTAAAGATGCATGGGTTGAAACTCCAGGTTACGTCGGGGTCCAATGGCTCTGCACTATGATGGACCTTAAATTCATCAGCCACATCACCCACCGAACACCAAACACTCTCTACACTCTCTGCACTGCTCCGCTAGTGTCTGGGGATTTTGTAGACACGTTAGCACGTGCTGGAGTAAAGTGTAGACACTGTAAAAAGACTCCTCATTTTCTGCAGGGTACAAAATCCACAGGAAAAAAGCTTCAGGGCCAACACCAAACACTCTCTACACTCTCTGCACTGCTCCGCTAGTGTCTGGGGATTTTGTAGACACGTTAGCACGTGCTGGAGCAAAGTGTAGACACTCTAGAAAGACTCCTCATTTTCTGCAGGGTACACAATCCACAGGAAAAAAGGTTTAGGGCCAACACCAAAAACTTGCTACACTTATACCTATATATATATCCAATCTATTGGTGTTTTTATCAAATTTATCTAAAATTAATATAAAATGTATACACATTTTTGGGGGGGTCAACACATGTATTGGGGCTCAGTTAAATATATTGGGGTTTGGGTACATCTATATCACATTTTTATATCAAACTCATTGCAATTCTTATCAAATATGTATAACATTCATATATCATTTATATTTTTTTTTGGGGGTGTCATGACATTTTTTGGTGTTCACATACATCTCTCTCAAATGTTATATGCACTACAGCGGGTTATTATTGTGTTTATACAAAACTGATGTACATTTTTTTGTGGGGGTACATTGATCGGGATTCAGGGTCATGGTAAAAGGGCGGGGCCACATATCAACTGAAAAGCTTGACGAAAGGTATTCCACCCTACTACTCACCTTCACCGTCTCCCAAATCTATTGCATCTACATTCTTTCCCCTGTCGAGGTGCAATTCTCAATCTCAAAGGGCTGCATATTCTCTCTACACTCAACTCTCCTGACATCGAGTTCTTCCTCCACTTCAGAAGATGAAATGGTTCCAGAAAGATCTACTCATGACCTTTTTTCATTCCATAGTTACAGAAACTCTGACAAAAATCAAAGCAGGAAAAAAAGTGAACTGCAAAACTAATTTGGCAAAGGATTGTGACATATGTTTTTGCAAAGGTTTTCACTACGGATTTCACGAAGGTTTAATGTTTTTGTTTTGTTTTTGGGTTGGAGAAGGATAGACATTTTCATAAAGGCTTTCCAAAGACTGACACATATGGGTTCACAAAGGGCCGGTGAAAATGGTAGGGACTTCTCGAAACAAGCATAATTAAAAATATAATCCCATAAACTGGGATTCAAATGTTTGAAACACATATCAAATGGTCTGCAATGGATACATTTCAAGCTTTTCTGCTCTCTCCTAGTTTAGTGTGGATCTGCACTGACACGTCCCTCAATCTACCAGTCAAGCATAACTCACAGAGAAAGAAAAGGTGAGCTTGGATTTATACATCCCTAGTTTGAGTGTGATTTAGGAAAGCTGGCTGTTGACGAATTAAAGCCGCCTGACTTGCCGGAATAACCTGGGCATTACAGCCCCAGCGGTCTGGTAAGTCAGGCGGTGGCAATTGTTACTCCCCATTCGTGTCCCATAGATCTCGATGGGAATGGGGAGGGCGGAAGCACGGCACTGGGTGTAACAGTGCCGGTGTTTCCCTCAAAGTCTGGTGGCGGGTGCCGTTACGCCCGCCAGGGCAGACCTGGTGGGCGAACCGGCACCCGCCAGCAGACTCGTAGTTTGCTGGTCCGGAAACAGCAGTGGTGGCAAGCTTGCAGGCACCGTTGTTTCCGCACCGGTAAACTTGCAATGCTGCCCTATGGCTTAAACTTGTAAGGAGGGCTTAGTAATGCTGAACACAACAAGCACATTGCAAAACAGGCAACGTGTAAGAAATGCATTCTAAGATCCAGGCCAAGTTATGTATCAAAAAACATTTTCAAAAGTATCAGCTAAATAGTAATAAAGGTTTGCATTTGGAAATACAAAAGGTGTGATTAAAGCTAAAATAAATGGTCATTGCTAAGGGCTCAATGATGTCGATAGCAGCACAAAATATACCCATGCAAGTTTGACGCGCTAGTAAGTGTATCTTTGTAGTTGGGCCAAATGCAGGGTAACATCCCCACGTCTGCTTTAGTGGGTGCTTGCTGAAATGCAGTCTCAGATTAAATGACCGGTGCAGGAGAGGAAATGCACCCAGACAAGATGAGGCGTTGTTAGATATTCGAGGAGAATACTTGACCATTCGTGCTATGCTTTTTTCAACAATGTTTGCATTTCTTTTAGCTGAATCATCGTTTCTTAGTAGGTGTATCCCTAATAGTGCAATAGTCCAGAACACATGAATCAAGTTCCCAGCAAATAATATATCCATTACCAATCAAGAGACTGATTTATAAGCCGCTCTTAAAACCTATACGCTCCATTCCTTTCTGATAAGTGTTCATACTGTGAAGATGTGAACTAGCTGTGGTTCCATCTAGCAACATACAAGCCTCTCCAACCCTTTGATCATGGTACCAAACCGGCACTGCCTCAAGATTGTGATAACATCTCAGCTGCTACAGTTTCTGGTTCGGACTCCCTGTTGCTCCTCCTGGACCTCTCTGGAGCCTACCACGCACATATGATTTTGCTGTCCTATCAGTGCTTTGCATCTTTTCTGAACAATGGTGCACCTGCAGCCAGTATGTCCCAATTTCTTTCAGGATGGAAAAAGAGAGGGTCCAGAATCGCCCGATGCTCTCTGCTCCATATACGTGTCTCATGACTTGATTTATTTTTATTTTTATATCAGATCTGTCTTGCTACGGGGGCCTGGTTAGATCGATTCAAGACTTTATCAAAACTATCTCGCTTTGGTGGAAGACAGGTGAAACAAAAGGAGCTGCAACTATTTAAATTATGTTATTTATTTATTTACATGATGCTCTTTTGATCACAAAAGATTGTACAAAAGATAAGAAATGAGATTTGACAGGAAGCAGTGAGCTTCTTACAATGGGGTGAATTCGAGTGACATTCTGACCAGCTTCTGAAGGGGAGTAAATGGAGCAGTCACCAGTGACACTACATGGGTGGACATACATAATGTTATCTAGGAGGTAGATGAGAGGTAAGCTAAGAGGGTAACTCAGATGATAGGAGGTAGGCTTTTAGTCTGGTTTTAAACAAATTGATGTGGGCTGTTTCTCAGAGGAAGAAGAGAGAAAGAGCGGAAGCGTGTGGAAGCACAAGGGGCCAAGGTGCCACAAGGGTAGTCGAGAAGGTATCGCAGAGATTACGAAAAGGCTTCTAGAGGGTTCCATGTGTTAATAACCCTGCAAAAATATCGCCATACAAGAATGGCGCTACTTTTATGTGGCAATATTAACCCATGGAACCTGCGGGGCACACCCCTGCAAAACCCCATTTTTTTTTAAATGGGAGCAGGGGACACCCCCGCAACTCCCGCTCCCATTTAAACCTAATATTAGGGCTATCAATAATGTCGCCTATGGCCTTTCCCGACGACCATATATATGGCGACATTATTGTTGGGGATAATATTATGTGATACCTTTCTAGAGTTGGCTGGAGGAGAATAGATAGTGTGGTGTCTTACTGTGGATAGATTCGTGAACTAGGAGAAGACATTTTAATCTGGCCCTGTTTTGCATCTTCAGCCATCCAGCCCGGAGTGATGGTACAAGGAAGTAGGTGGGAAGAGAGGGAGTTCAAAGAGAGTCCTGTTAGTGAAGCTAGTGATCTTGTCGAGAGGACAGAAAGCATAGTTGGAGAGACAAAAGAAGGTGCCGGCACAGAGGTCCAGTTGATAGAAGTCAAGAGTGGTTAAGAGATGTTTGGCGGTGTTAAAAGGAAGGAGGTGCCTAATTTTCCAAATTTTTAGGAGGTTAATACGAGCCGCCGTTATTGTTTTGGAGATGAAAGTAGAGAAGGTGTGAGAGTAGTCATAGATTATGCTGAGGTTTGTAGCTGAAGAAGAATAGGGGAGAGTGTCAGGTGGGAACTGGATAGGGAGTGAAGAGATGAGAGAGAGTATTTGGCAGGGAAGAAAATCACCTCTGTCTTGGTAGAGTTTGCCATCTGAGAGTGCATAGCCATCCAATATTGAATGGCAGAGAGACAGTTAAACATTTTGATAGAGAGAGCAGCGTAGATTTGAGGAAAATAGAAGATATTTTGGGTGTCATGGGCAAAGAGTTGGTAGGAGAACCCAAAGAAGGAGATTAGTGCCCCAAAAGCAGATGTGTAGCATGCAAAGAGGAGAGGACCCAATACAGAGCCATGTGGCACAAAAATAGTTAGAGGAGTGAGTTGAGAGGTGTTGGTCCCCCAGGAGACAGAGAATTGGTGAGGTGTCAGGTAGGATTCAAGGGCTTGATCGCAAATCCCAAGAAGAAAGATAGGAGGTATGTGGGATGTTTTTACTCATGCCGATGTGCCCCACTGCACCCCTTACCAATGGGGAAAGAAACAGCCAAAAATGGATGCGCTAACCTCTGTGTGTGCAAAAATCTGCAAAACTGCGCATGGGTCACAATCACAAAAAGCTGCAACAGAATTCTCACTGCAGGAGAATGGCAGTGGGTGCTGTTACACTTAACATGAACAAAAACAACGGTTTTGTAGGGGTTTGATAATTCAACAACATTCACAAACAATAACTAGATATATGAACGCTCAGACTCAAGAAGGGGAGGAGGGCCACCCCGCTACGCGTAACTCACCCTGGGGAAGAACATCCTGTCCCTATCGGGGATGCCTGTCCCTAGGTGGCGCGTGGTGTATCGCCTATCTAAAAGTAATAGAGGAGAGGGCTGTCCCTAACCTTCTATACTAGTAGCATGTGCCTGGTTGAGGGAAAATATCACAAAAAATAACAAATATTGGAGGCAATTCCAAATAGGTGTTGCAGCAGTGGACAGGACTGTGAATTAGATTCTGTAGCTGCCCGATCTAAGTGTTAACAACCTGGAAGCAGGTTAACTGATTGTATTCCATACTAAGTTTCAACTTTAATCTAGCCCGTAGGTCACAGTAGTTGGAATGCAATAAGTACAAATGGAAAAGCCCACTGGCAAACAATATGGTAAAAACAGCTGGGAAGCTGAAGGGCTAAAAATCCTCTTATTAAACCAGCTCACTCTGTACATCAGAGTGCGCAAGCAAGTAATTTGTAAAGCAGTATCTCTCTACTGTGGTGGGAGATATCAAGATGGGTCATGAGAGCCCTCATGACCACAGGGGTCGACCGGTTTCAATGGCGTGGGTGGGTTGAGCCATCTTCTTCAGGACCGTAATTCAAGGTACAAAACAAATTGAGTAGTTCAGGCTTGCTGAACCTCCCTTCACTCCATATTGTCCAATGGCCCACGTCCATTTCCTCGCTTTTGCAGAAGAATTAGTTGATGGCATCCAAGCCAATCCATCACTTTTGGGTCTAGATCTGACGGCACAAAACATTGCCAACAATGATGAATAGAATGACATCGAGATTTTGAAAAAGAAGATCATTCGCACCAAACTACACAGAGCTTTAATGACAGAGTACCTGAGGGCGCATGCCGCACCCAATGGTCTCATCATTCGAATAGAACCCCGCATTTTTCTGGACAATCTCAAATTCAGAAAAGACTGGTCATTTATTGCCAATAAGTGCACCAGAGATTGGCTTGTACTCATTATCAACACTGCCAAAACAGTAACAGACCAACTGCTACTAGAGCTGAACGACAAAAGTGAGGCACTCAAAACTAAAATCACTGCTGACAGCTATTTAGCCAAACCCAGTCTCCTAGAAGCCACTTTGAAAGAGTTCAAAGATAACAACCTGAATAGAAATATCATTAAGCTTAAGAAAGACCTTTCAGCCTTTACTCATGTGAAAGTATACCCCTACGTGGGTGAGCAGTACTTCACGGAACAGGCAAAACAAGCTAGACGTGACGCAGCCCAATTACGCTTTCAGAATCTTCAAAGGGGCAGCTCCAACAGATTTTGGAATAGTTCTAGCAGTAATTCCAGCAACAGCTCGGGCAATAACAACTAGCAGAATAGACGAGTGTAGTTCAGCGGCACTAATCAAGATACCCCTCCTGCAGTCCCTTTTTTATGTCAGTGCGGGAGAGGACAGAACTGATCTCAATGGCAGAACCACCCACAACCAACAGTGGTTACATGCAGTCGAGGAGCAATGCCATCGTTCCTCCCTCACTGATTGTTAATCAATCAGAGCATACTCTGACCAGACCAGAACAAGAGATCCTACAGAAAGGTCTATCATTCATCCTCACAGCTCGGTACAACCCCTTCCAAACATGGGTCGAATGTACACAACTCATGCGCAAAATAAGACTGAAGCAGTATTTTGCCAACCAGACTTATGAAGACAGAGATGTTACGGGCTTACACCCTCCATCACAGTTTTTTCACCACACTGCGCCAATACTGCTGAATGAGCCACTTTCGAGCAAGCACTGCTCAAAAAGATCACTTAATTTGAAACCAGAATTCCATTCATTAATAACAACTGTACAAACCCCCAACTTTTAGCCTTGACAGATCTAGCCAACAATTCAGCCATCACGATAAAATCAGCTGATAAAGGTGGGGCCATTGTCATCATGGACATTACCAACTACATCACAATGGTCAAGACCCTCCTCAATGACAACGACAGCTACCACATATTACCTAGAGACCCTACACTGTCTCTACAGGCTCTCATATCCCCAATCATCCACGAGGCTGAGGCCGAGGGATATACCAGTGCCTGCAAGGCATCTTTCTTGTCCCCGCCCCACCTCCGTATTCCAGCCATGTATGGTTTACCAAAGATCCACAAAGGCATTGTCCCACCACCAGGACGGGCGCCCAATCGTCTCTGGGTTTAGTTCAGTTTTAGAACCTCTGTCACAGTTTGTGGATTTCTTCGTCAAGAATCAGATTCCTAAAATGGCCAGCTACGTAAAAAACTCCACAAACATGTTAATTCTACTAGACACACTCCAATACAATCCGGAAGATGAATGGCTTGTGACAATCAATTTAGAGTCATTATATACCCGAATACCCCAACAGGAGACATTAGACATGCTTAGTGGTCTATTACACTCAGGAAGGGAGCTACATGGAGTACCACCTGGCTTCATCCTACAACTAGCTGAAATAGCCCTGACCAGAAACTATTTTCTGTTTGAAGATACATTCTATCAACAGATCTCAGGTACGGCAATGGGGGCCACCTTCGCCCCCAGCCTCGCCAATCTTTACGTTGATCTATTCGAACACCAGTACATCTATTCAGACACCAACCCATACCTTGCCCAACTGAACGTGTGGCGCTGATATATAGATTACTTTTTTGTGATCTTCAAAGGGTCAGACTAGGAAATAGTTTCCGTCCACGCTTGGCTGAACTCACTGAATCTACATTTGAAGTTCACTTTGGACAAAGACAAATACAAGACCCATTTCCTCGCCCCGACCTGGCCATCTCGGCCGAAAATGGGAACCTTGCCTCGTGCGTCTACAAAAAAACACAGATAGGAATTCCCTGCTCTGCTACTCCAGTTACCACCCAAAAGCACTTAAAGATAACCTCCCTTTTGGACAGTTCCTACGGTACTGAAGGCTGTGCATACAGACTTCTGTCTACATCACACAATCCAAACATCTCCAAAACCAATTGGTTGAAAGGAGATACCCTAAAAGGATCATCAAGGAGACCTACAAAAGAGCCAGGAATATCCCCAGGTCAGTCACTCTACAACAACACGCCAAACGTGAAAACTCTACAGGCTTCACAGCAGTCTTCAGCTACTCACCCCTCCTGAATAAAATCAAAAGGAAATTGAAGAGACTATGGCCCATCTTGAACACGGGTAACAGCAGCATCCTGTCCCGTGTTTCGCACTCAAAAGAAGGTTGTGAAAACTGTGATGCCAACCACACCCAGAGGAGAGCCTAGCCAATGTACTCTATGGAACACCTCCCCTGCAAAGGGCCATGCACCATGGAATTTGCTCTATGTGTTCCCAGACCTCCAGGACCACAGAGATAGATATAGGTTGGCAGACCCCCTGGAGGCAGAACACCTTCACTAATTGCAATTTAAAGGGTGTGATATACATGATCACATGCCCCTGCAATTTAGGGTTTATAGGCATGAACACTAGGCCAGCATGCAAACGCATAATCGAACCAACAAGCTAACTGCTCCCTTAGTGCCATATTTTGTAACTGAGGGACATACTGCATACCAATTCAAATGGACCATCATGGAGAAAATCACACCACCCTTAACAGGTGGTAACTTCCAAAACATCCTGTTCAGGCGAGAACAGATGTGGATTTTTAGACTCAAAACATTCTCCCAAGGCCTAAACGTAAACATTCAGTGGCATGACCTAGCGGTGTTGGCATAGGTCCCTCCGACATGGCCAGCCCCATGCCAGCCATTTGCGTCCTCCATCAAGCACCCCCACCTGGGGTCACACATGTAGGGTACTACACTGGTCCATTGTTCCACCCCTTTTTCCACCAGCTTTTGCAAGAGGTGCTCGGGTGTCATGTTGGGGCACGTGTCCATGTAGTGCTCCCATCTAGTCTGCTGGGTGTAATACTTGTGTTTTGCCATTTTTTGGCAAGCCCACCTGGTGCTTATACTTGGGCCTTTTCCCGTGAACAACTTGTTTTTTCCACCCCCGAAACCCCATCCCCCCTGGCTGCCCACACATTGGTACTTCATAGTACATGCATTTCCTCCCCGTACGGGATGGCTTTTTATAGGGCCAGCAGTTTGATTGAGCTCCAGGATGGTTTCGGGAGGTGATCAGGCTATTTTTTCTGTGTACGAGCACACCGCTCACACTGGGCGTTGCCTAGACGCCCGACCGCATGATAGGGAAGCTCTTGTTTTGTTTTTTGTTTTTAGAGGCGTTCGGGGCACACCATTGCTGTACAGCACCTGGCGATCAGGGAGCCAGCTGCTGAACTCACAAGGTACATCTTGATGAACTTGCCTTCTTCAGATTTACTGGTATCTCGCTTTAGTAGAGCATTGTTGACCTCCACCCATACTTGCTTTTGCAGTTGTTTGATGTAAACACCAGTCGACAAGAGCGGCTCCTCTCCACGCTTGGACTCCATTGCAGAGGTAAAGGAACTTTTTACTGTTTTACCAGACTGCCCAGCATGCCCCTGCTGCTTAGAGCAGCCACTGCACGGCCACCCCATTCCAGCTAATGCATGACAGAGTGGTATGCTGCAGCACCATCTAATGGGGACCTGTGTTTACCTTGTGCACAGCCATTCCCCCCAACACTACCCCACACACCCCACCCCCTCACCCTCCCCTTCCTTGACGGTGAGACCCATTTTACTGGTGATCAGCACCTTAACTATTCCTGCAATTCTTGCCAAACTATTTGGTTTTTCTTTCCGCACCTTCAGATGAAGGATGACCACCACTCCCCAAGAGGCACAGAGATTTTGCCCAGACATTCCTAACTCCCCGCTGTTCTCTCCCCCCCTCTTTTGTCTCCTCACAGGAGACGCTCCTACCTCCAGTTCAGCAAGCCTGAATTACTCAATTTGTCTTGTACCTTCAATTACAGTCCTGAAGAAGATGGCTCAACCCACCCATGCCATTGAAACTGGTCGACCCCTTAGGTCATGAGGGCTCTCATGACCCATCTTGATATCTCCCACCACTATAGAGAGATACTGCTTTATAAATTACTTGCTTGCACACTCACATGTACAGAGTGAGCTGGTTTTATGAGAGCCATGTTTCGCCCTTCAGCTTCCCAGTTGATTTTACCATATTGTTTGCCAGTGGGCTTTTCCATTTGTACTTATTGCATTCCAACTACTGTGACTTACGGGCTATATTAAAGTTGAAACTTAGTATGGAATACAATCAGTTGACCTGCTTCCAGGTTGTTAACACTAAGATCGGGCAGCTACAGAATCTAATTCACAGTTCTGTCCACTTCTGAAACACCTATTTGGAATTGTCTCCAATATTTGTTATTTTTTGTGATCTTTGCCCTCAACCAGACACATGCCACTAGTATAGAAGGTGAGGGACAGCCCTCTCCTCTATTACTTTTAGATAGGCGATACACCACGTGCCACCTAGGGACAGCACCCGCAATTGGGACAGGGTGTTCTTCCCCAGGGTGAGTTACGCATAGCCGGGTGGCCCTCCCCCCCTTCTTGAGTCTGAGCGTTCATATATCTAGTTCCTAATTTGTGAATGTTGTTGAATTATCAACTCCCTACAAAACCATTCTTTTTGTGCTACCACATTATATCCTGTTAACGGTTAAAAGGACGACAACGTCTTGTCTGTGTCCGATAGTTTCTACTAGCTTACCCTGTTTGTTTAAACACACCTAACATGAAGCAAGGCCACAGAATTGGGCTAAAAACCGAAAATGCCTTTTAAAATGCAGCTTTTGCAATCTTCAAAGTGCTGTTTGGCGCTAGATCCATTCATTTTCCAGTGAACCATTGAAATTAAACGGGTACAGATCATCCAGCATGGCCAGAGAAGCCGGGCCTCATTGACTGACAGCAGCTAAGAAATGTACTTCATGAAAAAGGCAGCCCAGCAACATTGTTTTCAGTTCAACGGAAAAATGCGGCTGAAATAGCAAAACATGTAACAATTTCAACTGTGCAGAGTAAACTCCAAGCAAAGGCTGGATACTTACTTCCAGACTGCAAACAAATCTCAGCATTTAAATGAAGAACTGGTGCTGAATACAATGTGTGTGCTGCAGAGGAAACTCTGATGTAAGGATTCAGATTAAATGTGCTTTTGCCGTGAATAAGTGCAAAATCGCCTGTTTAAAAGCATGTTTTTGGGAAAGGTCTAATTCTTTCAATGTCAAAATCCCCTATAAACTGTGTTCATTTTTATATGTTTTAAATTAAAGATTTAGGTTAATCTGAAAGTCAAAACCCAGTCTGGAGTTAATTAAATAATTATTTCTGACTTGACAGTGCCCAGCCTGGGAAAGATGACACTTGTTGACACTCCACTGCTAGCAGGAAGGCTTAATTGCTGCAGGAGGTTCCGCATATTGAGAAAAATGAACTGATTAGACATTCGTCTGGGGCACGCCAAGGACAATGGCTGGCTGAACACTGCTCCTTCCAGGGGAGGGGCAGGGAACTTCGTTCTGGTCCCCAACACTGATCAAAGGAATTTGACAGCTGTTGCCAGTTGAAAGAAGAAAAAAAACTGCTAAAAGACGTTAGTTGTTTAAAATGCCCATTTGTGATTAAGCTTTGAAAACCTTTAACTTTGCAACATGAAGGAGGACAAATCTAAAAATTGATAGTTGAAAATTGCCCAGATATGTACTGAATTAGAAACTGTTAGGCCAAACCGTTATGATTAAAATTGACGAAATTTCACAGAACGACAAAGTTAGCTTGCACTGAGATGGGGGTTAGATATCAGGATAACTCACAAAATATGTAATGTACGTGTCTGATTTTATTAGAGAGCATAATTATAGAAATGTGCATTTGTGGGAAAGTTAAATTGGGTCTAAAATCAATGTGGGAGTTCCCAAATCACATAATAAATTATGACAGCTTTTTCTGACTTCCAACCAGAAGAAGGCAAGTGCCTTTGACCACTCAGAGCCATGGGGGCGTGGTTTAAAATTCTGCCCCTACCATAAACTGAGTGATGTCACTTGGCATGATAAATATAGGAACTTCACAACACACAGACACACGGATTCCTGACTACATCCTGATTTCTGCGTGACGCCCTGCTCCTGTATTCTTTATCCTGTTCCAGAACTTTTCATCTTGTCCTGATTCCATACTACTTTGCAAAATCTAGGCCTCAGCATTTGCTGAACTCTTTTCAGCTAGGCCTAAATCCTGAAACCATCCCAAAGGGAAATAATTCTGATCCAGTTTGGCTTGCTACCATCTAGGCTTTCCTGCTGAATTTGCCATCATGCTAACGTACAGTGTCCAGTGACCAGAAGGGCCAATCCAATCCAATATAGTCTGAGGTGCCGTCCAGTTGACCAGAACCGCCCAGCTGATCCAATTCCGCCAGAGGTGCCCTGCTGCCGGTAGACTGATCCGTGATGACCAGAACCTAATGGTCCAATCTGAAATTACAGTGGACTGTAAGTATCAATAGGAATCCTAGTGACCATTAGTATATTTGCCTTGTCCTATCCCCATCTCAACCTATCCCATCTTTAACTTAAGAACCTTTAACCTTGTCAGAACCATTCTTGCAACCCTGTTTGTAATCCCGAATGTTAGCGCTGATTTCTCTCATTTGTTTCATTAGACCATAAGCCATTAATGATTTGGGGTAAATAAAGTAATTCCCATAAAGAAAACGTATTATCTGCACTGTGAAGAGTTACTTGCAGCCGTGCGTAATTGTGGAGATTCACGGGTGACATTCTCTTTTTCTTAGTCATTAATATAGTTTAAATAAAACCAATCTGTCATTCTTAAAACCAAATTTCTGCTTTCCGCTGTTCTATTTTTGTCACAAACGCGAAACAGTGTATTTGACCCGTTTTTATTCAAAATCGCATATTGAAATTTAGGCACAAATTTGCATTTCTGCAAAGGTTTTACATGTGTCTTTTCCCATTCAAAGTGTTTCTTAACTTCCATTCTGGTTTAAAGTGTGTCTTGTTGCTCATCTTGCAGTTCATGTTGGTTAAACTCTGTTTAGTGTTGCTTCCATAGATATATATATCAATGTAAGGATTTTTGCCCACTTTTTATTGTTTCACAAAGCCATTTTCAACTGTCATTTTAAAAAAGTGTAACACTTCCCAAAAACACCTTTCTCTCTTGTTTGGTGAGGGAAGATTGCATTCGAACCCTATACACTGTCTTTTATTCCTGAATACTTGCTGCTTACTTCCATCTGTGTAGAATTGCTCATTTGTGAATTAAGAACTTGTCAGGGGGAAACGTTAAACACAAGCCAAAACTGTTCTTTTCCCTTGTTTTCTATTTTGTAGTGGTATAAGTAAATTCAATTGCTTTACTTACTTTCCAAATTGTTTTGTCACCACTTTGGTGATTGCTGCCCCATATATATATATATATATATATACATATTAAAATTTGTGTTTGATTTCATTTTTAAATAAATAAATACATATTTACCTTTACCAACCAGCCTGATTCCTGGTCCATTGTGACCTGGGGCGGTATTTTGAGAAGGGTGCAATATGAGTGGTATATCACTCAGAATATTGAACCTATAGACACAATAAATAAGTATTTAATATGTGCATTAAATGCTAGGCGAGACCCGGGTATATTGCCTGATTGAAATCCTTAACAGATTTTGAGGGCTCGTGCCATGATTCTGAGTTCGAGTTACCACCCTTGGCAGACTAACACAGCATACTAGCCTGCAGGGTACAGACACCTTGTGTGGTTGGTGCACTGTGCTACACTGTACAAGCACCTCTCAAAATAAATACTCCAAAATCAGGCCCGTTTGTAAAAGTAAATTAACCCTAAAATAAGTCATAAGGAAATTGATATTTCCAAAATGGCGATCGCAGTAGAAATTAATATGGATAGGGAACACCCCCTGCACAAACTGTTTGTCAGGGGTGAGTGGCCCGAACAGAATGAGCAGATCTGGCTGTAGGAAATCAAGGACCAGGTCACTGCGTTGGACCTAGATAAATGACAGGACAAGGGCCCATTACACCAAGCTCTTAGTGAACTGTACATGGCCCCAAAAGTAAAAGAGGAGCATAGCAAAATTGCCAAAATAGCGGCCTACCTGTACCTCCACATAGGAGTAATGCAGGAAAAGCATGCAGAAAACATAGTTCTGGCAAAGAAGCAAGTGGAAACACTAGAGAAAATCCAAACTAATCTAGACTCTGCAGAGCAAAGGCTACAGAAGAGCCAAGAATTAGAGACAGAAGCTAGGCAGTATCTGACAAAACTAAAAGAAGATCTGGCACTCCTACAGCAAGAGAAAGCAGAGCAAAATACCCAGGTTCAGGCACTGAAAGATGAGTGTCAGGAAAGGGTTGACTCCTTACAACAGAGTCAACAAAAGCTGGTGCAACAATTACATTTTAATAGAGCCTGCGCGGAGCAGGTAGTCACCTTGTAAAACCACATAGAAATCTTGAAAGAGGAGACTAATAAATTAATTATTAAAGACATCCACTCTCAAGAGGAATTTGATGAGGAGTGCCACAAAGTAACGACTTGGCTGAAAGGAGGAGCACTCTAAGTCAGGAGAGGGACACCTTAGGCCAAGAAGTGAGCCAATTAAAAACGAAGTTAGAGGAAAGAAAGCTGGCCCTCCAGGAGCTCAGTGAAGTAGAAACCGAATATGAGAAGCTACTAGGGCACACCAGGCGGGTGGAGGATGCTCTGGAAAAGAAAACCTAGACCAATAATGATAAAACTCAGGAGGTGAGCCTCCTGCAGCAGAAATTGGCCCAGTATTTTCAGACCAGACAGGAAGCACAGAGAGACAATGAGGCTCTCTGTGAAAAGAATGAAAGGCTCCACCAACAGATAGCCATGCACGAGCAAATCACAGAGAAGCCCCTGAGCATAACATCAGGACCCCTGTAATCAGGGACTCTAAACCCTTCAGTACCATGGACTCTGCCAGCTTCATGTCCACTGGCTCATATGAACCAAGGGCCATGGGGATGGTAGACTTCAGCAGAATTGGCAACATGGGTCTGACAGATCAGTGCCTCCCAGCAATTGATGGACGGGCGTCTCTGTACAGATCCCCAAATATTAGGGATAGACTCTCTGATCAGGAAGACTCCTGTGAGGGGAGAATCGGGGAATTGGATCCTCAAAAATACCACCTACCAAAGGATCCGTTTGTAAAATCTGGTGGGGAACTCCAGGAAAGCAAGCATAAAATTAGTATCCTAAAGACCTCTTCCGAGCTAGGGCAGTGGGGGGTGTACTCTGCCAATCCTGGGAGCAGAGGAGAGTCAGAAGACTCTTCTGAGCACTACAAGCATAGGGAAACTAGGCCCCCACATTTTGCAAGCCCTTCTCAAGCTCGCAGAATCAGGGAGAGCCTAGAGGATCAGATAGCCACCTCCAGTAGTAGTGCCTCTGAATCAGAGGATGAGTGGACTCGGGTGACTAAGACCAAAAAGGCCAACAAAATTAAGAGGGCTCTACTAAAAGATCCCCTGAAACAGATCAAGGCCATTAGGAGCGTTATAACTCCCTATCACAAAAATGCCAAGTATTCATTTTGGGAACACCTGGAATTATATGAACAGATGATGGATGTGTTTCATCTGAAAGAAAGTCAGAGTTGCATCCAATATGTAAAAATGGACATTTTCCCCTGAGTACTCCAGCTTCTTTGCGGGACTGGAGGATCAGAACCACTCAAGATGGTCCACCTACAGGGTGGCCATCTTAAAACACTTCTCTTTCCATAGGAACCCCCAAGAGGCCTGCAAGGCGGCCTCCAATCTCCAGTGTGGAAAAGATCAGGCCCCACAAGAATTTGTGCAAGAACTTACACGTGCCTTTGCGCAGACCACCAGGCGGGTGCACACAGACAGTAGGAAGTTCATTAACACCTTTTTCCATGCACTCCCCAAATACATCATGACCCTGCTGGTGAGGGGCTTTCACAAGAAGAGATCACTGGACTGGGTTATTGAACAGGTGACCCGTATTTATGAAGTGCAGAATCCTTTAGAAAACAAAAATACCAATAAAAACCCCAAACCAGCCAACACCCCTGCTGCTGCTAAGGTGGCGAAGGTGAAGGTTACCCCCATTTTAGATTTGGAGATGGGGGCCTAAAAATATTCCTGTACAGAATCCTTCCAACCAAGGAACCAGAAGGCCCTCAGGTCAATCCCAAACAGGTGGTCAGGGAGGTAATCCCACAAATGGGACCCCTAACTCCCCTGATTATATTAGCCCCCTTTATAAGGGCAACAAAACCATCCTCGGGTATGTGTGGACTCCCCCAGCCAAAGGGGGGGAACGATTATAGATGCTCCTAAATTTGGTCAATACAGTGATTCCACTGTTTTACAGTGTATTGAAAAATATTTCACTTCCTTCCTTCAGAAGCAACAAATAGTGATCTTTGTGCACACATTTTGCAATTTCAAAGACACAAATGTGGGAAATATTGTCGTTGCAAATACAAAAACAAAGGGAAATATTACACCAAATGCTGCTTTTGTTTCCCTAGACCAGTTACAGCAAAAGGTCAAGTAAACAACTTCATGTCTTCAGTTTGACATAGTGTTAAAGGTAAATCACCAAGAACACATATCATATAAAAAGAACAGAAGAAGCAAAATATATCAATGATTACAATGCAATCATTGCCTTCTAATGGAATGCAAACATAGATGTGTAGTACATTGCAGACAATTCCACTGCAGTTGAACGATATGTTACAGCCTACTTAACCAAAGCAGAAATAACAGAGCTTCAAGACCTCTGGGATGACCTATCATCAGACAAAACACTATCTCAGAAATTGTACAGTTTAGGCATGAAAATGATCTCTCATAGAGAATGTGGCTCCTATGAAGCTGCAGACCATTTAACCGGTACTGCTTTGTATGGAAAATTTTAATATATAGTATGGCTAAGTCTTGGTCCTGCTAAATCTAGAAAAAGAGTTCTCAAATCATACGATGACATAGAAACAATAGCCAAAAATGATCCCAGCAGCCAAGACATTTTGAGAAACAATTTACTAGACACATACTACCCAAGCAGGAGAACCACTTTGGAAACCATGTGTCTATACCACATAGCCCAAATCTTCACATACAAAAATAATATAAAACCAGATGAAAACAAAGGTAGATACAGAGTGACAAATTGTGAAGGCAGCTTAGTGAAACTTACCAAACGAAGCTTAATTAATCATATCAAATTGTCATAAAAACTCCTCAACATAAAGAACTATATTACATGTCCTGCTACAACTTTTTAAACCATGGAGACAAGAATGAGAGTTACTAGATATCTATGACTCCTATGAAGATGCTTTCAAAGCAAATGAAAGCACTATAACCGATGTAAACTTTACACAGTACAAAACAATGTTGCACAATGAACAGCAACACAAAGAAGAACTCCAGGACCAACTAGATAAGGAAACTCAGGAAGCCAAGAACCACTGTGACAGCTACTAATAGCAAATGAGGCAGAATTAGCTATGACAGAAGTAGAAAACACCATGTGTAACTATGAAGAAGATACAGAAGACTTAACTGTACTGCAATCAAAACTGAACAATAAGCAGCGTAGCATTTCTCAAGAAGTAACAAAAGAAATTTCACATGGTGTACAACATGAAAATAAAGACTGTACCTACCAAAATTACAAACCCATACTACTATACATCAGTGGTCAAGCTGGTTCATGCAAAACATTCTTAATCAAAATCATCAGCAAGTTCCTGCAACAATTGACAAACAGCAAACTGTCAGCTGTTGTAACTGCCCCCACAGGTTTAGCTGCCTACAACAAAGGCAGTGTCACTTTACACCGAAAACTACTCCTTCCAGTAGAACACCAAAACAAATTAGAATATTACAAACATTCTACAGAAGCTGCAATGGAACTACACAGAGTGTTAAAACAAATGAAAATGCTACTAATAGATGAAATGAGCATGGCCTCAAACCTAATGTTGGCTTTGATTTACCTCAGATTACAAGAAGGACTCAAAACAAACTACGCAGAGCTCTTTGGAGGAAAACACATTATTGTTTTCGGAGATCTTCAATTGACACCAGTGAAAGTGTTAGAACGGATATAATATTGTTTCGCCCTCACCGTATATGTTGGCCTATGCCCAGTCGCTTTGCGAGGAAATCTGTATTACAAGGTCGTGACCTCAAGTGAATCAAGCCTTCATTTTAGGTTAGAACCGCCATTTTCGGGTTTTGTACAAAGTCACCCTGTAATCTAAAATGGCCGTCTCGTTTGCTCTTGTTCTTGCCTTAACCTCTTCAACCTCTGTAGGAGAGTTAATGTCCAACCTGCCTTCAGGCCACATGTTAGGGTGATGTGGACGTTGTCCTTTGTTGACCTCGGGAGCAGGGGATAACTTGAATCAGCAATGTTAAACTACAAGTATACAAGAACAGTAATGCTATCTGAATATAATATGTGAAATATTTGTTTGATCTGTATTAAAACCATATGTAAAGAGTGTAACATTAAATTAAAGAACTCTGCCGTAAAACTGTTGGCAGCATAAGAAATGTCAACCTTTGGCAACATTTCCAATACAGAGAATTAACAGAAAACATGTGCCAGTCTGGAGACCTCAAATACGCCAACATTTTGATAAGTATTAGAGTTGGTGTACTATCTCAAGAAGCACAAGCAATATTAAAAACCCGGCACATCCATGCACTCTTTGGCCATAACTCATGTGCTACTGATGTCATGGAACAATTAGCACACAAAAATGTAAATTGCATGTCCTTGATGCCAACTCTTGCAAGCTGCTCCAAATTCAATGAAACAATTTTGAAAAAAGAAATGCAACCAATAATTGAATTTTGCTCCACAGACAAACTGGAGTACATGGTATGACACTACCCATGTGTCAGCAAGCCACAGCAAGATTTAGGGGGTAATTCATAGAATTTAGCGCACAAGTGGCGCACGCGGCTGGTGCACAGTGTGCGCGTGCGAAACCCTGCGCCAGCCGCGTACGCTAAAATCCATTTCCGCGCACAGCGCATTCATGGATTCCAGCTACCAAAACCAGCCGTGGCGCACAGTGGCGCAGCGACCCTGCAGCAGCGCCAGTTACGCCCCCAAGAACGCCCCTCGCGCAGGGAAAAGCCATCAAAATCCCCAATCCAGCGCAAAGGGCTGCGCTAACCCTGTACCAGCACGGCAAGCAGGGAACGTGTATCACTGGGGATTGCGGGAAGTTTCATAAGCGACTTGCCCTGTGCGAGTGGGGTACGTGTATTACTGGGGTGCGCAGGAAGTTTCACACGTAATTTCGGCAGGGTACGTGTATTACTGGGGTGCACGGGAAGTTTCACACGTGATTGGCCCTGTGCGAGCGGGGTACGTGTATTACTGGGGTACGCGGGAAGTTTCACACATGATTTCAGCAGGGTACGTGTATTACTGGGGTGCGCGGGAAGTTTCACATGCGATTTCAGCAGGGTACTGTATTACTGGGGTGCGCAGGAAGTTTCACACACGATTGGCCCTGTGCGAGCAGGGTACGTGTATTACTGGGGTGCGCGGGAAGTTTCACACGCGATTTCAGCAGGGTACGTGTATTACTGGGGTGCGCGGGAAGTTTCACACACGATTGGCCCTGTGTAGCGGGGTACGTGTATTACTGGGTGCGCAGGAAGTTTCACATCCGATTTCAGCAGGGTACGTGTATTACTGGGGTGCGCGGGAAGTTTCACCCGCGATTTCAGCAGGGTACGTGTATTACTGGGGTGCGCGGGAAGTTTCACACGCGATTGGCCCTGTGCGAGCGGGGTACGTGTATTACTGGGGTGCACGGGAAGTTTCACATGCGATTGGCCCTGTGCGAGTGGGGTACGTGTATTCCTGGGGTGCGCAGGAATTTTCACATGCGATTTCAGCAGGGTACGTGTATTACTGGGGTGCGCGCAAAGTTTCACACGCGATTTCAGCAGGGTACGTGTATTACCGGGGTGCGCGGGAAGTTTCACACGTGATTGGCCCTGTGCAAGCGGGGTACGGGTATTACTGGGGTGTGCAGGAATTTTCACACGTGATTTCAGCAGGGTACGTGATTTACTGGGGTGCGCGGGAAGTTTCACACGCGATTTCAGCAGGGTACGTGTATTACTGGGGTGCGCGGGAAGTTTCACACGCGATTGGCCCTGTGCAAGTGGCGTACGTGTATCACTGGGGTGCGCGGGAAGTTTCACACGCAATTTCAGCAGGGTATGTGTATTACTAGGGTGCGCGGGAAGTTTCACACCCGATTGGCCCTGTGCGAGCGGGGTACGTGTATTCCTGGGGTGCGCAGGAAGTTTCACACGTGATTTCAGCAGGGTACGTGTATTACTGGGATGCGCGGGAAGTTACACACGCGATTTCAGCAGAGTATGTGTATTACTGGGGTGCACGGGGAGTGTCACACGTGATTGGCCCTGTGCGAGCGGGGTACATGTATTACTGGGGTACGCGGGAAGTTTCACATGCGATTTCAGCAGGGTACATGTATTTCGGGGGTGCCAGGGAGTCCTACACGTGATTTGGCAGTGTGGGTCCTCCCAGGTGTTCCCTGAACACCCTACACGGCCCCTGCAGGCAGCCCACACCACAGGGGACTACCCTGCATCCATGGTCATGTCCCGCAGGCAGCCCACCCAACATGGGCATGCCCCCCAGCAAAGGCACATGTCTCCTTGCACTACTGATCACCAACTCATGTCCCCTTGCAAACCCACCCCCCAGCATTGCAGGGCACCTGCCCGCAGGCCCCCACTCATGTCCCACTCATGTCCCCCTGCACCCCCACCCCCCAGCATTGTGGGGCACCTGCCAGCAGGCCCCCACTCATGTCCCCCTGCACCTCCACCCCCCAGCATTGTGGGGCACCTGCCCGCAGGCCCCCACTCATGTCCCACTCATGTCCCCCTGCACCCCCACCCCCCAGCATTGTGGGGCAGCTGCCAGCAGGCCCCCACTCATGTCCCACTCATGTCCCCCTGCACCCCCACCCCCCAGCATTGCGGGGCACCTGCCAGCAGGCCCCCACTCATGTCCCACTCATGTCCCCCGGCACCCCCACCCCCCAGCATTGCGGGGCACCTGCCAGCAGGCCCCACTCATGTCCCCCTGCACCCCCACCCCCCAGCATTGCGGGGCACCTGCCCACAGGCCCCCACTCATGTCCCACTCATGTCCCCCTGCACCCCCACCCCCCAGCATTGCGGGGCACCTGCCATCAGGCCCCCACTCATGTCCCACTCATATCCCCCTGCACCCCCAGCATTGCGGGGCACCTGCCAGCAGGCCCCCACTCATGTCCCACTCATGTCCCCCTCCACCCCCAGCATTGCCAGCAGGCCCCCACTCATGTCCCACTCATGTCCCCCGGCACCCCCACCCCCCAGCATTGCGGGGCACCTGCCAGCAGGCCCCACTCATGTCCCCCTGCACCCCCACCCCCCAGCATTGCGGGGCACCTGCCAGCAGGCCCCCACTCATGTCCCACTCATGTCCCCCTGCACCCTCACCCCCCAGCATTGCGGGGCACCTGCCAGCAGGCACCCACTCATGTCCCCATCATGTCCTCCTGCACCCCCACCCCCCAGCATTGCGGGGCACCTGCCAGGAGGCCCTGACACATGTCCCCCAGCCAACACGTCATCACAATCTAGATCCCTGGCCCTTATGGGCAGCCTCCACATGCCAAACACCCACCCAGGTATTGCATCCACCCACTTAGAAATGCCAATTACATGATACAGCCCCAATGGCAAGTATGTAAATGACCACATGTCCCTCACATACACACAATGGGTGTAAGTTAATGTCAAAACCCATATCATGATATGCATGAAACCAATGAGATGATACTACACATTGAAGTTTGATGAAAAAAATGTATTAAAAGCAACATAAATGGAATTAAAAATAAACAAACGACAATGGGGATTAAAAACCAAAAGCAGCATGTCCGTAAAATAATGAAAAAACACAAATCATAATCCAAAGGAAAGGTGTCCAAAGTCACAGTTCAAAAAAGTAAATCCAAGGGAAAAACAAGACTGAAAACCATTGCTCCATGGGTAAATCCCCAAAAAAAACTATAATCCAACAGTCAACTATCCAGGGTCCATGATCCCAAATGAAGAAATGAAACTTATCTAAAAATACTACCTAATAAAAAAACTATATACAAAAATGTGGTCCATTGTCCAAAAGGTCCAAAATAAATAAAAAAGCAAAGGAAACCTAACACTAACTACATAACTATTTACAAGGGCAGCGGGCTAGTCCGACGGCTCACTGGTTGTTGTCATGGGCCAGGGCATCATCGAACTCCTGTTCAATGGCTTGAAGGCGGGCATGTTCCCTGTCCCCGAGGTCTCACAGGGATAATGCAGTGTCCAGCTCCAACTCCCTGCGAATACCCTCGAGGCACTCAGCCCGCCTCAGCGCCCTGCGCATGGAGTTCTCGACCCTGACCATTGTGAGCCGTTCCTCCTCTGCCTGCTGCCGCTCCGCACCTATCTGCTGGCCCAACCGCTCCCACTCGGAAGACACTCCCATTCCAGGGTTCTCCTGCCCCCCTGATGTTGATGGCCCCGAGCCATGATGCCTCCCACGTCGAGCCTGCCGCTGCCTCCGATGCAACTGCCTGTGCCAGCACGACGGCATCCAGGCTGATGGAATCCACCGACGCCGTTGTGCACGTGCCCTGCCTGATGATGCCGTCACATCCTCCATCTGCTGGGGTCCAGTTGCTGGTGTCCACCCCTGCTGGACCTCCGACTCCCGAATGTGGCAGGGATGGGATCCCCATCGAGTTGGCTGCGTTGGTCGGGGCAGGTCCACAGGGGGCCCTGGTGGCATCTGGGCCAGAAGACGGCATGGAGAACGACTGGCGCATAGCCTCCACAGAGGAGGAGAGGGTCGCCAGAGTGCCTGACACATGTACGAAACCCCCGAGCACGGCCGCTCCCAACTGGGCCACGTTGGCACGGTGCTCTTCGTGATGATGTGCGTGCTCCCCCCGGGAAGCACGCACCTCATCACGAATGACACCCGTGCGCAACGCGACACCAATCAGGACCTTCTCCATCGGCCAGGGGTCCCCTCGTCCACAGGTGGAGGGGAGTCCGATGACATGGACATCACCCCTACCTGCAGACGGGCCTGGGATGGGGCATCCCTGCTGGTGCATGGTGGTGCAGTCACAGTGTCAGGGACAGTGACATGCACAGGCACCTCCACGGCGACCTGTGCTGCCTCCTGCCCCTGCCCCTGGACTGCACCACTTGCACCAGCAGGGATACCCCCACCAGGCCCCATGTGTGGCTCAGTAGCGGCCTCCTCCTCCTCTGTGGAAACCACCAACCTGCATGGCTCCACCCCGTCTTCCGCCGTTGCAAGCCCCTGTGGGGGCTCAATCACCCCTTCCGCTGCAGCCGTGGGGACATCCCCGCCGCTTTGCTCCACAGCGCCGTCTCCGCCCTCTTCTTCACTTTGCGCTGTGGTCGTCAGGCATCCCAAAAAGGCTTGTCCGTGGTGCGAAAATGTGTGCCCTGGCTATTCTCCTCCTCCTGCGGTGTCCCACGATCAGTGCTGCGACAAATGGGGCATTCATCGTAGCTGTATATACGTGTTTGTTGTTTGTGCGCACTATTATACTGTGCACGGGGACGGTTCCGCCTGCCTTCGTGTGGCGGACGCGTTGACGCTGTGTGCGTCTTTTGCCATGCGCGGGTTTCCCGTATTCGAATCCATGAATACGGGTTGTTCGCGTGTGTGTGGGCATTCCGTGTAGTTCCCTGCAATACTTCCCCAGTTACGTTTTCTTGTCACGCGTTATTCCCCATTCTGCATGTTACGCCCACTGTTCCGCCCACTATGGTTGTGTGCGCCGCGCTATGTGTGCTTTTGCTGTGTGCGTAGCACACGCCGTTTGGTGGAGTGTGTGCCCGCGTGTGCCATGCAAGGATTTGGCGCACGGACAGCGGGAAAAACGCGCAGCGTCTTCCTTGAATCGCACGCGTGCGCTGGATTTCTCACGCTTGCGCCACCTTGCGCTGGGATTTTCGGCGCACGTTTGCTTCATGAATCGACCCCTAAATACCTTAGAAAACTCTATCTCCAGCACAGCTGGTTTGGAGAAAATATTAAACTTATCTTTAAATTGTAGAGTAATGCTTGACATGGAGCAAGGACTAGTTAATGGAGCACTTGGTACAGTTGTTGGCTTTCAAACATACCCACGTGACAACAACATTCAGTTTGTCAATATTCTCTTTGGCAAACTATCAGAATTAAAAAGGATAGGACGTTCAACAGCTCGATTCCTTCTTTTCAAAGACATGTATGTACGCAGAGAGCAATTTTCTCTAACTCTAGCATACACAGTCACCAATCACAAATCACAAGGTCTTACCCTAGATAAAGCATTGATAGATATTGGGAACACAGGGCCTCATTACACGGACGGCGGTAAGGGTTAACGGTCACCGTTAATGGTACCGGTGACCGTTAACCCTTAGCGCCTTACTACGAGGTCCCTTTGCGGGTTGGAGAATTTAACGCCTGCTTTTTGCAGGCGTTAAAAACCAACCCGCAAAGGGACCAGGGAGCTAATTACGGTACCGCAATTTGCGGTGCCGTAATTAGCACCTTCCCCATTCCTATTATGCCCTATGGGGCAAAAATGGGAATGGGGAAGGGCAAAGGGGGAAGGGGGAATTACCGCCACACCAACCTTGGAATAGGGTGGTAATTCCCCTTTCCACCAAGGCGGTGCCGGTATTTTACCTAATAGCTAATAGCACCTTGGTCCACCGCCTTCCGTGTAATGAGGCCCACAGTCTTTAAAGAAGGCATGAGCTACATGGCACTATCACGCTTACATACACTTGACGGTCTATTTCTAATTAACTTTGATGCAAGTAAAGGAAACGCTGATATTCCTTGCATTTTAGAATACAATAGACTATGGGCCTCATTACACGGTAGGCGGTGAGCCATGGCGCTACTAGCGCCATGGCTCATGCCGGTAAAATACCGGCACCACCTTGGCGGAAAGGGGATTTACCGCCCCATTCCAAGGTTGGAGGGGCGGTAAATCCCCCTTCCGCCATTGCCCTTCCCCATTCCCATTTCTGCCCCATAGGGCTCTATGGGAATGGGGAAGGCGCTAATTACGGCACCGCAATTTTGCGGTGCCGTAATTAGCTCCGAGGTCCCTTAGCGGGTTGGTTTTTAACGCCTGCAAAAAGCAGGCGTTAAAGCACCAACCCGCTAAGGGACCTCGTAGTAAGGCGGTAATGGTTAACGGTCACCGTTACCATTAACGGTGGCCGTTAACCATTACCGCCATCCGTGTAATGAGGCCCTATGTTCACTGTACACCCCCATCTAAAAAACTATCCTATTCCACAAAAAGCAAAATGTTGTAAAAGAAAACTACTTCAAACAGAAATGCAACAGGATCTCACTGCAAATCCTCCAAAGAGAGTAAAAGAAGCTAATACTTCATCAATTACTACAACCAAAGAAGAATCTACTACTCAAAGTAACTCAGGTACTTCTTCAAAGAAGCAACACACAACAAAGAAATGACTTGGACACAGAACTATCTGGTCCATTCAAATTTTCACATATAACTGATGTAAATTGCTACGCAAATGTAACAATACATATTCTATTCCAATTGCCACCAATTGTTGACAACATTTACTTACGCAATACAGACCAATTGTGTTTGCAAATGTTAGTCCTTCATAGAAATGCAACCAACAATCCTGACAACACAAACAGTGTTCATAGAATAAGACAAGAATTGGACTACTACGCTTTGTGTATGTATCCATACCTAACTGCAAATCCGTTCCATTTCAGCAACTTGTACAAAATGCAAACCATGGCAGATTATGTACTACCTGCAATTCAGATAATCACTCCACCTTGCAAATACAAACATATAGTAAATACGTAATACTAATGCTTCTACGTTACAATGCAGATGGTATGAAAAATAACTGCAAGCCGACTGGCTTCAAACATTGTCAAGTATCACTTGGTAAGAAAACCTTCACAACAATAGGTATAATCTACCACACAGGAGCCACAACCAATGCAGGTCACTACACTGCATGAATAAAAAAGAATATTGGATGGCTCGAATGTAATGATAGTACCGTTACTCTAAAGCAGAGATTACCAGCAAATCTTATAAACGCTTATTTAATATTCTTAAAACCGAAATGTAATAACTAATCTGTACATAAACAATAATGAAACTTCAATGAGAAAACTATAAACAGTTAGAATACGCCAACAGGTATCTAACTGCCCCAAGATTCTGCAACAACCAAACAGATAAATCAATAGCACTAAATTATAAGAAGAAATAAACAGTTACATTACGCCAACAGGTATCTAACTGCCGCAAGATTTTGTAACAACCAAACAGATAAATCATTACCACTGAAATATAAGAAGACATAAACAGTTAGAATACACCAACAGGTATCTAACTGCCCCAAAAATCTGCAATAACCCAACAGATGGATGAGTAACTTGAAAATATAAATAAAAAACTATAACCAGTTAGAATACGCCAACAGACATCTAACTGCCCCAAGATTCTGCAACAACCAAACAGATAAATCAATACCACTGAAATATAAGTAGAAATAAACAGTTAGAATACGCCAACAGGTATCTAACTGCCCCAAAAATCTTCAACAACCCAACAGATAAATGAGCAACTTGAAAATATAAATAAAAAATTATAACCAGTTAGAATACGCCAACAGGTATCTAACAATCTGCAACAAGCCAACAGATAGAACATTAGCCAGACACAACAAATAAACACTGAAAAGAAGGAAAGAAATGTATAGTACCATAACAAAAAAAGTTTTTTTTTTTTAATCCAGCATGGATTTTATTTCCAACAGACCCAATGATTTAAGAAACAAACAGAGAAACTGAGCAAATTACAGAGTACACTGGTTTGTAAACTACTAAATATGAAGGTCGAAATAATGCAGAAATGTCTATTATGCAATGCAATAACTCATTATAAACTACCTACACTAATATGATCTTTTCTTTTATCACAGAAATTGAAAAAGAATATCTGCTCCAGTTACCCAAGTCATGAAAAAATATATCCAATCACAAAAAACAAACAGTAAGTATATTATAATTCAACTCACAAATTCTGCTTCATAACACAACCATTGAAGCAAATATCTAACCATACACCACAATTCAAAATGTTTACTTCCATGGATATGGTATATTGCAGTGCTTGTTACCAACTCTACAATCTTAATTACATTACATAGCCAAAACTTAACATACAAACTATATATATCAAACAGTACACACACTGTAGGTTTGTGGATATTCAGCCTTCATGCATGCACCCAAGACTCTAGGTCCTGGCCACAACCACAGCAGCATAACAAACCCATAGAATCAAACATTTTAACTGTGCTATATGGGCATTTTCTATGTCTGCGGACAGCCGCGATGACCGCAGACATGACAAACACATCAGGGGCGCCTGCCACCTAAACAAATACAGCATTTGACCCATCTCTTACTCCCCCACCCTCCCCAAGCACTCTTACACACTAACACACTCCCCAAAGTTGTATTTTTTCCCCGTGATTCGCTGCGCTGTCCGCGGATGTCCGTGATCCAAGATGGCAGATGCATCAAAACAATACGACGCACCTCACGCTTCATGCCAACCAATCAGTAAACATGTCATATGTCCGCAGACATGACACAAGCCGATTAGCCAATTGGTGTCCTGTCCGCGGAGCGAACAGGGAAATGTGTCCGCGGAGTGGACATAGATATCCCTTATTTTTTTACACCTACTGTTTGGTCATTTAAAAAAAAACAGCAAAGTTATAAATCCCCCAAAAAGTGTTCTTCCTATGGGATTAGCAACTTAACCATAACTATATGGCCACTACCGTAGGCCGTGAAATATATATATACATAAGCTCTAACTCTGATATCATTTTATACATACAAGAGGCATGTAGGGTGCCCCCTAATAAGGATGAAACAGGCATGCACTCTTGATAAATATCTGTCTTGGGTTGATTAAGCTGTGTATGAAATAGCTCTGCTCTGTAAGACAAAGGCGATTTTCTGGCGCAGAAGGCTGGAATTTGGCATACTTTGGAGGAACCACAAGAAGGAATCAGTCTAAGATGTAACTTGTTCAAGGGTGTTTATTTAAATAATAGGACAAACTCATATCTAGCCCAAGCGCAATGATGGAAATTCCCTACCTATCAAACTAATCTAATGGTGCTTGTGAAATGTCCAAAGAAATATTTCTTAGTCCAAACCCTACTTACTATTTGGCCCTACCACTTAGAAAAACATGTCCAAACAATAGACCAGAACATTGGCCTCTATCCTAGGGTGTTGCTCGACCGAACTACTGTGATCTCTTTACAAAGAAGGTTTTTAAAAGTTCACCAATTTCTTACAATGTGGTGTTCCAGCCTCTCTGCTGATTTTTAATCCCCACTCCTAAAACTTAATACACTTCTGGCAGATTCCCTACTTTACATGGAAAAAGGGTCTCCTTAATGTAATGACTTGGTATTTGATAATGTTCCTGGTTTTGGTTGGAGCTTGGGAACCGTCCATGTTCTCTCTGTTCCCAGTCTTGCTCGATATGTTTTGTATTTCTAGCATTTGCCAAAGGCCTTTGGTCTTCTAATACGTTTGCTTTAGCGGTGCCTCGTTTGGAATCTGCGTTCAGATCTTTCTGGCTCTGATAACGCTTTTGGCTACTCCAGCCTTGGTTTTCCAACCCTCTCCAGAGCCCTTTGTCCCTCTTTTATGTTAACTGTACAGGGGAACCAATTGGGCGTGTGCGTGTATACAGCATTCAGGTTTTCCTGGCTCCCATAACTCTTTTGGCTTCACCAGCCTCAGATATCAAAGTCTCTTGGTTTTCACAGTCTTCTCATGGCCCTTTGGCCCTCTGGTAGACTTACTTTAGTGGGCATCGATTGGGCGAGTGCCCGTATCCAGCATTTAGGGTTTTCCTGGCTCCTTTACACGTTTTGGCTTTCCGAGCCTCGGATATCAAAGTCTCTTGGTTTCTCATGGCTTCCCTTGCTCTGCCCTGGTTGGTAGCTGAGCTGATGTACTTTTCATGCAGAGATCAGGGATCTGATCTCTCTGCTGACATCTGTTGTCCGTATTGGTTTACAGGCCCCACGGCTCTGAGTGGTCGCACCACCAGGCGAGATGGTCTCTTCACTTTCTCCATCTCTCTCTCTTGACTTCAGTGTTGTTGCCTTTCAGGATGCCAGCCTGCCAGCATCTTGCTATTGATCAGCTTACTCTGCACTCTACCACCAGCTCTGCAGTCTAGCGTCGCTCTGCACCTCAAGGACGTCCGCCCATCAGAGGCTCATCTATGCGTAGGAATCTCTCTGCTCCATTTCAAGTTCCTCATCGTTTTATGTACGTCATTACAAAAATATGGGGTGTGTTGTTCCTCTTTGACTCTGAAGTTCAGGCGAGTTCCAGCAATACCTGAAGCCAAAGAAAGTGAAGAAGTGTCAATATTTGGAGAATCCAAAACAGAATAAACAATAGTCTTTTTGATTCCCATGTAGGAAGACAAATATTCTGGACAGGAGGTTCCTTCCAGGAATGGGAGTCTGTGTCACCAAGAGGGAAGGCACATTCAGTGAGGTCCCAGCTCACCTCCCTAGCCTCAAAAGGGTGGCTCCCTTCGGGGTAGTAGAGACAAATAGTCCAGATTCATCACAATACCCACAATGCTATGCTGATGTGGCTCTGAACTGGAGGTGAACTTCCATCAATGGTTACTAGGTGGCATTGTGGCATGTGTGACTTGGCTCCGATGTATTATTTTGCTTTCACATTTCAGGTGAAAGCTTTTTTCAAGCCTTTTCAAACCCACCATAGCTTTGCTGGTGTCAATCGTATTCATTGTGGACATCGGGGAAAAAACTACAATAGAAATCAAAGAATACATGTAAGCATTGACACTCATTACATTGTTAGTAAATGTATTTACTTGAGTGAAGAAAACAACTGTCTATCAGAGTTCAAAACATGTTTTGGGTGGGACGCACTTTTTCAAGACTAGTCAAAAGGTTATGTCTCAACAATGGCTAGATTATGGATCAACCTCTGTGGACTCACTGAAAACCTGAAAGGATGTTACTATTAAGTTGGCTGATGTATTCTGGCTCTAGTATAGATGGCCAATGGATGCGACAAAATGACAAATTACATAAAATTACAGCAGTGAACTAAGAAACAATGCTGATTGGTATGATGAGAAAATTGAAGCTATAAACTTAGGCTCAATCAATTACAAGTGAAGAAAAGTCCAGATCCATAAGGTGTTTAAGAAAGGGCAGATTAAGTAGGAGAGAGGTGGTATTCCTGGCCACAGTAACACAATTAAATGAAATCTTTGCCTGAGGGAAAATATTATGGTAGTGAATGTAGTCTAAGGATGCAGATGCTGTTCCTCAATCAGTGACCTCTGATTTGGGGACACATTGGGGCTATTGATAGTGTGTAGGTATCTGATAAACAATGAAGCAAATGCACAAATCAAGGAGATACAACTGAAAAAATAATAGCTGGTCTGAGCGAACAAGAGAGTATATTATGGATATAGCAAGCACGTTAACTAAATACATGACTTGGATAGCAGAGCAAATGGCTGAGGCAGAAGGCCTTAAAATAAATACCCTTGGAATTACAAACCCTGTTTTCGGCAAGCATGTTTTTTTCCTGGTACCCAGAGTATTTGTATTTGTTTATTTGTATTGCGCACCTTGCCCTGGGGCATCTGGGCACATAATTTAAGTAAGAAATGGTTACATACATGAACAAAGGTTTCCCAAGTGGGAGAAGTCAAGCCATAAAGAACATTTCTATGACAACAACAAGAGTTACAAGGAAATAATATAATTACAAACAGTACAATCAGCGAATCACGTAGTGTGAGGTCAAAACAAGTGTTACAAGGAAATTATATTGATACATATCATAGAATCAGCAGATCACGTAGTGTGAAGGCATAGTACCAGGTAGACTGGTGTAAAAGATAACTAGGTGTAGCAAGTGAGGTAGGTGGCTGAAGAGTAAGACCAAGGCACCTTATCCTACCTAGCCAAGATAGTTAGGATGAGGAGACAGAGGCATCAAGTTCATGGAGCCAGAGTTTGGTTTTGTTCTTGAAGGATAGAAAGGATGGTTCGGCTCTGAGAGAAGTGGGTCGTGTGTTCCAAAGTTTGGCCGCAAGGACTGGGAAGCTTGATCCCCTGGCAGTATGGAGCTTATATCTGGGTACTGTAAGTGAGTTGAAAAGGGCAGACCTCAAGGGTCTGTTAGCCGTATGCCGTGTGAAGCGATTGGTTAGGTAGGCGGGAGCTGGGTTCTTCTGGGCCTTGTGTGTTAGAGCAAGGGTTTTAAGAGAGATTCAGTGAGTAACGGGAAGCCAGTGTAAAGTACGTCTTGTATCCGAGATGTGGAATCTCCTACGGAGGTTAAGGGCTGCCCTGATTGCTTTATTCTGCATGACTTGTAACTTACTGATGTTTCTTTGGCTAGTTCCTAAGTAGAGTGTGTTACAATAATCAATTTTAGCCATGATGAGGATTCTCGCAAGGATAATGCAGTTGTCAGTTGTCAGGAAGGGTCTGCAGGCTGTAAACAGTTTGCATGTGTACGCAGAAGCAGATACAACATCATTAGTTTGTCTGGTGAGGGATAGTGTTGAGTCCAGGTAAACAGCAAGTGTTTTTGTGTCATTGGACAGTTTGATAGTGTTCCCATCAATAATAAAGGTTTTATATGCAGAGTCTAGTTTAGATAGTTTGATGTGAGAGCCTACAATGAGTTAATTTGTTTTTTCATCATTAAGGCATAGCCCATGATGTGCCATCCAAGCCTGGATGACAAGGTAGACATCATTAAGTGCTTTGGAGTCAATGACATAGTCGTCTGTTATGGGGATGAGTATCTGGGTGTCATCCGCATAGTTGGTATACGAGACACCCAGATAGTCAAGAATGTCGAAAAGTGGCTTTGTAAACACATTGTACAATGCGGGAGGGACGCAGGAGCCTTGTGGGGCTCCACATAGTACAGGTGCTGGATCGGCCGAGGCAGAGGGTGAGAAAACCCTCAAGGTTCTATTGGCCAAGAAGGAGTTGATCCAGGAATTGGCAACATCTGAGAAGTGGGCAGCGGTTTTGAGGTGGTGACATAGGATTTGATGATCGACCAGGTCAAAAGCTGCTGAGAGATCCAGAAGGAGTAATAATGCCAGCTTGCCCTTTTCTTTTAAGTCCTCAATTTGTGTTTTTAAATCAATCAAGGCGTTTTCCGTTCCATGTCTGGGACAGAAGCCAGATTGCCTGAGGCCTAATAGGTTGCTAGTTTCAAGGTACTCCTGAATTTGGAGGTAGGCGACACGGTCTAGAATTTTCAGTAGGTAGGGCACGGTAGTAATGTAATAGGCTTGTAGTTGGATGGGTTACTAGGGTCTAGTGTGGGCTTTTTGATTAAAAGGATGACCCAAGCATCCTTGAGGTTGTCTGGTACAATACCAGATTTAAATGAGGCATTTATGAAGGTGGTAATAAAAGGCACAAGGTCATGAGCAGCCTGCTTCATGATGTGAGCTGGACATAAGTCACCTTGGCAGTTGGACGGTTTGAGCTTCTTAATTATATTTTCAACTTCCCAAATAGAGAGTGGAGAGAAACTAAAAGGTTTAAAGACATGTTTGGGGTTGAGGGTTGAGTACTGAATCTGAGATATTGCTTTTTTTTCCGTTGATTTTAGTTTGGAGCATGCTGACTTTATCTAAGAGTGGCTTTTGGATGTTGGTACATTTGGTAGTGTCCGGGGTACATGTAATCAATGGGTTTACAGGAGACTCTAATTCCTTGAGGATCTTAAAGAGTTCTTCTGTGTTGGATTCAGCTTGTAAAATGCGTTTATTGTAAAAGTCTTTTTTAGCTGCCAGTATGGCTTCTTTGTAAGAAGAGGAGGCACTGGAAAGGATGTTTTTGTTAGTTAGTGATGGTATATTTTTCCAATGTGCCTCAGCCTTTCTTTTTTCTTTGCGTAGATCTCTGAGGTGGGGAGTAAACCAGGAGTTGAGATGGGGACGTGGTTTTTGTTTACGAAGTTTTGACGGTGCAATAGCATTGAGGGCTTTTAGCATGGTATGGTTATATGTATCAACTAAGGCTGTGGGGTCGGAGCAAGTAGTTGATGCAGTGTTGAGCAAAGGAAGAATAAGAGGAATACATTTCTCCATTGTAATATCCTTCTTGTTGCGGGTGTGGATAGAAAGGGCAAGATTGGAATTGGGGGCATGGGGGTAGGAGTTGATAGAGAAGATTATTTTGTGGTGATCAGACCAGAGGCAAGGTGTGATAGAGGTCAGTTTGAGCTCACAATTCAAGTCAGCCACCCAGTCGAGGATATGTCCTTTATTGTGGGTAGGCTCTTTGATAAGTTGGGTAAGGCCAAAGTCTATTAGTGTACTTGCTAGTTCTCAGGCTTTGGTGTCATTAGCATCTTGGTACCCTAAATTGAAGTCACCTAGTAGAAGTATTTGTGGGTTAGACTTAGTGTTGACGGCAAGGATGGAGGAGATGTCCTCAATGAACATAGAGGTAGGACCAGGGGGCCTATATATAAGGTGCACTGTCGCAGTTTGGTTAGGAGAGATGGAGAGTTTGATTGAAAGTAGTTCAGTGGATGGGATCTGGAGGTTGGGGATTGGGTCTGAGTTCAAGTGAACTGTTGAATATAAAGGCAAAGCCTCCCCCCTTTGTTTGATTGGTGTCCCTATCGCATCTAATGATCGAATAGTTATCAGGGATTGCCAGAGACAGGGCTGGAACGGACGCCACATGTAGCCAAGTTTCTGAGATAGCAAGGAAGTCTATGTTTTCTGAGGTGATAAAGTCTGCAATGTCAAGGGCATGCACCGGGAGGGATCGGGCAGTGATGAGCACCCCTTGATACTAATGTCTTTGGTGCGGGTGATGTTAGAAGCTAGGAAAGCTGGAGTGGTTTTGTCACACGCCGGTGCAGAGTCTAGGTTGTGCGAGAGAGCGGGGTGATTCTTATGCGCTAAAGGTTTGATGTTAGAATGAAGATGCAGTCTGTAGGTTGCATGGTAGAGTCTAGATGCTAGTCTCTGTTTCCTGACAAGCGTGGTACATGGCTGGCTTGTGGTAAATAAAATCTGTTTGATGACAATATCTGGAGTAGGCTGCCGGAGACAATTAGAGCGAATGATGAGACTTGGGGTGAGTAAGCAGAGTCTGGTGCATAGTTTCTGATTGCGGATGAGTGTGGTGGGTGACTGATGAGGCCTAGGCAATTTGTTGTTTAGGTTGAAGGCCTGATTGTGCGTGACATGGCAATGTCTGTAGCCTAGTCTTAAGTTTCGGAGGTAAATTGGGCAGGGTTGATTGGGTGTAGGTTTTGAGGCAACGTGTTGTATCCATAAGTATGGTGCATTAAGATAGGGACTGTCAGCTGTCATGTTGTCTAGGGTCCTAGGATAATAGACGTATGACATGTAGGTATCGAGTGGATGCAAGATATAGTGCTGTGATGAAGTGGTGCACTGTATACTCGTACTGAGGGGTGTCAAAATTAGGACCAGGATAGAGAGCCTGAGTTGTGTTATGTAACGTTCTGTGGGCCGATAGGAGGGCTGCTGGAGTAATCTCAATAAGGTAGTGCGAATGAATGATAGAAAAACAAAAAGCCAATGCATTTCATCTGACTAGGCAGAAGTACCAATTACCTTGATAAACAGACTGTAGTAGCCTAGGGTTATGGACAGATGGTGTCTAACACACAATATCAGTCAGGAGACATAACAGGAAGTCAGGAGCGACTAGATAGGTAGTGTGTGTTAGAGTTTGCATGTGAATGAGTAGTAACAATGGTTAAACATGGGTGAGCAGCTAACACAGTAGTTGTAACATGGTGCAGACTGACAATACAGGTATTGGTCAAAGTGCATATTCACAGCATAGGCTAGAAATAGTTCGTGCAAGGCATATTGCAGATAGCTCCTAGGCTGAAGGCAGCAGGCCAAGTTTGCTAGCAATAGGTGAAATAGTAGGCAGGACCATGGTAGCCTGGTAGCAAAGAGCTAGGTCAGAGTATATAGTGAAAGAAATAATATGCTATGATGCATGCATCGTTCATGCGGGATATAGTAAGAATTTCGGCATGAGAGGTATACGGTAAGTAAATATGTTAGATTACTTAGTAGCGACTGCGGGAGTGTCGCAGTGAGGAGGCATTCCATAAAAAGTGGGCAATATGATAGTAGTATTATGTAATCAATCTCCTAGGCACTCAACTAGTACAGGTGAAATTAGCGATGCGTCCACAATATTAGAGAATAGTGAGCAATTAGTGACCAGACAGCATATAGCGCAAACAAGGTTGGCATACACAATGTTGTAAACGAACAGAGGAAGACAGCTAGAAACCTGATTGTGACAGATGTGAGCCATCAACCGCTGTGATACGGTGGTCCAAATGTTCCATGTGGCGTGTGGCTGCGATGCAGATGGTGGTACTAGATGGGGAGCAGATACTATAAAGCTCGAGAGAAACCAGTGCGCGAACAGGTGCAGAACAGGGCCTTATCTCCACAGGCCTTTGCTACTAACACGCCGGCTTACACCTACTGGCTGATCTACTTCCTAGATATGTAGATCGGTTACTAGGCAACTTGGGAGGCAGCCATTTTGGGGGCAGGCATCCGAATCGAAACAAACTGCTCTTGCGAGCATGCACAGGAAAAGGCAATCAGGGCAGTCTTGTCGTCGGTGAGTTGCACTTCAGCTAAAGTCAGCGAAGGCTCACCTTAAGATACTTTGCTATGCGCGGCGATCAGGTTGCAGAAGTCCATACGAGCGAAACCACGTGGCTGGGTCCTTGGATGCAGAAATGTTGAGGAGGTGGGCTCCTGCCCACTCCAGGTCCAGGAGAAAAAACACCCATAGGGCGCAGAACAGGGCCTTATCTCCACAGGCCTTTGCTACTAACCGGCCATCTTCCGTGTAACGGCTGATCTACTTCATAGATATGTAGATCGGTTGCTAGGCAACGCGGGAGGCAGCCATTTTGGGGGCAGGCATCCGAATCGAAACAAACTGCTCTTGCGAGAATGCACAGAAAAAGGCAATCAGGGCAGTCTTGTCGTTGGTGTGTTGCACTTCATCTGAAGTGGGAAAAGACTCACCTTAAGATACTTTGCTATGCGCGGCGATCAGGTCGCAGAAGTTCATATGAGCGAACCCACGTGGCTGGGTCCTTTGATGCAGAAATGTTGAGGAGGAGTGCTCCTGCACACTCCAGGTCCTATCTCTGTACAGCCACAGCTAGATGTAGAATTATCTCTGATCCAAAGATATTGGAATAGATGTTAGTGACCAAGGAGGCAGCGTCAGTGGTGGAGATCAACAAAAAAAACAAGCAAAGGCCTAGGAGAATATTAGTAAACACTTAAGCCCTGAATAACTAAAGCACAGCATGTGTCAGGCAGAAATGGTCCAGGGCAGCAATAGTCCATGAGGGAGAGGTGGCCCTCCACCAATATGCTGATGATACTCGGGGAAAGATCCCAATATAGCCATCCACCAATATGCAGACAATACTGAGTTATATACGAGAGTGAAAATCACACACGGCATCAGTCATCTCGTTGATTGCCTAGCCATCATTCAGTCATGGATGTTGACTGCCTACCTCAAACCTAACCCCTCCAAGACCAAATGTTTCCTCATCAGTCCTGCCACTAAACAGCAACATGTCCAGTAATAGCTCAGTGATATGCGCTTAGAGAATTTGATCCGCAATTCCCGGACTCAGCAAAATCCTTAGGGTTAATCATCTACAACAGCCTGTCCTTCCAGAAACACATAACCAAGAAGGCCCAAACGGTTTGCCTCCAAATCTCAACCCTTCACAATATCAAACGCTTCATCCCGCCGCAGGACTTCCAGAACATAGTGTACTTGTGGTCTCGCACATCGATGGGGCAAACACCCTCCTGACGCAGCTTACAGCTGCTCTCCTTGCTCCCCTGAAAGCAGTACACCAGAGCACAGCATGCCTCATTACGGGTGCCTGGAAATTTGACCAAATTACCCCCATCCTACACAAACTACACTGTCTTGATCTCTCGGCCAGGATACAGTTCAGGACTGCATGTATCAACTACAAGGCTGTAACTAGAAGCATGCCAGCGTACCTTGCTAATTAGCTTCATTTTTCTAGCGGTACAAGTTCTTCATACAGCAAATCGACCAACTAGCTTAAATCACAACTTGCTCTCAAAGAGAGGACCTGACAACAATCCGTCTCTTGTCACACATCCACCCTCTGGCACTTGCCCCAGTTCCAGATCAGAATGCCCCATTTTTCCGCAATTCCACAAGACTCTCAAAACAAGGCTTTTTCAACAATACCTGACAAAGGACTAATCCCAAAGGACACACAGACTAATGCACGATCACAGCCCAGAGTAATGTACCACTGTTAAAAGATACTAGCCAAAACGTTGGCTACTTAAACCATGCACAGCACTCTGCTGCTCTCAAACTTGAAACAACAAAAATAAAATGAATGCAAATAAAGGGGGCGGCTTTGGGGGTCACTACGAAGACAGGGTCGAGTGGCATCTAAGGAGGCTCTGAAGAGAGACTGGTGCAAAAGCAGTGCTGTCGTCAGAATGCCCTTGACCCATTGACCACGGTAAGGTTCCAAAGGCACATCATTTAAAGAACCTGCCATTAAGAAAGATTTTGTATAACCACCAACTGAGCTGCGGAAACACATCGTCCCTCTCCCATGTATTAATTTAAAACGCTTGTTACATAGCAATCCAAACAATATGTGAAGTAGAGACCTCCATGTCTGAGTTGGTTAAGGCAATAGATTAAATGTCTCCCGCACATTTTTTTCATGGCATAAAGAGATGTGTGTTAATCAGAACATTATTTCTCAGCAAAACTACTTCAGAGGCGATTTAATCCCTTTAAATCCCATGAATAGCATATATTATCCTGTCATAAAAAGATAACAATTTTTCCAGCACTACAGTGGTACTTTGCAGGATTATTCAGAAACATTAAGATTCATCAGACTAGATACATTTATTCTAATTGCTCACCATTAAGCCTTTGCATGTCTATGTGTTTTGTAGTTGTCTAGCTGAATTTTTGCATTCTGTTAGACATGTTACAAAAAGAAAAAGTGCATTAAAGTGCCTGCAAACTATACAATTCTAGCACTGGCTTGATCTCTGCAGTGCTCAGCATCTTCCGACACGCTTCCTGTATGTCACAAGCCCCCACCAAATTGAGGTTAAAAATGATTTTCATTAAACTCTTACATTTGATGTTGAATTTGACACAAGCTCATCAATCCTCCTGCATTATAATATTTGAGCAGTTTTTTGGCAGTGCTGGTGTGTGTGACATTTTTGGCAGCAGACTTAAGTTTAATCGCGTTTGCACCAAGTAGAATTGTATTATTGCTGGTGGTTACATTTTTCGAAACACGGGGTTACATTTTTTCGAAACGCATTTAATACAAATGCAGTGGACATGAAGCATGTTTCAATGGTTTTACACACTGGCATTAAGGGCGGTCGATCTAACACAACTCTAGGGAACCATTGTATCCAGTCAAGATCCAGGTCCATTCTCATCCACCATTGCAAGGGCTGTAGAAATAGCGGCGAATGAAAAAGGGACCGTCACCCGCAACCGGTCCTACTTCAAGAAGGTGGACGTTCGTCATCATGAGGAAGAGCAGGAAGGGGCGTCCCTGCCTGAGGCTGTGGTAGACAGCCCAGAGGTCGATCCAACAGTGGACATAATGCCACCGATGGACATCCCGCTGCAGACCCCCAGGAGCAGCAGCCGATATCCCATGCGACATGGTCGCAGACTGCCGGTTCGTCTCAAGGACTACGTCCTGGACTCAGGAGACTGAGCCGACGCTGCAGTCAGGTCAGCGGCCCCGTTGGGCCCAGTTAAGGTTGTCATGTTTTATTGATGTTGTAAGTTGTTTTTCTGTTTAAAGAAAAGGAGGGATGTGACGTCTTGAGTTGTAGACGTGCATGCGCAAGCCTTGTGGTCCACGCATGCAGAGTTGTAATAAAGACGGTCTGTGCGGCAGTTGCCACCGGGACCTTGGAAAGCACAGACCTACGTGCAGTCGGCTCAGTGATTGTATGCATGCGTGTGTGTTAGTACGGGGCGGCCCGAGGCACGGGCAAGCCCATCACAATACCCATGACAGATTCGATAAACCTACAGTTTCAATGTTCATAAGAAAACACGTAGCATCTTCTTATGAAGCCTTCACATTAAAAGCCCATTGGCATTAGCAAGACGATGTACTAACAGACAAACATAATGTGACTATTGTGATGATATCACCTTGTCAGAGCCTCCCTTACTAAATAAGAGGATGTGGGAATTCAGGAATGCCCACAAGCAGGATGGGAATATTCTACAAGGAATCAAAAAGAGTAGCATGAACCAGAGATGGGAATCCTACAGGCACAATCAAGAACAGAAGCATCAAGATGCAGTTGCAGAGCCAGGAATTAACAACAGGGGAAGGAAGACATCTCCCTTTAGAGAGCCAATAGAATCAAAGACTAGTACTAGCCATGTGCAGAGGTGTTGTCTTCAAACAACATGTGCTTGTGAAGCAATTACTAGTGTCTTATTATCTGTGCATTCTAAGCTTATTCATTAAGTGCTATTTTATAAAAATAATTTCGCCTCACTCCCCTCACCAAGACACCTGACACTGTTATCAATGCAGTCCATGTTCCGTGAAACTACATCCTCCTTCGGCCCCCCTCTATTGACCACCACCAAGTTATGGGTACCGCTGCAAATTATTTTGGGGTGTCTATATGTGTGCAAGCCGGTCTGCATAAGCATGCTGCGTGTTAGTCTGATTGTGTGAGTTATGTGTTCATACAAGCAAGCCTGACAATGAATGCGTCACCTGTGTCTATAAATTGTCTGTATGTGAAAAATGTGCGTGCATGCCGGCAAGTGTGTCTGAGTATGATCCATTCATGTGGATCTGAAATTGGAGAATATGTGTGCATGGGAGCATGGGGTATAATCATGAAACTGGCTCTCAAAAAACCACAAGGGTGCTGTTGTGGGGACAATTTACCTCAATCCAGCCCACTCTTGTTCCCGAATGAGTCATAACATTTTGCAACCTTGGAAGGACCGTATTCTAAAAATGTTGCCATTTGCGACAAAAAGACAGCATATGTAACAACCTGCTGTGACGATCAGCCTTTAGAACATAGCTTACTGCAAGCAATGAGGTTTGAAAGAGTTTCCATTCATGGCATAAGAGTGCATGATCCAAAACGCTTTGTGCCATTCTGTGATGCACAATGCTGACCACAGGTGGTCACCACCAGGTACTATACATCTGAATGTGGCTTAACAGGTTCAGTTGTTGCTTTGGGTTGTAACAGATGCTAGACCACACATTCCTTTATTGGTATTAGATGGTATTGTGGAGCGCATAAGATGTGTGATCTCCCTGAGGCAGCTTGACACTGGCATCTGCAAGAAAAGCAAATAGAGCAGATGATCAGAACCGCACATAATGTAATAGCCATGATTACGAATGGTTCATATCCTGTGGAAAGTGAATGCAAAAAAGCTGGAACCAAAACAGAAAGCGTATGACCCCCACCCATCTCTGTTTCATACAGTAGTATGTATTGACCGCAGTTTACGTTGGCTGGAATGGCGAGAGTTTGATAGAGAGTACGAATAATATCCCTCAGGAAAGATGGGACCAGAACACGTTTGGTTGAATGCACAAAGAGGATAGCTCGGGAGCAACGTGCTCGCCTTGAAAGCAAAGTGACGCGGGCAGCACGACTTGCCAACCGGAGGAGAAGAGCAACTTTCTCCAGGGCAAATGAGATGCCAGACCAAACTGAAGCAAGACTTCCTGACAAGAGGACAAGAGCAGAAGACTCTGGCTAAGGCTCTTGTAACCAGGACTAATGTCCAGCAGAGGCACTCCCAGGCCCCTCTTTAATTTAAGTAACTTTGGGTCTCACCCTAAGTTACTAGTGGAATCCAGATGTGGACCCCTTGCTAACTATTCTTAAAGAACCACAGCTCCACCCTACTGATGAGGTCCAACCAGAGCAAAACACGTGTCTGGGGTTGCTCTTGATACTCTTGTTCAGAGGAGAATTGCATAACATTGTGGAGCTGGACTGCCCCAGAGCAGGCCAAAGACTAATATGTTTGGATATTTGCCCTCTGTGAAAGATAGTGGGCCTCATTACGATTTAGGAGGCAGCCATGGGGCTAATAGCACCATGGCTGCCTCCAAAGTCATGTCCGGGTGTGGGTTCTCAGAATGGGTACTTACCGGTCATTCCAACCTTGGAGGACCCGGTAAGTCCCCATTCTGAAAACCATTCCCCATTCCCATTCGAGCCCCCATAGGGTGCAATGGGAATGGGGAAGGAGCTAATAACGGGCCCGCAAATAGCAGGCCCGTTATTAGCTCCCTGGTCCCTTAGCGGCACCCGTTATGTGATGTTAGGACAAGAGCAACATCCTCCAGGGCATATGAGACACCAGAGCAATCTGAAGAAAGACTTGCTGACAAGAGGACAAGAGCATCATCCTCCAGTGCAAATGAGACGTCAGAGCAAACCAAAGCAAGACTTGCTAACATGAGGACAAGAGTCACAACCATCAGGGCAAATGATATGCAGAGGGATTTAAAAAGAGCAGCATTTTCCTACAATGTAAATCACAATTACCATCTGCATCATATTTTGTGATTGAAAGTATGGAAACCGTTTGCACTCATGGCAGGACATACAAATGGAAAGAAGAGCCACCAGGAATGTGTTGCTCAAATGGGAAAATCAAACTAGCAACTCTCTGCCCTCCTCCTGATCCTTTAGGAAGATTTATCTTGGGGACTACACCTACATCAAAAGATTTCCTGGAAAACATCAGAAAGTACAATTCATGCTTTCAAATGACATCTTTTGGCGCAACTCAGGAAATTAAAAAAACCTGGCTTTATGTCAACTTACAAAGTGCAGGGACAAGTCAACCATCAAGCTGGATCTTTACTCCCACCTCCAAACGAAGAGCCACAATTTCTCCAAATCTACTTCATGGGTGAGACAAAAAATGAGGCAACACAGAGGTGTTCCAACATTGCTGATGTTTGCCAAGATATTGTTTTGGACTTGCAACAATTTCTCCAGTAAAACAATGCCTATGTTCAGCTTCTCAAGACAGCACTGGAACAAATGCCAACACGTGATTACAATGTTGTGATGAGAGCAGACAAAACTCCAAGGGGAGAACATGAAAGAAGGTACAATGCTCCTACCATTGATGAAGTTGCCATTGTTAAGCTAGATGATGGATGTCTACACCGCGATATTGTCCTTCAGAAACAAAACCACAACCTTCAAAGAGTCGCAGAAACACTTTGATCATATAATGCCCACCAGTATCCCATCATAGTTTGGAAAGGTGAACATGGCTATTACTTTGGCATACCATAGACAGATCCAATTAGAGGCAACCCACTTCCATGTATGCCAAGATCGAAAGTGAACGCTTGCTCTACAAACGCATCAATCAAAAATAGCTGCGCATCGATGACTACATTCACCTCAAAGATGCCATTGCCAATGAGGTCAATCCCAATGACTTGGGCAACATAGTTATTTGGCAAGCAACTTTCATGGGTAGCCCAAGACACATGCATGAGTATGCCCAAGAAGCAATGACATATGTCAGGAACTATGGACGCCCTGATCTTTTCATCACCTTCACTTGCAATTCTCTTTGGCCAGAAATTCTAACAAATCTTCGGCCTGGACAGTCAGCAGTTGATTGTCACGACGTGGTTGCTCAAGTTTTCAAAAGAAAACTTGCTAAATTTATGATTGTCATCATAAAATGCAATGCTTGGGGACATTCGGTGCCATATGTACTCCATTGAATGGCATGCACACATCCTAATTTGGCTGAATGAAAAAATCAGACCAACAGAAATTGACCAAGTCATCTCTGCAGAACTACCGACAGAACGCTGAGGAAGACCCCCTGCTCTTTGACATCATCACCAAGAACATGCTTCATGGCTCATGTGGATTTCTGAACAAACTTTCTCCCTGCATAGTTGATGGAAAGTGTTCCAAAAAGTACCCATGTGACCTGATCCAAGAAACATACACTGGAGATGATGGTGGTTTCAAGGCAAAAATCAAAATGTTTGCTGGAACATCCAATCAGGAGATTGTGATTGGAAACAAATGGGTGGTTCCTTATACACCTCTGTTGTCCAAAATGTTTTAATCTCACATCAATGTTGAATCTTGCCTATAGGTCAAATCAATCAAGTACATCTGCAAGGGCAGTGACCAAACAGTTTTTGAGTTTCAAAAAAGAGGAGCAAATCTGGATACGATTCGCACATTTCAAATGGGGGGGGTACATAAGCAGCAATGAGGCAGTTTGGAGGATTCTAAGCTTTCCCATTCATGAACGCTTCCCTGCCGTTGTTCATCTTAGTGGCCACCTAGAGAATGGACAAAGAATGTACTTCAACCAAGACAACTTGTACCAACAACTTGAGAACCCACCAAAGACAACCTTAACTGTTTTCTTTGAACTTTGCCAGAATTATATTTTTGCAGCTACCATTCTGTATAGTGACATTCCTCGGTAGAACACATGGAATCCATCTCAAAAGGCATTGCAACATTGCAAGCAAGGAGCGATGTTGAAGGCTACCTTGGAGTGAAATCTACGGATGCTCTTATCGTGTCTACACAGTACATCCATCAAATGCTGAGTGCTTCTGTTTGAGAATGCTCCTTCATGTTGTCAGAGGACCCACATCATTTACTGATTTGAAATCAACCAGTGGTCAGGTGTGTGAAAACTTCAGAGAGGCTTGCCAGAGAAGGGGACTGCTCAAAAGAAATGACCAACATTGGGACATGGCTATGGAGGAAGCAAGTGCCACACACTCTCCAGCCCGTGTGAGACATCTCTTTTACATTCTGCTGACCACATGTGCCATTTCAAATCCACTCTCTCTGTGGGAAAAATATCAAGAGGATCTCAGTGAGGACATCCTTTTACAACTCAGGAGACAAAACCCACCTCTGCAAATCAATTTCTCTAAAGTCATCTTCAACAAGGCACTCATTCTTATGGAGGACATTTGCCACTCAATGTCCAGAAAAGGTCTTCGCCAACCTGGACTACCAACTCCACTGAGAAGTCTCAACAATCTCCTTTCCACAGAAGTTCCGCATGAGACAAATTACAACACTGACACCTTGGAAGTATATGTTGCCACAAATGAACCACAGTTGGTATCAGACCAAAGAACAGCCTATTTTGAAGACCTAAATGACATACAAGCCAAGAAAGGTGGCATTTCCTTTCTTGATGCCCCTGGAGGAACTGGAAAGACCTTTGTCTTAAACGTGCTACTGGCAAAGTTTTGCCAGCAAAAAGGGATTGCCCTGGCCCTAGCTTCCTCTGGTATCGCTGCCACACTGCTCAACATCCCATTCAACCTTCAAATTGCCTCTAGACACAGCTCATGGAGCAGAGCCAGTTTACATCATAACCAAAGGATCTGGACAGGCCAAAGTCAGTGCTGTGTCATTGTTTGGGATGAGTACACCATATCACACAAGCAGGCCTTTGAAGCTCTGGATAGGATGCTGAAAGACTTACGAGAAAACCAGTAATTGCTGGAAGGAGCAGTTGTTGTTTTAGCAGGTGACTTTCACCAGACCCTGCCTGTTATTCCAAGGTCAACACCCGATGCTGAACTCAATGCCTGATTGAAAGCATCCTGTCTCTGGAGATTTGTCACAAAAATGTCCCAAACCATTAACATGCAAGTTCACCTGTTGGGCGATGTTACAAGTGGCCAATTTTCTCAACAGCTGCTTCTTTTGGGCAAGGGCAAAACTCCATCTGACCCTGAAACAGGACTCATCACTTTCCCAAACAATGTTTGCAACATCCTGAAGTCCATTGAAGAACTGAAATCAAATTTGTTCCCAAACATCCAGCTGCACTTTCAAAACCACAAATGGCTGTTTGAGTGAGCAATCCTTTCTCCCAAAATGTTAATGACATCAATGCTCAGATGCAAAACTCGCTACCTGGAGATGCCAAATTCTACAAGTCAATTGACACAGTCACGAAGCAGCTTAAGCTGTCTTTTACCCAACAGAGTTTTTTAATTCATTGGAGCCACCAGGTATCCAATCCCACAACCCGCTCTTGAAGATTGGGGCACCCATCATGCTCCTCACAAACTTGGACCCACCTAAACTGTGCAATGGCACTCGGCTCTGCGTCAAAAACCTCTTTCCTCACATCATTGAAGCAACCATTCTGACAGAATTTTCAAAGGGAGAAGACGTATTCATACCAAGAATTCCTCTAATTCCAAATGACTTACCATTTGACTTCAAACGTCTGCAATTCCCAGTCCGACTTGCCTTCCCAATGTCAATTAACAAAGCCCAAAGACATTAACTGAAGGTTGCTGGAATTAACTTGGAGGCCCCATGCTTTGCTCACAGACAATTTTATTTTGCTTGCTCTAGAGTTGGAACAACAAATAATCTGATGAAAAGGGTAATTTCACTGTCTAATATTTGTGGATTCATCAGCAGATAACATACCAAATTCATCTTTCCTCCAGATGGAAAAACCAAAAACATTGTCTACCATTGTCTACCAAAAAGCGCTTTGGGGACAAATTTCAATTCAAGTTTCTGTGATGTCTTTCCGAAATTGAAAGGTTTTTATTTGTGAAATGAGAAAAAATACAATTTGTACAGTAATCTATCATGCTATTTTTGGCAGTTATTTTCTTTTAATTTGTGAGGCAGAGGATGAAACATTACTGTTCTTCCATTACTTGATCATTTTTTGGAAAAGACACGGGCAACGCCCCATACCCCAGCTAGGAGTCAATAAAGAAACACAAATCTTTTCTTGAATGAACATATGAAACTGGGGTGTTGTCTTGGGCCTGTTGTCTCGGGCCTGCTGTCTCGGCATTCCAAAATCAACAGAAATCCTCAGAAACCATGCCTTTACAATTATTTGCAACAAACCCATCATTGTAGAAGACAGTTATGTAGTTTCTATGATCAAGCTAGAAAGTAAACATTTGTCATAGGTAGTGCCTAGAATGTTTGATTTTAGTCAGGGTGAATAATGGAAAACCGTATTTGAGATGTAACTGCAGTACATTGTTTTGCTTCAACCTTGTTTTGAGAACGACCTCACCTTTTGATTTCTGCAGCATGTGGATGTAAAGTTAGCACACTTCTCAGCTGTATATTGGTTGTTTCAACTTTCTGTGAAACCGTCAATATCAAATTGTGTGCCCACATATAGAGAAAAGGCAATATTTAGATTTAGATTTGATTTACTTTGAAGTGTGGTTGCATTTCTGTTGCAAATCATGTGAGGCATCACATATCACATTATTTTGATCCCATTTTATTTTAAAAATGAAATTGTTTTTGCAAATCAGCTTGTTTCTTCTATCAAAGTGTGAGGGTGGAATTGTTACATGTTAAATTATTTAACTGAAGTTTGTCCAAGACCGGAGGTTAAAACAGAAAAGTATATTGCTGTTCTTTTTCGTGGTGGGTTTTTAGCATCTCTCTCCTATAGCATCCATGCATTGTCCAGATCCTCGACTAAATAAGCATCTGATTGTAAATGACAAGGAAGAGAAAATGTAAGCAAAAGGCGTGGCTAAGAGCAGCCAGAAGACAAACAAAAGTAAATTCGCCGGGCAAGGGATTGGAGTGAGAGGTGAGTTGGGGAATGGACATAGAATGGAGATGGTTAGACAGGAAGGAATGTAGACAGGTGAATAAAGAGCCATAATCCCTGTCCTTGTACAATGTTTTAGTTGGATGGTGTAGTAAACAGTTTAAATCACTGCTGATGAATCCACAAATATTAGACAGTGAAATTACCCTTTTCCCCAACCACACTAGGCACACCACTATTATGAGATTCAGTCAATGCCATGCGAATCAGGCTCTTTTGGGGATGAGTATCAAAAGGAAGTACATGTCACCAACCATCTGCACAGGTCCCAAGCCTCAGGGGAACATCACATATGGTAGTCCACAATCATCTTGTTGGACACTGAAGGTCAGAAGGTAGAAGACAACGATATTCTGTAACCATGATGTCCTGAAGGGCCAAGGTGGATCAAGACTCCAGGCCCCCTTAATAAAAGAGAAGCCTGGATCAGTGGAAGACCTTTTTTTCAAATATCATGAGATATGAGCAACTGTTTCAGGCCCTAGACATTTTAAACCACATCCAAATGAAAATAAACATTTCTCAGTGCAGAAGCTTCGATACTAAAATGTGTTCTTCCCATCTCCTGCAATTTTGGTGTTTCCAGAATTTTAAGTGCATCCAGAAGCAGTGGATTCCATGCAGACGAAGATTAATTTATTCAGAGATACAGTATTCCAAGCAGCCAACTTGACAACAGCAGAAGACTTTTGAGAGATGTGTAAAATTAAACGGAGATACATTCCAGGAAGAAGTTTCATGACTAATTCGAGATAGCTTCATTCCATAATACACCTTCAGGCGGGTAGCTGCCCTCATTAAGATTCACTGTGCCATGTAGCATTTTGGAGTTGTGAGCATTTAAAGATGTTGGGCCGGCACTGTTCATTACGGGATGCGCAATTACGAGGTTCCCTTGCGGGACCCGGAACAGACGTCTGGTAAAACCAGACGTCCTTTCCGGGTCCCGTGAGGAGACCAAGGAGCTAATAGCGGGCCCGTTATTAACGGGCCCGTTATTAGCTCCATTCCCATTGAGCCCTATGGGGGCTCAAATGGGAATGGGGAATGGTTGTGTGCATGAGGAATTACCGGGTCCTCCATGGTCGGAACGACCCGGTAATTTCTCATTCCCAGAACCTGGTACTGGAACCCGGTATGGAGGCAGCCATGCCCTTAATAAGGGCATGGCTGCCTCCATACTCGTAATGAGGCCCATTGTATATCCTACTTAAAGTGTTGGTGACCATGTGCTCAATCACAATGCATCATGACACCAAAAATTGCTCTCCAACGTGGCTGGTGACCAGCAGGATATCATCACCCATTTTGCCACTGTGGATATTTCTGAACTCTGGAAAGTATATATGGTATCTATGGCAGAGTCATCATTCTGTCTCCTCACAGACCCGTGCATGCACCTACTATGAAAAACACTGTCAATATCATCTACCAGGCAGAGGTCATCCAAGGCTCTCACCAGCACTGATCATAGTTGAACTCCCACTTGGAATGAGAACGACCACCAAAGGGTTTTAACAAAATCGCAAAATGTATCTGTGACATGGAATTAATTACTTTAGCTTTTTAGGGAGGAACATGAGAGAGGGATAAGACAGTCATTTGACAGAACAAGAAGATACAGACTATATTTCTTAACACAGGGGGGCATCAACTACTGGGGATGTGACAGAAGCACTGAAAATGGCTGTTTTGTAGGTGATAATAGAAGTCTTAACCTTCTGGTTTTAGGAACAGTGCAAGCATACAGCGATGATCCTAACTTAACGCTGGCCAGAGGTTGCACCACTGTGAGTTCAGAAAACTTGATATCAGAACATTGTCTTGGATATTTATCACTGCTTAGCTAGCCAAAAAGATCAGAGTCTTGTCTACAATCCATGTACAGCATTCCGAGAGTTCTGATAGAACCTATAGTGCTACAATGAATACAATAGACCACTGTCACCCAATCAAATTCTGTCTCCCCTTCAGTGGAAGGGTGTAAACACTGAAGGGGAGTGGAAGGGTGTAAACACTGAAGGGGAGTGGGAACATGTGTGATGTCTTTGTGAGATTAGCAGTCCCAGGGATGTGCAGGGATGAAAGCACAATCATGGCAGTGAGCATGCACACAGGCACTCACAGAAACTCGCTCTCTCTTTCTCTCTCTCTCCTATAGAGAACTATATATGTCTGTACTATAGTCTTACATTTTCCAGATTGACATAGAAAAACCTACAATCTAATAAATTCCTAACATACATGTAAGGGATTGGTCAGGGAAGCCTAACACACCAGTTATGGAAAATTGCCCCTGCAAAGACAGAGCTCAACTTTCATATGTATCTGTTCTTAAAGCTTGAAGTGGGATTGTTTCTTGTTTCTCTCTGCCTTTGCCTCTCCTTCCTGTCCCCTCCATCTCCATTAGCACAAAGCACTTTGAGTGTGATGTCAGAAGGGCAAAGTCCACTTCTTTCAAGAACAAGGATTGGACTCCTAAAGCAGGCTAGATTTATTCCAATAACCTGCAGACTTTTGCTTTTGAGAGAATGGGTTTCACACCACTTATTTGAATCATCCTTTGGACTGTAACCCTTCAAGATGATTTCATTGGACTTCTGTTGGGCGAGTTGATCCCGCCAAAGTCCTCCGTGGGTGAGGTGAAGGCTGAGTGTCCAAGTCAGATGTGAGCGATGTCCCTCAACCATCCCCTGGGGACATGGGAGGTGACCTGCTGCTGGGACAAGACCTGCCTCTTTGCCAGACACAACTGTACCCAGGACCTCACTGTGTTGTAGGACACCTGCAGTTGTGTACCAGCATCCCTAGCATTTGGGAGAACAAGAACAAGGACCAAAATGTATCCCTGAGCCCCTGAAGTTTGTCTCACAGCATCTTGAGAACCAGATCAGCAGAGGATCCCCATTCTGCCACCTTAATGTTGGTCATACTGACATCAAGCATAGTCCAACACTGAGGGATCATGCCGGTGCTGCTTTTGGGCACTCCTTTGAACCTTCAAACAAGTGCCTGCATCTGGAGCACGCTCACGCTTCATCGTGCCCTCGCTGAGCCCGCCACCTGCTAGGCTCGAATGAACCAGTTCACACCTGGACCTGACTCAAACCGCTGCAGATTCACTTGTCCCAGTGCTGGAGAGTCACTTGCCCCAGCACGACTTTTGGACCACCTCTTCACCCCAACGCCCATTGGAGCAATAGAATTACCATTGTGACAACAGTCGCCCACAGACCTGAATCGCTGGAGCGTCACTCATCAACCCTTCCCAGCAGTTAAAACCTTACTCTACTCGGCTCCACCTTAAACATATCTTGGTGAGCACCCTGACCTGCTTCATCTAACATTACAGGACTACCGGGGGGCGCTGTTGCGCACGAACAGCATGGCTGCCTGAAAGGAGAGCTCTGGCTTCACCATTAATCCTGAGCTAATCCAATCCTTTTAGAATCGTCCTTCGCGGCTGCAGAGGGAGAAACTCCGAAGCGGAAGGCCCTTGGAACGGGCACATGAAAAATTGTGGCTGTTCGCAAGTGGGAACTCGAGCAAATCCCCTTGAGGCGCCGGAGTGGGCAGAGGGCTCGGCCGTGGCCGACTGCTGGCTCCACAGCGTGACCACTGCAAGCCCGAGGTCTGCTGTGAGGAGTGGGCCGCAGTGGGGGAGGGGCGAAGTGGAGATCCTGAGCTGCGCTGTTCGCACGCGTAAGAAGACGCGGCGGGGGAGGTCTGAGGCACCGGTGACTGCGTCCAGGAGCACCAACACCCGTACGGCTGCTGCTGCCGGAGGGAGCTGACACCCGCTGCTGCGGCCACCGAATACGACCGGCATTCGCGGTTGCTGCACTCGGGAGCAAAGACCAGGTGCACTGCTGAGAAGCTGCAGGGGCGGCGCGCGGCTCTTTCGGCTGCCGCGTGCCTGGCACTGCTACCGCTGCTGACGGGCTGACCCCTTCTCCCCCCAGCCAACGGCTCGAGGAGAGGGGCACGAGAGAGCGGGGGAGCCGAGTTACAAGTAAGTGAAGCGGGACATGCGGACCCCCCCCAACGAAAATTGTCTAATCCATGCCACAACCCTCATGGACAGGAAGCGGGGAGGATAAGCACTGCAGATTTACATTTGGACAATTTTAAATCAACCCAGCGCCCAACACACACCGTGGTTGCTGGGGAACTGGACACTGGGGCCGCTGCTGGGGACAAGGGGAATGCAGGAAGCTGGGTCTCCCCTCATACTCCTTCCCACCCATTTGAATGCCAGTATTGCATACGTGGTGAAGGGCATTATTAACACGTGTGCAGACAAAAGTTGGTGGCTCTTACTGGACAGTAACCCATCCATCCTGTAGGGAGACGGGTGGGACATCCCGCCATAAGTCTTGCGAAGTCAGTGTATGTGTACGAACATTTGGGGGAAACCCAGCGACGACCTTAACCCTGTGCAAGGAACACGGAGATAGCTGTACATCTGTAGATCGGAAGGTGTGTGGTAGAGCATCGTTCCCATTTGCGCGGAAGCCTGTGCTACGTGGAGGACGCAGTACACTCAGTGTTCATCCACCGTAATACATGGGATGTACTGAGAAGAAGGGCACGGGGGGGAGAAAGACAGGACCAATGGATACATTCGCCAGCTCCCAGCCACACAGAGCGGCCGAGGAGGCGCCACAGGTACACGACAATCAAAGGGAGGACCCCTTGGACCACTTGGCAACACTGGTCCAGAATGGCTTCATGGCAGTCAACGTGAAATTGGACGACATAGTTGCAACAATTGGGTCCCTTAAGGCCCGAGTAGAAAAAGAGAGTGTGAGCATTACGAAGGCAGAGAGCAGAATGAGCACTAACGAAGACACGTTATCACAGCATGGCCGCGACATAGCACGCCTTCAGACTGAGCTGCAGAAAACACCGAATAAGTGTGAAGACTTAGAATCGAGGTCTCGGAGAAATAATATCCGGATCGTCGGAGTTGCGGAAACTTTCGGCAAGGGGGACATGGAGAGGCAAGTGGAAACCCTTTTGCGAAACATCTTGGGAACAGATTCCTTCTCTGACCACTTCCTGGTGGAAAGAGCCCACCGCACGTTGGCGCCACTACCGAAGCCCGGGGCGCACCCCAGTACCATAATAGCACGCCTTCTCAATTATAGAGACAGGGACGTGATACTCAGATTGTCCAGGGAGAAAGGAACTCTACACTTTGAAAGTAACAGAATTCACATATATCCAGGCTTCTCCGCTAGTATACAGGCACAGAGGCGGTTTTACGAGCTGGTTAAGAAACAATTACGACTACGCAATATACCATTTTCCCTCATTTTTCTGGCGAAATTGAGAACTCAACACGGCGGGAGAGCCCACTGCTATGAAAACCCTACAGAAGCCATGGCTTACATTGAAGCGTTCATTCCTTTACCTCCCAGAGATCGAGGGGTCGACCAAAACGCCAGACCATGACTGAATGATAAGGTACCGGATTCGGCAGACTAACCAGGACACATCCTTAGGCCCTGATCGAGGGCAAGAACTGGGAAAAGACGAGGAGACTCCCTGTCAGTGGCGAATGCCGAAGTTCTGCTACCCAGAGTAAGGGAAACTTTGAAAGGAAGACGAACTGAACAAAATACTTATAGTGAAGCAAGCCGAGAGCCTCCGCCGGGACAAGCCAGGTGTATGCAACAGGAGACCCTCAGGAAAACTCCACAAGTTTAAGGGGATGTGCGTTATGGGGCAGCATCGTCAAGTTGGGGAAGATGATGTGGGTGGGGGGCTGAAAAGTTGTGGGAAGTTTAGCTCCGTTGAGCTGTGTGGGGAAAGGGTGGATAAACTCTGGGGCCAGGGCTCAGTTGGAGGAGTCCCTCAAGTTACAAAAAGCAGTGACATTGCAACACATGATACTCTCCTAAGCGACAACAGGTCAAGAAATGCTAAATGGATATACAAACATGGCTAATCCTCCCAGAGTGGCAAGAGGGCTTACACTGAAACTACTTACCTGGAAGGTGCGTGGACTGAACAACCGAGCCAAGCTGAATAAAGTGGGAGCCTATGTTACTCGTCACCATCCCCAGATTGTTATGTTACAGGAAACCCATGCACTCCAGAAGGCTAACGCCGAATTCCTGAAAGGATGGGGTAAGCATAGATACTGTACAGAATACTCCTCACTGGCACGAGGAGTACTCATCCTGATTCATCCATCTGTTGGGTTTCGGGAGGGGAGAAGTAAAATAGACCCACTTGGCCGATACGTTATAGTGTGGGGGAGCATTGCAGGGGAGGAGCTGATCTTGATAAACACATATGGACCAAATGTGGACGATCCTGATTTCTATATAAATGTAATGCAAGAAATTGGTGTATGTGACGACGAGCGAATACTGTGGGGAGGGGACTTCAACACTATATTAGACATTAACCTCGATCGATCCACCTCTACACGCAGGAACCCCACAAAAACAACTGACACTGTGTAACGCTCACCTGGCTCCCACAGAGGCACTGGTCTGGTCTGGGTTGCTGTGGCCTCTTCAAGCGTGATGCGCAGAATTTGGACCACCGATTGAACAGGACCCCCAAATCTTGCTTGTCTGGCCCGTAGGAATATCCTTCTGCAGATGAGAAAGGGGATTAACTGTCTGCTGAATAGTGTGCTTGCTTCCCCCTTTCCCCCTTTGTTCTTCTCTGACTTCCTCCAAAACCCCCGGTTTAAACTCACCTTATGGTTTGGAAGGATGAACTCTCCATCCTGCTTCTGGTGCAGGGGCACGCGTTCGTCCAGTTACTTCACTGGTTTTCAGAATGGCGCTGGCACATCCACTTGACTTTTCTGAGCGATACGCCGTAAGTATGAAGATGCAAAAGTTCAAGTGTGAGCCTCCTTTTATGTTGTTTTTTCTGTCCTTTATTTCAGGTGCAGAACAAAGGCGATGCGTTGAGGGGTTAAATTGCCGGTGGTAAAATCAGGTGAGTTAGTGATGAGGGCGACCCCTCTAAATGTCTTTATAATTTCCCAGTAATGTCTTTTGTCCTTTCTCCATAGGGGCCAGGGTGCGGTACCTGCCAAAGATGCGGCGCCGACCCGAGATGTGGAATGGTTCACCAAGAAAAGCCGGTAAGTAACATGGCTGAAAATGCGGCTTTCCTCTTGTGTTCCCTTGCTCACCTTTTGTCTCTTATTCTCTCCCCTAGGTGCAGAGATGTGGCGACCGGTGCTGAGAGCCGCGATGGAGCCGGGCGGCGTCTCGGGAACAGGCGAGTGAAGCGCGGCGCTGCAGCGAGCAACACGGTTCTTTTAAATGGAAGTCTTCTTTCAGGAATGCTGGCGTGAAGATTCCGGATGCAGGTAAGAAGGTTGAATAAGTTCTTGGTTTTCACCTTTCTCTTCTCTTATTCCCTTACAGGTGTTCCAGGTTCGAGGCTGGCGTGGCTGGAGTCCAGGTGCAGGAGCAGACACGGTGAGCGTTCAGCTGCTGGGATGCAGAACAACGCGAAGCATGTGTGGCTGTCCGGGCGTGGCTTAAATAGCTTTGGAAGAAGTTCCAGGTGAGTATTCTTCCACAGCCCCACCCAAGTAACAAAATAGTTCCTTCAGAAAAATAGTCCCCCCTAAGCCTGATTTGGCTTGGTTCTTCATGCAGCATGGTCTGCATCAGGTGAGTGTGCAGCATGGTCTGCTTCAGGTAAGTGCACCAAACACTTCCCCTTATGAGCCTGGCACCTAAGGTGCCAGGACTGATGTCCAACATGAGCCTGGCGCCAACGGCGCCAGGACAGAGTCCAAAGAGCCCCTATAAAGGGCCGCTGGGCTTTTACCCGGGGGTGTGATGCCTGCTCCCGGGGGTGCTGGGCCTGGCCTGGTGCTCCGGGGGTAGGCATCATGACACACTGTGAAACAAATCATGTTGCATTTGCCACTAGTAGATGCCTGGAGAACATTACATCCTCAAAAAAGGCAGTATTCCTTTTACTCCTCTGTGCATGATACCGAGTCCCGCATTGACTACTGGCTGGTGACTGCGTCTCTGATGTGCAATATTGTTGGCAGTGAAATATATCCCCGCACCCTTTCAGATCATTCCCCTATATTGCTGGGCATGACACTGGGTGACCTTAGACCCCCGGTGAGGAGATGGAAGATGCCCCCAACATTCTTGGGGACCCTGTGGTGGCGGTGGAACTACACACTGAGGTCGAATCTTTCCTTGAAATTAATATGGGCTCGGTGAATAGCCCTGCTATTCTGTGGGAGACATTTAAGGCATGGGTGAGGGGTATCCTGATCTCCAAATCAACAGGACTGTTGAAGGTGGTCAGGGGGGAACTGATGGAGGTGGAGAAAAGACTGGGAGAATTAGAACGGCAATATACTTCCTTACATAAGAAAGCACCCTTGCGGACATAAATAGCAACTTGCAAGAATTTGATAAATTGGCTACCAGGGAATTGTTATATATGGCTACCCCGATCAGGGCACGCCGATACGGTGAGGGAAATAAGGCGGGGCGCACCCTGGCTAACCTACTGAAAACAGAAAGACACCACACTCCAATCTCTAGTATAATAGCGAGAGATAGCACAATAGCAACAAGCGAGGAGGCAATAAATAAAGAATTCTCCCATTTTTATACAGAATTGTATGCCTAACATGACCTGAAAACTCCAAGCCACATTGGGGAATATTTGGACACTATCACGCTCCCGAAAATGTTAGCAGAAAACAAACTGTTGTTAGACCAGCCCCTCACGGTTGTTGAAATAAAGGAAGCGATTAAATCTTTAGCTAACGGGAAGGCCCCCGGTTCAGATGGACTGGGGATTGAATTATATAAGGAGCTCAGCGTGGAACTTGCCCCGATATTGTTGTCCGTGTGGGAGGAGCCCATAGAGGTAGGGACGCTTCCAGCGTCCATGAGAGAGGCCATTATTACAGTACTCCTTAAGCCCAGGCGACCCACCAATGAGATGTCCTCCCACCGGCCCCTGTCCCTTCTAAACTGTGACGCTAAAATATTTGCAAAGATCCTACCTACTAGACTCCTGCCACACATGCCAGTACTGATACACCCGGACCAGTGTGGATTTATCCCTACCAGATCGACAGCACTCAATCGGCGCAGGTTGTTTGGGATCATGGCCCAGATCAAGCCGGAGACCCAGGCTGTGGCAGTGTCTCTAGATGCCGAAAAGGCTTTTGACTCTGTGTCATGGACATACCTATTCATGGTACTCGAGAAATTTGGGCTGGGTCCATACTTCCGGAAATGTGTCCAAGTACTATACACCAACCCAGGGGCAAGGGTGTCGACCAACCGCACCATGTCAGAATAGTTTGAGCTGGGGAGGGGTACGAGACAGGGTTGCCCGTTCTCCCCCATACTATTCGCATTGACGATGGAACCAGCTGCAGCAGCTATTAGAGAACACCAAGAACAGAGGGGCATAAGGATGGCGGGCTTGACCCAATCAATATCTCTATATGCAGATGATGCCCTATTGTATATTCGGGAACCAGACATGCACCTCGGCCCAGCGATGGAAGCAATGCATAGCTTTACAGAATATTCGGGTTATAAAACTAATCTTTCTAAGTCTGAAATCTTTCTCCTTACCCCGGCTACTAGACGCCCAAACAACATGCATGGCCTGCAGTGGTCCCCGGACAAGATAAGATACCTGGGGGTAATTGTGTCGGGAGACAAGACATCCCTACTCTTAAATAACCACGAATCTCTACTAAACACGATCGCTACTAAACTCTGTTTCTGGGCTAAACTTCCCATCTCACTGATCGGTCGAGTAGCCATACTAAAAATGGTCATTCTCCCTAAACTACTGTATATATTTACTAACATACCGATATGGCCCGGAAGGCGCTTCTTTGACACTCTTAGATCCATGGCGGTGGAGTTTGTCTGGAGCGGGGGAACGGCTAGGATAAAGTGGGAAAAAATGGTGGAACCATATAGCAAGGGTGGAATAGCAGCTCCTGATTTCGAACTATATTATTTAGTTGCACAAGCGCAGTTCGTTAAGCACTGGTACGATGAGGAAGAGACCTCACCCCATATTTGTCTAGAAAAACATGCTGCACGCCGAACTGATATAAGGTCAGTCATCTTTGAAAGAAAACACAGAGATGAGTGCCCATTCGACCCAGTTAGTACAACTGTACAGGCCTGGCTCAGACTCTACCGTAGGCTTGGAATAGAGACACCATACTATGCAGAGGCCCCGTTCTGGAACTTCCCTGGTATAGCACCCACATATGACCCAGGTGTACAAAATAAATGGGACCCGGAAGAAGAATTTAAAATCAGAGACATATTCCCCAATGGTAAGTTCATAACTCTGGAAGAATTTAAAATAGGGATGGGAAGGGGCCAATTGATGGTGTTACAGTATCATAGAATGCGAATGGCTTTTAAGGCGAGGTGGCCAATGTTCTCTGATGAACCCCCGCCACACCCGTGTCTGTTGGCCCTGTCAACCAGGTCGGGAACAAGTGTCTCGGGGCTATATGCGGCCGTGCAGTCCAACACCCCAACGGTAAATGTGATAAAGGCTTCCTGGGAAGCGGATCTGGGGGAAAGTATAAATGACACAATCTGGGTGAGGTATTGTGAATTAACCAGGAAAGTGTCCATGAACGCAGGCCTCAGGCTGATCCAATTTAAGATATTGAACAAACTGCACTATACCCCCCAAAAGGTTGCCAAGTTTACTAATGGCAGCCCCGGCACCTGTCAGAAATGTGTAGCTGATCGGGCCAATTCGTTACACATGTACTGGAGCTGTCCTCAGGTGCACACATTCTGGGGAGAGATAGCAAGCATCTTGGAAGAAGTGACTCAGATACCGGCAGACCTCAAACCACAAAAATATCTGTTTGGAGATATTGGCAAACAATCGGAGGTGACAAGAAGGCTCTTTAACATCGCATGCGTAGTGGCCAAGAAATGCATTCTGCAGAAATGGAAGAGTGCACAGGCATCACAAGTGAGCCACTTTCTTAAGGAATTGATGTATGTCAATGAATGTGAGGAATACTATGTAATGTCACTTCCGAGTCCATGTAAGCCGAAGGACATTTGGGGCCCGTTTAGAACATACTTATGTGAAGCAGACTCAGCTGGCAACAGTCCGGCGGGACCCGATGCAGTGTAAAGTCAGTAATACTGTGTGTTCTGTTGTATACCTGAACTAAATGTTGCTGTTTTGGAGATATACTATATGTGATGTTGTTGCAATTTTATGTACCGGGAGCATTAAATAAAGTTTTTTTTAAAAAAACATTACAGGACTACCGCAGTTGAACCTGCCCGACCCCTGTTTACTGCCTAGTCACACATGAGGCAACGTACCCGAACTGAGCATGATCAGCTCCCATCACTGCTTGAAGCCAGGTTCACAGCCGTCGACTCACCAAAGACTCAAAACAATGTACTACCAAACAATAACTGCCCCGTTAGTCCATTTTGGTTGGGTCACTTTTGCACCTTATGCTTCCAAAGACATATCCGTTTAAAGAACATTGTGGCTATGGCTTGCCTTACACCCTGATTCATTAAAGAGTGCTGCATTGTTCTATCTCTGCTTATTCTCTGTTAATTTTCTCAAAGCTGAGTGTTGTGTAGTGTTTTTCTATTTTGCTATCTTTGCAGATGGTGTGTTATACTGAAGTATATTTATTTTTATAGAACCTTGATTGGGCAATCCCTTTATTCTTGATTTGTATTCTTTGCTGTTTGGGTTGCTACCGAATTATATTCACAACCCTCCTAAAAGCATAGCCTCCTCTATGCCCACGTTAACACAAAAGGCGAAGGGGGGCTGAGAGGGCATTTTAGCCTCTACTCATCCTTGCACTTCTGCAGGGCAGAATCCAGTTAATCACAATCAGGCAAAAATATGATACTTCAGTCAGAGAGTTTGGAGATGGATGCAGGCTTGGCAAGTGTACTGCAGTAAGCGATATGACTATTGATGCTGACCTTCAGTCTTGAACATTTTGACCCAGAAACTGTTATATTGTTTTCTGGCAGAGCCAAGAAACTAACATCATTCATACAATGTTCTTAAATAGAACATCCGAAAAAGTACTTTTGCAACCAGTTGAGTAAAGATGACTTGTTTTCCATTCATTTTCGATCTGTGCATCAGGTGCATTACTAGAAACTAATTACCCCTCATGACACATGATTTAGTACATGTTGAAACCATGTAATGAAATCATGTAATGTATCCATGTAACTAAGTAGAAGAAATTCCATAGAATCAGATCCATTATGCATTGTCATGAATGTCTAATTTAGCTGCCTTTTTGTCCCCTGTACTAAAATGTTCTGTCCTGCTTTTTAAAGTTCTCTGGCAACGCCCACTTTCTTGGAAAGGTACGCATGTAATGCTGTCAAGCCAATAGTATTGTCATGTAGTGAAAATGAATGATGTCTTTATTGCCCTGGATTTCCTACATATGCACAGATATTAACACCACAGTTGTTTAAGTAGCCAATTTTTCATACCATGAACATGTATGAAATCATGAGCAGTGCATAGCCGTGTCCGCGTTATGGTTGCTTTAGGGACCATACAAGACTAATTTGTGAGGTGTGGTTGCTTTACACGTCAACTATAACGACCCTTTAACCACAGATTTGTACAGAATTTCAAAGATTGTAAACTAATCCTAACAATAACATCCCGTTAATAAAGATTTGTACTGTATCTGTTTACTGCTGTATAGTAGGGTAATTACCTGGGGATTGCATTAAGTCAGGTCTTTGGAATAGCCAAGCTATCCTGAGTGGGCACTGGGGATGGTCTCCAAGTACCCCTAAACTACACGATATGCAAATTATGCATGACCTGCAGTGGTGTCCAGTGGCCACTTTCCTAATGGTTGGCCTTTGGTCCAGCACAGGGCACCCCAAACCACATTATCACTGACCTGTAGCCATGACGAGAGCGATACTAGTGTAGCCGATATTCCGTTGAGCACCTTTGCCCATCCCTTGACACCCACAATCCTCCTGATGTGGCCTTTATGGTCTTTGAGCAAGCCATGGACACCCACATGGCATCTGAAGGGGTGGCTGAGCATGGGTGAATGCCCAGTTCCACTATTCCCACGCATCCCCAGTGGTAGGTGCAGCCTAGTCAACTACCTGAAGTGCCCAGTGACAAAACCACTGGCCATGCCCAGTGGTCACTTTGTCCTGGCTCTCCCACTGTCCAAGGCTGATTCGTAAGCTACTGGTAGTCCCGTGGACAAGCCATGTGTGTGTGAGCCAGATCTGACCAGGTTCCTAACCCTTGGGGCTGGGTTCAGATGTAAAGAACGGGTCTCAGGGCATGTGAAAAAAGGGCAGGATATTGTTTTAATTTTTGGGGGAATATTTCACCATGCTGTGACCCCACTGACCTTGCCGAGGGTTAGGACACACACAGGAGGTTGTCATATTCCCCTTGTAATAGGTGTTGCAGCATTGGGAGTGCAGGACCCTGCCAAATACATACATAAAAATGCTGACTGTTCACATTTTGTTTCTGAGCCCAGAACAAAAAGATTATCTGTTTTTCAACCAGCCACTGTTATAGCCTTTTTTAATTATTATTATTTTTATTTGATTTAATTGCATAACAATTTTTACAAATACAGCAAGCGTTTTCCTTTTTCCCTCCGTTCACACCATGACAAACACATAGACCTGTGTACTCTTGATGGACACAGCCTACAGGCACAGTCCGCCCTGTCATAATTAGTTGAAATGTGACACGCAGGACTACACTATGTCATCTCATGGAAGAGGAAGGTGGAGGACCAGGCTTCCCCCTACCATTGGCAGCCTTTTTAACTAGCACGGGCTCCATGGATCCTCCCTGCTCTTTTGTTAGGCCCTGAAGCTGGTGGCAGCAATAATATACCAAAAGAAGGTACTTTGCAGAGGTTAACAAAGGAGAGAGAAAACCCTGGTAGGGGGAAGCCATTCATAAGGTATGAGAATGTGGTTTGCAGGAGCCAGAGAGTTTGGTCTCACCGCAGCTTCAAGGGAGACCTGCCGCTTTAATCAGGAACCACAGAGAAACCCATCAACCAGAGAGACTCTTTGATCAACAACAGACAGGAAGATGGTTGGGACTTGGTATCACAAGCTTTCACCCCTTTGCCTTTCCCTTTGCAAAGCACTCTGGTTATGACCTCATGCATGCAACCTCATGCATATGATCGTTTAGCTCTCCTGAAAATCTATTTACAATGCTAGTGAATGTGTGATTAATATACTTTTTAAATTGCTTGATTTTATCTCATTGCTATAAGTTACTTTCTCACAAGTGTATCTTGACCTCATCTAAAAAGAAAATTGATATTGGGTTTAAACATTAGAGTGTTTAGTTTTTCTTCTTAGGCAGCTGGTTTGCTCTCCTGCACGTCTACCGTGTTGCATGTTGAGAGACGTTTCGGCGTCGCTTGCAACACAGCATACGATTAAAGTACAATTCCCCTCAGCACTGTGATTTGCTTGGGAATATATGTGCATAACAGGCGCGAGAGTGCCGGTGTGAGAGGGTCCAGCTGGTCTGTGGCGGTCCGTGGTGCTCCGTTGTGCTCAGCGTGATAGGATTGTTACAACTGTTGTTATAGCCTTTTATGTACACCTGGGTAAACACCAGGTTTTGAATTAATTATTCATGATAGCAATTGTATGTTTGGACTGAAGAATTTGTGTGAGCGTGGATGGTGAGACATTTTAGGCCATCATCTATTTTAAATCCACACTGACCAATGCTGTTGTTAAAGCCAGATGCAGACAACCTAAAATGACCGTGGGAGCTGTAACATGTGTAATGAGGAGGCTTCTTTGATACAGAAAGGCAAAGAGATGTTTGGAAATTTCCAGGGACTATTTTCACCTTTTCTACAACGCAGCTAAAAATCCAGGAAATTTAGCAAGTCATGGCAGCAATGCCACCTTAACTCTGAGTCCCACCATTGATGTCATACACATGGTCTCACTGGGATGTCATTACTGTGCCCATGGGCTGCGCAATAGGGAGACTCAGAGTTAAGATGGCATCGCTTCCAACACTTGCAGAAATTCACGGGTTGTGTTGTGTTCAACTGATTCTTCTTAATTATCTTTTAACTGAAGATTTTGTAATGAATTTGAAAGGTTATACTATGCTAAGTCTTGTTGTCATGCAATATCTTACCTCGTATGCAGCAGTAAAAGACTGTGGCCCACCACCCCTGGCCAGTGGTTACTTTGTAACAATTGAGATAAAAGACCATGGCCCACTGGCTATGACTTACAGCCATGGCCCCTGTCAATTACTTTTGCAACAATTAGGGACTGTGCCAAAAATCCACGTGTTTTTGTCTATGTTGAAGCAGACATTTTGAAAAGGGGTTTTTCCGCTCAACTTTTTTACCTGCAAGAAAATCTTGCAAAATTTGAATTACGATTTTCCATTATTGCCAGTGGCCACAATCCCTGAGGCAATGGTATCAGCTGTGTAGCCGTCGCTACGAATCAACCCACAATAGGCATTAGACCTGCTGTGTGGCCTTGCACAGTGACCAACATACTCCCATAAATGGACCATGGACCACAGCGCATGTCGATCGGCCATGGTGAATTGACACAGTCCCTGGAACATTAACTCAAGCCATGCTTCAGGCCACAGCTAGTGGGCTGGCCTTGGGACAAATTGTATCTTCAGTCACCTGGCAGTTCATTACTTGAGCAGTTGTCGGGACATCCGAACAGGTGTCAAATATGCCCTGACAGAAGCACTTACAGACTATGGACAGATAGGACAGCCCCAGGAGTATAATCACAGCTATGAAATAATCTGCCCAACGGATGCTCCTAGCAGCCTCAATAGTCCCATAAACCATGATCCAAAGGACTAACTTGGCTGATCCCCACTGTGACTTATCCTTTGGCTCAAGACCAGGGACCATATCTCTCCAGCCCTAAAATCCTGCCACTTGCTCCCGGTTGCTGCAAGGATAAAATTCAAACCCTCTGCATCATCCTTAAGGCTTTCTGGTGCCATGGACCTATATATCTTCAACTTACTCTCACCAAATACACTCCTTCCAGACCTTTACACTCCGCCGGCGTGTCAGGTACTTTTTCTAAGCAGCGAGCTGGTGGCAGAACTCTCTCCTCGGCTGGCTCCCTCTTCTGGAACTCCATCCCCCTTCCTCTCCATCTCGAGCCGGATCTCCTCAAATTCCAGAAGCACCTCAAGACTTTCCTCTTCACCTCCTCCTTCACCCTCTCACGCCCGTGCTAATTACACCAAAGTCGTTCAGATTCGTGGCCTGGGCCCTATGTGTCCTCTGGGTCCCGGCATTCCGCTCAATCGCCCTCAGCTTTCCAGCCCATCCCAGCACTTGCCTTCGGCCACCCTCTGGCTTGTGTTTTCACAGGCATCTACTTACTATTGGCAGGTAATCACTCTCCACTAAAAATATCTGCCTGGCAACTACTGCTGCACACAACTGACTCCTTGGCACTTTCCCTCTGTGGAATTCCCAGCACTTACCCCTCTCCCGTTCCCCTCTCTCTTTCCCTGCACTTGCACGTTCTGAATGCTCACAAGGCCTAGTAGGACCGCTCCTTTCCTGTTCATCAGTTTATTCTATGTGCCTTTGTTCCCATGCTCCCTCCCCTTTTGCCTTATGGGCACTTGGATGGACAGCTGTTCACGGGACAATAATGACAGGGAAGCAGTATTGGCATTGGCAATGTCTTCCACTAGACTAGATTGCTTAGTCAGCCGGTCTCTGTTTATTCTGGTACCAAGGGCTGGTATCAGGTACCCCACGCATGGCATAATTGAATCCAAGTCTGAGTCTCGTTTTGAGCGGGGAACGGTGTAAAAAATGGGGGGCAGTGCACTTCAGGCAAGATATATCCTAGGTAACAGCTCCCTCCCCAGTTTATGGGCAAGCAGGCACAGGCCTTATCCTCACAGGTAAAGTATGTTGTGTACCCAAATTGGGGAAATATAAACCCGAGATCAAACGCAAACATGACATTGTTAATTAGCACACTGGAGCATGTAGACATGTAATGCTGACATTTGCTAGTACCCAGGTACAGGGGCCCTAGTTTGTGTAGCATAGTAGCACAATGGCTGTAGTGGATAGATGAAGTGCCGCCCGTTTGGTTTGCACCTGGGGGTGTGGTTCGGTGGCCCCTTGAACCTCATGTGTGACTACGCATCTTGGCAGGGCCTGGGGCCTAAAGAGTGGGTAGTTAGATTGATGTCCAGACAGACGACTCCCCACTGGAAAGGAATGGGGGCAATGGAGAACTGTTCTGACATGTCATTAGGTATGTGGTAGCACACCCAGCAGTCAGTAAGGTCGAATATGCAGGCATACTGCCATGAGAGGAGCAAATAGATGTTTGGGCTATGGGTCCAGGGGTGTGCAGTGGGACCTTCATTATCATGACAAAGCATGTGGAAAGGATCAGATACATTTACATTGGTAGCCATTATTAACCAACAATTAATTCAATGATGGATAGGTATCTAGACATGTTTTGCTTCGGTGAGGATCCTCGAGGGAACTGTTCCACACAAATATCCAGGCTCAAGGGAATGCAAGGTGGAGCAGCTTTGGCTGGTCAGTACCTTCTCTTAAGGTGGTGGAGGCAGAGAGGTAGATGCCAAGAGTGAGGCACAGTTTGGAAAGTTCAAAAGTTCCAGTGATCTGTTTGCCACAGATCGAACGTTCCAGAGTTCAAAAGGTTCCAAAGAAAACCGGCAGTGTCAAAGAGGGCAGATTCAAAGGCGGGCAATTAAAAAGACCAGTAGTTTGAAAGACCGGCAGTTCCAAAGAAGGGCAGTTCCAAAGGTCCTGGCTCCTTTTACTGATACTTGCACCACAACATTTTCAAGTACCAGAGATAGATGACAGGAGGGCTAGGGTCATGAAAATAAAGACCAACAAGTATAGCAGCAGGGGCAGCAACTCATAGCAGCCAGATCCATGGCAGAAATGACATCCATTCTTTGCACAGGGAGTTGATCAGTGAGTTCATGGTTGTTGGTGATTTAGATCCAGAGGTGGGTAACTGGACTAGTCAAAGTTTAGATATCTCTGGTATTCTTCGTCGGGATCACAGGGCGTATCTTGGGGTTGTTGCATTGTGAGGTCCAAGAGAGTCAGACTTATCAGGTGTTGAACTAGTAAGGAAACCTGAATGGGAATGGTTCCCTCTGGGGCTAGGACCACCTGCTGGAGGAGCTTTAGCAGTAGCTCCCACAAGGCCCTCCCAGTGGTGAAGAGATTCAGCAATTGCGGGTCCTGATGCAGCACCTGAGCATATTGACTGATTGCAGGTCGGGCCCTGGCTCTCTGGTAAAGCTTGGTCTGGCCCAAAAATGCAGAATAATTCTAGTACTGGCACTGGGCTAGAGGGTTCACAGATGGTGGGGTCATGGGTCGTGGCAGTGCTGGTGCGTGTTGAGATAGATAGATCACTGTGGTGGTTCCGGGATCCATCTGCAGATGATCAGCGGTCTCGGCGGTGATGTCATTGGATGAAGCAGATACCTTCCGGCAGTGCGACCCATGGACTTAGACTGGAATCCCATCACACTTCACTGAAGAATTTGTAGTGAAGAGGCCTTGGTATGGGCTGTGCCACCTCAGTTGAGGCAATGTCTTACGCTGATGCATTTTAACCAGGAAAGTTGTCCTGGTCGCAGAGGGTGGCACATTCCCACAGCTGGTTCGGGCAGGGCCTCAAACAATTTTAATCAATGTGCCACAGTACTGAATTAATGTGTCATCCTCTAAAGCCAAATTTAGGGTGCGGGTGCCATGGGTGGAGCAGCCTCCATTCTCATTGGGCGCCCTGTGAGAATTTCATGAGCAGACAGTGTATGTTTATGCTGTGTGGGTTATTTCTCATGGCTAACAAGACTAGAGGGAGGGCAAAGTGCAATGTCAGCCCATTTTCTCAACACAGCTTTGATAACCTCGGCTTAAGGTCAATATTGCAGTATTCTATGTGTGCGCTAAAGCATGGGTGGTAAGCGCAATGGAACTGCTGTTCTATCTTTAGCCTTGCAGACTTCTCTGATAACCTGGCCTATGAAATGCGTACCTCGGTCGCTGTTTATACATCAGGGCAGTCCAAACCAAGGTATAAATTCAGCCAGCAGCTTTTTGGCTGCAGTTATCGCATCTGCCTTCCTGCATGGGTAAGCTTCCACCCACCCCGAAAACACATCTACAACCATTAAGCTATTCTGATATGACATACAGGCGGGGAGCTGTATGAAATCTATCTGCTCATTCAAGAATGGATGTGCAAATAGTTTTGTGGGCACTGCTCTCCCGATATTATACGATATGCATGTTGTACAGTGTTCACAATAATGTTGGGCCACTGAAGCTAACCCAGGCACTACCCAGTCTCTCTGGAGTAAGCGTGATCATGGCATTTATACCTGAATGGGCCACGCCATGGCCTTTGTGGACCAATTAAGGGGCTCCCAGGCTATACATATGCTGTGTCCAGGTCACATTCTCAGTCTCCAGGTCTTGATCTTGGAGAATCGCCAGACTGGCAAGGGACTGGAATGGGTGGAACTGCAACACAAACAAGACATTCATTAGGAGCCACGGGCCACCTGAGGGCTAAATCATTTCCTGGAGCGGTAAAGGATTGTGAGGGGATGTGCGCTCAGCACTTTACAATTGCTATGGCAGCAGGGAGGAGCAAGGCGTCTAATAGAGCTGCCACATATTTTCCATTCTTGATTGGGGTACCTGCGGATGCCAAGTATCCACGCTGTTTCCTTAACACGCCTAAGTCATGGACCACCCCGTGGGCATACCTGGAGTTGGTGTAGATGGTTGTTGATCTACCCAGGCGAGAGGGCACGCACGCGTGAGGGCTACGAGCTCGGCTACTTGTGCCAACTTGGCTGTGGGTAATCTGTATGCATCCAGAGCTGTATGGGGTGTACATACCGCATACTCTGAGACCAATTCTCTGGTCTCAGGGACACAGGTGCATAAGCCATCCGTGAAGAAGTCTGTGTTCATCAGAGGCACATCAACCAAATCAGGGCAGGGAACAACAGTGTTCCTACCACTACTTGACAGTCAAGTGGCTCTCCATCCTCAGGGGTCAGTAACAACGAGGCAGGTTCAGGACAGGGCAGTGACTTAATGTCACATTTGCAGCAGAATCAGCAGCTTCTCATACATAGCAAGATGGGAATTGGACACATGTTGGGTTTTGCCTTTTAACAGCAATGACAATACGGTTTGAGGAGCAGAAATTGTGACAGGATGCCTTTAGGCTAACGAGTCAGTTTTCTTGATCAACAGGGCAGAGGCAGCAACAGCCCACATAAAAGCTGGGAGCCCCGCCGCTACTGGGTCCAGAGCTATGCTATGGTAGGATGTGGGTCAGTGCTTATCAGTATGTAACTGAGTCAGCACACCTTGAGCAAACCTGTCACGCTCATCGTAAAATAAGACAAAGGGCATGCTATAATCCAGCAGAACTAAAGCCAGAACTGTTCTGAGCGCCTACTTAATGGTGACAAAGGCATCTTCAACTTCCTGGGACCATGTCAGGGGGTCATGGGTGAAATCATGCCTGAGGTTCTGGAGGGGCTTAACAATGGCTACAAACCCGGGGACCCACTATCTACAGTAACTGACCATCCCGATGAACCCTCTCATCTATTTCTTGGTCTGGGGTTCAGGAACTTTCTGGGTTTCAGGAAATCAATCTTGCAACAGGTGTCTTTCCCCATCAGAAATCTCATAGCCCAGGTATCGCACACAGGGCAGACATAACTGTAGCTTGTCCTTAGATGCCTTGTGACCTTTTCAACAAGTGCTTTCAACAGAACCAGTGTGTCTTCCTTTCATGCTTCCAAGGAGGGGGATGAGCATATCGTCTAAGCGGTGCAGTAGCGTCGGCCCTGCTGGAAACTGCACTGAATCTAGGCCTTTCTTCTAAATTTGGAAGAACAGTGTGGGCCTCTCTATGTTTCCCATTTGGAGGTGAGTGACATATATTGCGTTATTTTATGCATGAACGCAAAGAGATACTGACTCTCCGTGTGTATGGGTGTCGAGGCAAATATGCCAGACACAAATGTACAACAGAAAAATATTTGGAAGTGTAAGGAATACATGACAAAATCATGGCGGGATTGGGTACCATAAGAAAAGATGGCAGTACAGCAGCATTCACTGTGTGCAGGTCCCGAATAAAATGATGCACATCTTTTCCTGGCTTTTTCGTAAGCAGTATCAGAATATTACAGGGATTGCAATTTGGCACAATGATAACTTGCTGGAGCAGGGATTCTTGCACAGGGCGAATGCCTTCTTCAGCTTGTCCGGAAAGAGGGTTCTGGAGCATACACGGAATGGTTTGGCAGGATTCAGCGTGATCTTGACTGGTTCAGCACTTAACATGTACCCAGCATCTTTTGCATGGGTCGACCATAAACAGGCCGGGACCTGGTCCAATAGTACCTGCCCCAGACATGGGGTATAGGTCCTTTCTTTAGATTTCAAGTGAGCTACTTCTTATACAGCTAGCACCTCCTGCTCTTTATGAGAGGGGATATCCAAATACACCCCAAATACACCCCACCAGGGGGACAATAAATGGTGCAACTCAGTTTACACAACACATCTAATCCAAACAAATACACAGAAGAAGAGAAGCTTAGTAAGAATGCATGTTGTTTGTAAATAAGTCCAAACATGATCATAATAGGGGTGGACACGGGGTGGGCAATTGGCGTACCACCTATGCCAATGGCATCTACTATCTCTTCTGAATGGGGAGTCGGGGAAAATGTGCATGCTCTTAAAGTGGAGCGTGATATCCACTAGGCATGAAACCTTTTGGCCGGCCATATTCAACAGGGTCAATCTATATCAGCGGTGCAACAAGCTCTCGGACCCCATGGCAATCCTATACATCGTTCATGATTAACGACTGTCCGGGCAGACCTCATGTAGCCCCTCCTGGGGTGGTCGCCTGTCTGTCCCAACCGTCGTACAGAGGCCAATTTGGGCATTCAGCATTCCAGTGCCCAGTGTTTTTGCAGTAACTGCACTGGTCAATGTTTGTGTTTGGGTAATATCCCTCTGCAGCTTGTTCTGCCTGAAACGACTGTGTAGCTCTTCTTCTGTTTCCCCATCCATGCTTCCGTCCCCGGTACCCTCCCCTGAGAGGGTTGTAGACTCTGTATCTGTAGCACTATAAGCGTGGCCCCTGTCGTTTATTTCTGTATTTCATTTCAACCTTTTTGTGAAAATGTTGAGCTGCCAACAAAACCTCGACCAGCCCCTTTCCTTCCCATCCAATCATTACTGCCTTAATTCCTTCTGCTATGTTGGGTTGCAACCCCATATTGAACTGTGCCACTACCACCTGTGTTGCAGTTATTGTGCCATCCACAATCCCTGAATGTTGTTCAAAACTTCACTTCAGTTGTTCAATATACTCTGCAGGGTGTTCTCCTTTGGCCTGCTTGAAAGAAATAATCTTGGCCCAATCGTTTTTTTAGGACAAATTGTAAGACTCATTTGCACCAGTCTATCGATAAAGGCCTTTAAATTATCATTTATGGCGGGTTCTTCGGTCGGCCACTTTGCCCGTGCTTTAATCTGAGCAAATGTGCCCAGGGGTAACATTGCCCACAGTAGCTGGTTTAAGCCTACACACGTGGGTGGTAACATTCTATTATTACTTGGAGCTCTTCCTGGAATTTAGTGGGGTCTTCTCGTATCTTGGGGAATCTCTGCACCATTTTAAATAGGTCAGTGGTGCTCCAAGGTGCATTCACCATGACTATGGTGTCGCCTCCTCCCGGGAGCTCTCTGAGTAGGAATACGCCAGTCCTGGAATTTAGGGTAAAGTCTGGGGAGCCTTTGAACGTGCCTGAGGAGGGTGAAAATAATTTAGAAATTTGAGCTGGTATTTCAGGGATGAACAGGCCCTCCATTGGTTGTCTGGGCCTGGATGGGTGGTAGGTAGGTGGTTCTGAGGAATCAGGGCTATTGGCTCGCTCATTTGGAGGGTTGTTCAGTATAGCCGGGTTATGAGTGTTGTGATGAATCAGTAGTGATACCCCAGAGAATCTTGGCTGGGACCCTTCTCATGTGACCTGGGGAACGCAGATGCTTTCTGATCCGACCCTGGAGGTTTTGCTCTGCAGGAGGATCACATGGGGGGGAACAGGTCAAGAGGAAGGGGAAGCCCCCTTGTTAAATTTCCCCCAAACCTCAATATCTTAATGGCTTTTTGTAAAGTAGAAAATGTTAGGAAAACTAACTTTGGTGGCAGGGACTTCAAGTCCCATAATTCCCTCAGTACTGGGACGAGGAAGAGGGATGCAGAGGAATACGGCTGTAGGAGCAGTCAGCTAATTAGTGCAGATGACCTAAACCTTCAGGGAGACTGAGAGGCATAAAAAGCCCCCTCAGGTGCAGGCATTAGACCAGCAGGAGACGAGAGACCAGTGCGGGCAGTGTATGCTGATGAAAGTGAAGCTGGAGGCGAGAGTAAGTGATGAGAGCACTGTAAAGCCAAAAGCAGTAGTGGGTCCTGAGAGGGTCTTTGCCTCAAGTCATCCCTGTTGCAGAGGTCACACAGCGGGAAGCGTGAGAAAAGGACGCTTGCCCATTGAAGACTTGTTGTGCAGAGGTCCCGCAGCATGAAGCGGAAGCAAAAAGGGAAGTGTGCTCTCGTTAAAGGGTTCAGGTGGCTGGGTTGCCCCTGAGCCTCTACAGAGCAGAGGAAGCTCCATTTCTGAGTGGCGTGAGCCGAGGTGGAGGAGAAGAGGCTATTTGCCCGATAGTGAGGAGCTACAACAACAGAAGAACTGCCAAGACCAAGCAGAGCGTGAGAGAGTGACATACCCAGCGAGTTCACAGCTTGCAAGTGACTCCGGAGGGCTCAGACGCTCAACGCGTGTTCATGGCACACAGTTTCTCTCGCGTGTGAGTGAAAGAATCAGTAATACTAAAGTTGCATTTATTGTACCAAAGTGACTATGCATGCAAGGCTGTGAGTTGGTGCAAGGCCCAAAAAACCTGTGGGGAACATTTAGTAAAAACAAAAGCCTACAAGCAATACCCAAGCCAAGAGTATTTAAAAAACTCAGCAATTCCAATACAACAAACATTGCTCAAGCCGAGAGGGGAATATTGGGAAACCCAAGGGTTGTAAGACTGGCTGTTTATGTGTGTGAAATTCAAATCTTCAGATTATATAAACACACATTTCCAAAACCAAGACAGAAACAGAGTAAGACCATAGCCTGGTCACTATTTGGTTGTTGGTGTAGAGGGCAAAGAAAGGTGGAAAACAGGCTGCCCCTTCTGGAGAAGATTATGCAGAGGGAGAAGAGCATAGTTGCAGAGGAGTCCTAAAGAGCACTAATGTGATTCCTTGTTTCCCCAAGAATGGTTTAAAGTTTGATGCCAACAAAACTTTGTGAAGTTATTGAACCAATCCAACCGTCCTACATTGACATCAGGGTTCCTTCTGACTAGTCGTGCCAAAGTACTGAGACGAGAAAGAAGATCAGAGTGATGTAGATTATCATACAAACTGCTGATAGATATTATTCACCACAAACTACTATTGTATTTCAACCCACATATTATCAAACATGGCATTTAACTAACGATACCCCAACAACATGATATATCCCAAATGCTCAATGTCAATCTTCCTGCAAACGTGGATTTGTGATCTATACAATGCCTCTACACTGCTCATCTGGTTCATGAACCATTTAACACCACGATGCTCGGACTGTAAAGAATCTGACAGGTTTTTTGAAACCTTGTAACTAATTATGGACAATAGACTCCATGCTACATCACAATGCTTTATGTCACTTATCTTACATGGCACTACACAATGTATTTACTCACCTGTTTACACTATCTGGTCTTAAACCACATTAAACCACTCAGGGTCAACTACATTTTTCACATTGCATTCTTTGTACATCTTCAACAGCCTTGAAAAAGACCCTTTTTGGGTCATGACACGTGTCGGCTAAACTGTGCAGTTAAAAATCACCAATATATACTACAACATTGAGCATTTTTACTTATCACAGTTTCCTACAACATCACAAATGTCAAGCTTTTGAATGTTTTTCTACATCATTGAACCCTGTAATCAAAGGGACACTACCAACGGACCTAGCGCCGTTGTGACACAGGTTCAATACCCACACTGTCTAAACCAAGAAACAAGATAGAAAGGCACCATCTCACAAGAACCCAGTCATAGGCAGCTGAGTCGCACTCATTAATGCATGGATCTAGTGTGGTTATTCTCACATTTCTAGTGCCTTATCTTCCTCAGACCTGAAGATTCCTAGAACTACGAAGCCTACACTAGGCTTCTAGTTGTTGGCAGGAGCTACATAGGAGCGGGACATTTAAATACCCATAAACTGTGTGCATGGAGCAATTCACGGGGTGAGATATGCTGCAGAGAGAACCTTGCTGCACTCGAAGCCGGTCGGAAGCTGTAAAGCAAGCGGAGTGTTGACTGACGCTGGAATGCTGCTGGAAACACTGTCCAGACAAAGGCGAGAAGCCATATGTCTGCCGTAGTGAGGTTGATGGCAGCAGGAGGCTGCCAGGAGATGCAGGAGGCCAGGCAAGAAGCAGAGAAGGAAAGGAATTCTGTCCCGCGGGACGATGCAAAGAATGCCATAGCAGCCAAATAAAACCGGTGAGCCAAAAAGGGAAGATCAGGACACCGGCGCGATTCAGGACGAATGTCGCACACCATGCACCATGGGGAAGGTAAAGGAATCTGATAAAGTGGGCAGAAAGCCCTGTGACAATGAATGAAAGTAACGAAAGTGAAGGAGGAGGGTCGCTGACCCAATTGATGAAAAGAGCATGAACAAGGCTGTTGCCTAATAAAGTGTGCACGTCTGAAACCTATCTAGGTTGCGAAAGACAGTGTGAAAAGTCCTGGCTGGAGAGTAAACCAGGCACTGTCCAAGTTTGGCACCCACTCCCAAATATATGTGTGGAACATTGTGAAGGTGATTCTGGAGACCCGCACCTGAAAAGAAAAGTAATTTGTTTTGAAGTCCTGGCAGGAGAGTCCAGGCAAATTTGAATATCAAGCAATTATCGTGAAGGCCTGCCAGGACAATAAGCCGGGCCAAGCTGAATGTGCAAATATTGTGAAGTCCTAGCAGGAGAACAAAGCAGACAAAGTGAATGCGAGTCTGGAGACCTGCATTTTAAGAGTGTGAAATTTAGGGGAAGGGAACCATATCCCCTGAGTGGAATAGTTGTAAAAGAACTGTGAATTGGAAAGAACTGTGACGTATAGAGCAAACCCAGGAGTGAGGAAGAACCCTTGAGTGTGTGATACTAGAGTGAAGGGGATCATACCCCCTTCATTGGAAAGTAGTCTTTTGTCAAGGAAAATAACTGTGGTTGAGAGCTGAAGAGAAGCTGAAAACTTGAGGGAAAGGAAGACCTTCCCCCATCTTTCTGAAAGCTGTAAAACCTTGTGGGACTTTCATAATTTGTTCACTTGCACACCTTTTGGAACTGTATGTTGGAACATTAAAGAGGACTGCAGATGGCCAGTTGAAAGACTTTTTCCCTTTGCACTTTTTCTTAGGTTTAGCTTGTAAGGGTCAGGCTAGGATTTTGGATATAGGACAGAGAACTCTTTATATTTTTGGACACTTTGTCTCTGATATCCTTCAATTTCATTGAGGCAGGGAAACCACTCATAGTGTTAGGGCGAGATAGGTTGTTCTCAAACTCTTCTTGTACTTTTATTAAAGTGTATAACCACCATCAGAGTGTCTCTGTGTCCGAGCCTTACCCCTGATTCATTACACTGCATACACATTCTTCCTTGTCTCTACCACCCCTATATCACTCTGACAGACATCGCAGTCTACTGTCTTCTTTAAGTCAGTAGGGAGCATGGATGTGCTGCTTTTAAAACTTCGTTGGCCTACCGCTTTACTCTTTTAACTTCAGATGACAAGTTTTTGTGTTAGGCAAGGTACCTCCCCTCCTATCACTTCAGACAGATCCATCTACAGACATTTTGATCCATTCCAGACAGTACGACATATGACATCACAATACATTGATGTCGTTACCTGTGTTCATCAATCCACGATTTTCCGATCAGCTCTTGCTTCGGCATCTGCACTGTCGCCCCCTCCTGGGGTTTCAAGGAGATCCGGCCTGTTCTCCCCTCTGACGTCCTTATTGGGCCCTGGGGATCAACAGGAAGTGCACCCGGCAGCCTTCTCTTGAGGGCACAGAGCAGCGGGTTTCTGACGTCTAAGGAATCAGATTGTAGTGGAAAATAAAGACCCCTTAATTTTGGTGGATTGATGAACACTTTATTAGTCAAAGCATTAAGCAAAACAGAATGACCAACGGCAACAGGAGACTCAGGGACAAATGAACTAACCCTCACTCCTTGGTCCAGGTATCTTATACTCCCTGGACTGCATGGGTGCCAATGGAAGAGGGTGGTCTTAATCTTTTGCACGGTCATACCTTTGCCCTTTATTGCTGACTGAGACAAAGCCCTTCTTGTACAATGTTTTGATGCCAGCTGCAGACACCGTTAGTAAGCAGCACAGTGTAACGCATTTGGTCAAGGTAACTATACTCCCTAATGCTTCACATCTTGTCTCAAAGTAGGTGAGAGGCCTTTTAACAAGATGACATCCACCTGCTAGAGCCGTCTCAGATAAAAAGGCGAGATCACAAAGCACGCTTAGCTATGCCAAAACTGATATACGTTAGAAGTGTGAGCAGTGAAGGCGAGGATTCTTTGATAATGGGTGAGGCGCTCCTTGAGCAGTGACATGTGTAGTGAGGTTCAGTACAGTGCTTTGTGTGGCTAGTTCAATATGGTATGAGACAAGCAGAATATACTGTTATACAGTGGTGGAGTACTTGGGGAGTACTTATGAGGTCATGCTTTATTCAATTCTTTTTCCCGCATCTTGTGTACCTACAAAAACTCACATCAAACACTAACTTCGATGTAATGCCATTCCCCCATAAACTGACAGACCCATATGGCGAACACTCATACTACATACACTTAGACATACACTCATATGTTTTATGCCATTCTGCCCACACACAAAAAACTGTGGAATTAGATATAAAACAAACCTTTGAAAAAAGAGCCAATGTTAATCTAAAAAAAAGTAAAGTCAACAAAGAGTGGAAATACCAATGTTAAGGTACACAATATCCCTCTATACCACTAAAATTCAACCATGACACCCCACGATAAAAACTCCCTCTATACCACTACAAATTCAACCATGAAACTCCAGGTATAAACAAGACCTCTACACCACTACAAATTCAACCATGAAACTGCAAGTATAAACACTCCTTCTATACCACTACAAATTCAGCCAGAAAACTCCAGGTATAAATGGTCACTCCAAACCATGACACATACACCTTACACCCTTAAGATATTTCTTGTTGCACTCTGCCAGTCTCTTTCACTTAGAAATTGTTCCTGCTAGCCTGTCTCGCATATAGATAGTGCACCATAGATACTACTGTGTTGAATCCACATCTAGATAGTGCACCTCTGATACTACTGTGTTGTATTCACACCAAGATAGTGCACCTTTGATACTACTGTGTTGTATTCTGCCAGTCTCAAACACCTATAAATTGTTCCTGTTAGCCTGTCTTGCATCTAGACAGTGCGCCTTAAATCAGACCCTCCAGTTTATAGCGATTTTGCGATCCCGTGAAATGCTGCGAAAACGGCAGTTTTGTGCAAAATACCGTGAAAACTGCAGTTTTGTAGAAAAACTGCATCTTTCTTTTGAATTTTTTTTAAATTAAAATAAAAAAATCTGCAAAAACTACTGTTTAAAAAAAAATACTCAGGGTGCCAGGTTCTCAAATGTATTTTTACGCAAGAACTGAAATGCACTAACACATCTCATCACTTGCGCCCAAAAAAAGAGCAGCCCAATCCACAAGGGACACCTGAATGGGCACATTTTATGAGTGTATATATACAGTAGTACAGTAGTAGGCAGGTAAACACACAGAACTGTATGCTCGCCCACACTTAGGATCTGTTGTAACAGTAATGGATCTCCACACTCACTCACAGACCCTAAAAAGTGCAGTACATCCTTGGGATCTTGCTCAGCACGATAGAGGTGACAGCCGTTCAATGTCTCTAGGTGCAAAAACCCTTCCCAGATATACACCTTGTTCACCCATGGCCCAGTTTAGTGTTAAGCACTTACCTTTCTCAACCCGTGCTCTTCTGGCCTGCGTCTTACATGAAATACACCTGGCATATGGCATCCTCTTAGATGATCCAGTGGAAGCACTGCAGGTGGTTTTAGGACATTCACCTCTTCCATGGCTTCCCCTTGGACCACACTCAGCTGTACAACAACTGCCAACCACATGGTGTGCTCTGCTACACTGTGGTAATTTGGTCTTCAGGTGATATAGCCTTATTGGAGGGGGAGAGGCCATTGAATTAAAGGGATACAACTGCCATATTGACCATCCACAATGCTTCTAAGCTACATCTGGTGTAGAGGTGTAAGCACATCCACATGCACAAGCAAATGATAAAGGCCACCTAAACTGCTATGGCTGCATAAAGGAATAGGATGTAGAATACACAGAAATCTGTAGAAGTGAAAGTGCAGAGGTGAATGAGATGTCTCCAGAATCCCCAAATACCCCAGAGCTTGCTACCGAAACCCTGACACCCTGTAATAATCCCTTCCTACTGGCAGAATCACGTGAAAATGGTGCAACTCTCACACGTCACCTGCCTAGATTAAGCAGTGTCCCCATGTGTACATGCTATGAAGCTATCATACAAAACATTACACTGTTCTGAAGCTTGCACACATGCCCTATGCAAAAAGGCCATGACCACCGTGAGCCACAGAGTGTGCCATATAACCTCCTGACAGCCATAGGATATACTCAGTTGGAGATCATGTGATAACCAAACATGCTACCACAAAGGCACACATACAGCAGCAATCCAAAACATGTTGGCACAAAGAGACTCCAAAATGTAGAATAGAACAATATGGTCAGATGAGCATACAGGCAAACTATGTACAAATATGAAAATGAAAAAATATCATATGACAAAGAATAAATAGAACAAAGGGATACCTACAACTACAGAACTATATACATGAGTTAGCGGGCTAGCCCATTGAAATGTCAGTCAATGCCTGGGCGAAGGCCGATTCGCCAATTCTCCCTCAACATGTGCCTCTCACAGGCGGGCTTCTGTTGTTTCGTGAAGGGCTTGCAGGGCCTCCCTCATCCTGGATTCAAACTCCTCTGCTGCCCTGCAAGGCACCTCCATAATGGAAGCCCATTTTTGCACCAACCTCTCTGCAGCCTCGGGCTTGGCCTGGGCCCTGGTCTTTCCTGCTGCCTCTGGAAATGGACCTGGGATGACAACAGGGCATGCACCAGCCATCTTGCCTCCTGCCTTGCTTGCTGGATGTTCAATCCATGTTGCCTCCTCCTGGCAGCAATCCTTCCAAGGATTAACCTGGTCAGCATCAACATTTCCTGCCAGTAGGCCCTCCGATTGGATAACAGTCTGTGTCGGGGGAGGGGGGAATACTGCACCTGCACTGAGTTAACTTGCATGGCATTCCTCCACAGCCTGTTCTTCTTTCTGTTCCTGGGCAGGTTCTGGGACCACCTAATTTGCCTGTGTAGCACCTTCCGCCTCCACCAGGGATAAAGGCACATCCAGACTCTCTGGTGACAGAGGATGCCCTGCTGTTGGCCGAAATGGAGGCCTCAGTTGAGCTTGACTGTGGCATAAATGATGAGGAGGAGGGGCCATTGCAGTGGCATGTCCAAAGAGGCTACCACCAAGCAGTGCTGTTGTCACTTTTGCAAATAGGCAGACCACCTAACCATGATGTCGAAGCAGCTCATGAGTTGCCTGAATAGCATCATGGAGATGTGCCTGTCACCTCAATCGACCCATCAGCAGTAGTAGAACTGCATAATGGATGGCCTCATCAACTGGAATTATGGGATCTGTCTGGGAAGAGGCATTCACAAAGATGGATAGTCCTGCAGTAGATGGCCCTGTGACAGGAGGATGTGCTGACTCCTCCCTAGTGGCCTGCCCAGCCTTCTGTCTCAGAGCCAGGTGTGCCGCATGCACATCTCCCTCAGTACCCCCACCTGACACCATAGGCAGGCCTGCAATGGCCGCCTCCTCTTTCATGAACACTGACACCTCAACTGAGGTCTCCATGATGTGGCGCACCTCCGTGCTGACATCGCTAGTTCCCTTTTCATCTGCTGCTGAGGTGTCCTTCACAACGATACTTCCCAGGTCCTCCTCGTCAGCAGCAAGGCCATCGGATGTTGACGTTACCCCCAGGCACATGCTCTTCCAAGGAGGTGGATGACAGTGGGCATGCCTCAGGTCTGCGGTGGTGTCTAGATGCCTTGGCTGTTGGCATGCAACTCCACCTCACAGTTTGTTTCCTCTTCTTCAGCCAAAGCCACTGTGGGGAAGATAAAACAAAGGAATTAATCCTAAGTGTCTACGCATGTGTACTTCACTCAAATGGTGTCATCATGAATCAAAATGCAACTGCCTTACACACACAGGCCCACGCATGATAATCTGTGCGAGTCAATACTCACAAGTGAGAGATGAATGACAAATTACAATGATGAGATATTCATATGTGAACATGGCACCTTGACGTGTGCCCACATATCCATGACAACTACTCCTTTGTCATTCCATTAGCAATGAAGCAGTGATCCAAATGTTTCCTGCAGGCTCATGAAAAGGGCAAATGGCTTCATGTACCAGAGGCATCAAAGTAACATCTGCTTTCCATCACATCTTGCCACATGCATCCCTTACAGTTCAACATGACAGTATGCAACACATACATGTCACATTGCCGAGTCCCTGCATAGGATGTGCAAAGATTACATGATAGTGCGAAACAGATTTACTGTCAGCACTTGTGCGTAAGGGGGTACACATGGCATCTGTTGAATGTAGGTAGCTCTGGATACATGTGTGTCATCAGTTAAAACAGGTGAAGAAGCAGCATCTGGTACAAAGGGCCCATGGACGAGCACCGATTTTTGACGATCAAGCAGCAATGCTGATGGTCCTAACAAAAAAAAATGTGTATTGACATACCATGTATGGCCCCTCATTCTGTTGCCTCATTGGCCCAATGGTAGATCCTCCAGCCCCGCAAAGAAGCTGGAGTACTGAGGTGAAAATGTCCACTTTACATACTGATTACAGCTTTGGCAGTCAGCTGGTGTCAGTTTTAGTAAATGGGCATGTCAAGAAATTTCTATACATGTGTCAGTCCTTTCTGTTGAGCGGACATGATGCAATTGGTATACCCTAAATGAAGACAAAATAGAGGAGCTGTGTAAAGAGTAATTACACAGTGCTGTGAGTTGCAAACGGGGGCAGAGGGATGCACCACTCAACCGAACAGTGTGAAGCCTCACATACTGGACGAGACCATGAGGACAGTAGCCATGTTATGATGTGAAGATGGACTAGTCCTTCACTCCACATCAGCTGGAGCCATGGCCCTGTTGTGAAAGGAGCAGGATAAGGGTAGGCTTAAAAGTCGTTAATATTGATTGTCAACATTGACACCTGCACCTGCGCATGTATGGGTTACATTGCAGGCCCAATGATTGTGTTGTCATGTACAAACCCACAAATGGTGTTTAAGATAAATCAAAATAGCTCCTGTCAATATAATACAATATTCTTTAAAATTTTTAGTCATAGCTGAAGTAAATGGGAAAATAACAGACCAGCATCATCTACCAATGAAACCTACATATCTATCAATGTATCCAAAAGGTAAAATAAGAACCAAAGGGTTCATAAAGTAGGTATTGTAAATCTATAGGCCAGGACATTTCCAAGTGTAAAAAATCAACCTATGTCTGAGCAAAGGTTAGCCAGGGGGATGCTGCATATCTGGAAAGTCACTAAACCCTGTCCGAGACTACTCTCAGAGGGAAAAGGAGAGAGACAGCGTTAATGAAGCAGACTGAATAGAAAGTGATTACATTCCTTGAAGGAGAAGTTAATGTACGCAGATGTTCAGGCATTTTTCTAGGACAGCTGAGATACAGAATAAAGCCTTTTATATTGAAAATCAACCTGTGAGATATATTTCTCTGTGCACATTCAGATCTAGAAATAACAGTGCTTAATGTGTGAGGTTGTTTGCCAGGGCTCAGCCCTGGCACTTATTTCTGATCCCTGGCACCTATTGTGTCAGGCTCAGATTGATTATGAAGTAACTAGCTGTTCCCGGCGTACCATACACCATTCTAGCATATCTTAAAGGTCAATAACAGTTGGTAATTCTTAGGGTCACTTCTGTCTCGCTTCTTAAATATTGGAATTACCACTGATCGCTTCCAGGAAGGGGGCGTAGGTCCCTGTGACTATTAATGGTCATTGAAAAGGCTAAACATATCAGATGGAATGAGTGGTATGCACGGTATAATAATAGTGTCCTGCCGCCTGCTCCAAAGGAAATACAGACTATGTACTTTGTATTATTATTTATTTGTTTATTTCTATCGCGCCATAGCCCGCAGGCATCAGGGCGCTCAATGGACAACATAGAATTAACAGTACATGGGTATGACGTATCTACTCGAACAGGGTTCTTTTCAGATTTTTCCGGAAAATACCAGGGTACGCAAATAAGGAGTTGAAACATAATTCCGCCAAGTTCCACACCATGAAAGCAGTTAAATAATCCACACAGCATATGAATTTAGGAGTAACTTCAGGAGAAACAATCACAGAACTGTTTTCCAAATGTGATTTTGCTTTAAATTTTCAAATGTGGTCTCATATTGGCTCTTTTTCTCTTTTTTCTTGATTCATGATAGAGAGAGAACATAATTATTGAACTGTATCAGGAATGTGATTATGCTTGAAATTTCATAACCCTCTTTGGGTCTCCTACTTTGTCTAATTCTTTTCTTTCTAACTCAGTATAGGTACTTTGAAGGTTTTGCTCCTTGGTTAATCATCATTTTTGGAGTATCTGTTCATATTAATTCCTTGTCAATTTTTACTGAATATTGTTTTACTTTTGCACATGGATTGAACCAAACGATGGTATGTGAATAAAATATTTATTTTTACACACCTTCGGAGAGTGTCTTGACCAGGCGATGGTAAGTTGGAGAATTAATTTACAATCCCCACTCAAAGTAAGTCAGATCTAAACTACGATATAAGAAACATTCGATTTAAGAAACATTCGATTTAACCTGTCCAAGAAGAGAGCCTTCATCCAAACCTGTGACTCTGCGGTCTCTAACAATTCTCCCAAATCGTCAAGGAGCAGGCCAATCCTCCTGCAGTCTCCAGCTCTCCTGTTCCCTCCCACGCCCTTTGCATGGCACTCGCTTCTCACTTCACCACTAGAACTCAGGACAAACTATCCTCTCGCTCCTCTTGCTCTCCCTCTACCTCTCTCGGCCCCTCTCCACCTGTCGCTCCTCCTCCTTTCTCCTCTTTCCCCGTGTTCTCTCCTGATGATGTTTCTAGAGAAGTCCGATCTATGAAAGTCTTGTCCAAGCAGGTTCTCCCCTGCTCCTCCAGAACCATCAAGGACCACATCCACACCCTCGCTCCAACCTTGGCCGATTTCTGCAATCACTCTTTTGCCTTTGGAACTTTCCCCTCCCACCTAAAGCACACCGTTGTGCACCCCTCCTTAAGATGCTATCTGCTGACCCTTCCACTCTGGCAAACTATCGCTCGATCTCCATCACTCCTTTCTGGGCAAACTCCTGGAAAAGCTGGCCATCTTCCAGCTTACTCTCCATACTGAATCTGATGGTTGTCTCCATGACCACCAGTCTGGCTTTAGAGCAGGTAGAAGCATGCAAATTGCCCTCCTAAACACCCGAGAAGACTTGCTCTCTAATATCAACTCTAGCCTTCCTTCTGTCCTCATCCTCCTTGATCTATCCTCTGCTTTCGACACGGTCAACCACGACATCCTGATCAATCATCCCTGTGACAATCTGGGCATCACAGGTCAGGCCCTAGCCTTGTTGACCTCTTTCCTCTCTGATCGACCCTTCCAGGTCCAACTGGGGTCCTTTCTCTCCAACACCTCTCTCTCCTCATGTGGTGCTACCCAGTGTTCTAATATCTCACCGTGGCTCTTCAACCTTTACTTGGCACCTCTGACCTACCTCATCCCTACCTTCTCTCCTAACTTTCAGTGTTATGTGGATGACACTCAGTTCTCCTTCCGGCTCCCCTCAGCCTCCCCTCTTCTCTCGCTCATTCATGTCTATCCGTGAATCAGGAATGGTGTGCCTTGAATGATCCCTGCCTTAATGCCAGTAAGACTGAGATCCTTCTCATTGGGACCCTTGCTCCCTCTTTCCCGCTTACATTCTGGCCGCCCTCCTTAAACCCTCTATCTGCACCTTCCTGCAAGGCGAAAAATCTTGGTGTCATCTTCAACTCCACCCTCTCCTTCTCTCCTCCATCATGGACATCTCTAAGAATTCCCTCTCGCAGCTGAATCTCCTCAGAGGTATTCTTCTTTTTCTAACTTTCCCCAGACGCTTACTGTCTCATGAGCCCTGGTTCTCTCTAGCCTGGACTACTGAACCAGCCTCTTTCTAAATCTGCCTGCCTCTACTCTTTGCCCTTTGCAACTAATACAGAACAGGACCGCAAGAATTGTCTTTGGCGTCAAGCCCAGGGATCCTATATCTTCAGCCCTGGAATCTCTCCACTGTATCCCAGTGGCTGCAAGGATTAAGTTCAAGACCCAATGCATTGTCTACAAGGATTTCTGGGGCCGAGGACCACACTACATCCAACTCTCTCTTCCTAAGCATCTCCTTCTTGAGCCCTCTGCTCATCCACTTCCAACTCTCTGAGGGTCAGATGCTTCTCCAGGCAAAGATAGGGGGTAGATCACTGTGCTCGTCTGGGGCATCTCTCTGTAACAGCCTCCCTGCCTCTCTCAAACTTGGGTAGGACCACCTAAGGTTCCTGAAGCAACTCAAGACCATTTGTTTTGCTTCTGCTTTCTCTCTCTCTCACCACCCTGCTGATGTACCTGTATGCAGCGCTAACTGGTTACCTGGCCACCCTCTGAACCTTAATGGGCGCCATGCTCCTGCATGTCCAATAGCCCTTTGCACTGCATCCGGGCCTTCTCACGCACTTAGGGACTTTATCTGCAACCCTACAGTCCCTTGCTTCCTTGCACTTACAAATGGCAGCACTTTCTTGAGCTTGCCTATAGCACTCTAACCTTTCACTCCCCCTGGCACTTCTGTTCTCCCTTCCCCCTCGCACTTGCACAATCTGAATGACACAATACCTAAGGCTAGTAAGATTGGTTGTTTTGTCCTCACTTTGTCTGCCCTTCCTTGTCTTGTCGTGCCTAGAAACACATCTGTACAGGAGCGTTATAAATGACTTATCATATCATATCATAACAGTAAGTTCCATCGATCACAAGGACCTCTATGATGTGTCTTTGTAGGCGGGTAATTGTCAACCTTGTTCCACTGCAGAGTCCCTGTGATGCCATAAGATTACGTGGTAGCATAAATATAGCCCCTACTTTCAGTTTTAGCTTGTGAGGAAGCATTCATCCAATAGCGTTTTGCTCTTTAGAGACTGAAATGTTGTGCCAGTGTTCATTGACACTGGAACCACCATGCCCTGTGTGGAGAGAGGTGGGGGTGGAAAGAAGTAACTTCCAAATGTTTGCGATAGTGGTAGGTGAAGGTGACCACGTAGAACCGTGCTCAGTCTGTTTGTCGAAATGATAGTTGTTGTTGAAGTGGGTGCACTTTGCCATTTGGACAGCAGAGTGCAACCTAATACTGATAAATTGCATTTGTATGTTGAAATGATAGCTGTTGTTGAAGGGGCCTCAACCCACCAGGAACTGCATACCAAACAAACAGACATATGAACAATCACTTAACAAGCTGACCACCACCAATCCAGAGGGGCGGGCAGATAACAAGCTGCCACCACCGTCAACTATGTCGGATCAGGAACATAGATGTGTTTTAAGGCTTCACTTGAAGATCTCAAGTGATTTAATACCTCTGAGATCTGGAGGTAGAGCGTTCCATACTTGGGAGTTACAGTGTAGAAGTCACTTCTCCCTACTGTGGACAAAATCGTCCTAAGGGCATTGAGCAGATTAGTGTAGATAGATCTTAGCACCCTCTGCGAGTGCTTTCTAGACAGAGTTTCTGACAGATATGGGCGTTTTATGGTAAGCAAATATTGTGAAATCCTGGCTTCCATTGGGAGCCAGTGGAGACTTTTTCTAGCTTAGGAGACACGGTCTGCCCTTTTCAGCCCCTCTACTACTCTCGCCACACTGTTCTGGATCACCTTCAATTTCACAACATCAGCCTTGTTAATGCCTACTAAAAGACTACAGTAGTCAATTTTCGTACTGATGATTGCCTGTCCACAGTAACAGAGTTAGTTTGAGACAAGAACAGGAAAATCTGTGTCAGCAACTTGATTTAATATGCTGACCCAGAAACCAGACTATTAACTTGGGGTATCCAGGTAGATCCCCAGCATTTTCACCTCTACTTGTGCAGCAATCTTACAACCAGAAATCATGAGATACTGATACTCTGGCCGTAAATTACGCAACCTAGTTGCAGTGCCTGCAATCATAGGTTTGGTCTTGTCATGGTTCAAGGCCAGCCCATCCCTCATCATCCACGCCTGGATCAGCGTAAACCCCTTCCTGAAATTTCTCAGGTCCTCTTCATGCACCACGGACAAGGGAATTACGGACTGCGTGTTATCTGCGTAGTTCTTAAATTTCACTCCCTTGTCCTCCAACACTTGGAAAAGTGGAAGGGCTTGTTTGGGAACTCCATACAAAACCTTAACTGGGGCTGCCTCTGCGGTTCCACTACAGACACTTGCTGACTGAAGCTCCAAAAAAGATATTACCCATGTGGCCACTGGTGAGGAAAAAGCAGCCACATGAAGTCTATCAGTCAGCAGGGCATGGTCCACCAAGTCAAATGCTGCAGACAGTTCTAACAACATAGTAGAACTTGCTGCCCCCTGTCAAAAGACTGTGTAGAGGAGCAGCTGAATGTCTCTGCAGGAAGTCCCATCATCCCTACCTCATATATATTGGAAGCCTCAGATTGTGCCATGCTTGATACCAGTCATTGTGACTATACCACGAAGAATATACAAAAGAAGGTACCCTCTGAGAAAGCCCTACCAAATGTATTCCCGAAGAGACGACAATCTGAGGGAAGAACTGCCTGAAGGTATATAAGAAAGAGCGAAAGCTGGTGACGTCTCAAGAGGCGAGTGTGACGCACTGAGAAGACTGGCTGAGGAGAATGCATTGACCCTATAGAACCTGATGACGAAGTTGAGAATCAAGTAAACTTCATATGTGAAAAGAAGATTGCATGTGTGTGACGCACTGCAGAAAATGCAAGTCGTTCAATAAATGTACTGATGCAGCAATGCAAGTAGACTAAGTGAATTTAGGTGCTGGCTATACATAGTGAATAGACTGCAGGCGGAGCCATCACTGTGTAGAAGCTGGACATCGGTTTCATGAATTTAGTAAGCCCAAACCCATGGAGAGAAAAGGCCGAGAACTGTGTCGCAGCAAAGAATTAGCTGAGATCGTGGACATGAGTGGCAAGGCTGACTGGTTTGGTACCAAAGCTGAAGCATGGCAAGGCCGGTTAGCTATTCTGAAAGGCAGTGAACATGAGAAGCTGATTCATCCCTTGTTAAGGTGCAAAGAAAGAACACCAAGCATGCCAGTTTGTATTCATTTAAAACATTTAAATGCCACAAAATGGTCCAAATCGTGGTCTCCTGTTACGTGAGTCAAGGATGGAAATAGAGTTGGACATGGAGTTCCAGAACTATGATAGTGCGTGCTTGCACGCCCTTTTAGTCCCAGAGACAAGAATACACTGCAAGACCAAGTTCAAAGACAATCTTCATAGCAGAAGGCATGGTTGATGAGAGACGTTGGGCTAATTGGGTGGGGAGGTAAAGTCATGTCCACCTCCTGGCACCTGGGTATGGGCTTACGTGCTGCTAAGTGAACCGAATGTTCCAGACATGGCACGAGAGTGCCAACCAATTATAGAGGGCCATATAACAAAGGGCATTATAGTTTGAGAACCAATGATATACCGTGTACTTATTAGTGTTGACGATGACTTGCTTTGAAGGTGGCCATAAGTTACCCACCTGACAGTGAAGATCCAATCACAACCTCACCCTTTATAGAAAGTATACTTAGATGTTCCCCTTGAACGTATCACAACCCTGCGTAGGTTTTTCTTATTTTTCACGTACTATGACGTCACTTGTGACTAACCTTTAGTAGAAAGATGTGATTTTTGTGTGAAATGTACTGAGAGACTCAAGCGAACGTCTGTTGATGTCCATTGTAACTCCCTGTTTTCGATAATTGATAATAAAACAGAAAACATTGCCATATTCCTGAGTTGTTTTGATTTTTTGGTGGCAGAGTTATCCTGCATCACATCCACTGCATTTGTGCTACCCAAAGGGCTCTAAGCTCAACTGTAAGATATTGGACTTTAGGTCCAACGAGGCGGTCTCCATTCCATGAGCTGGTCTCCTGACTGCCAATTACTCTGAATGTTGTTCCTCTCTAGGTGATTCAAATCCTGCAGATATGCTACTCTGTCCAAAACGTTTAACAAAAAAAGCCATATACTTAAAGGGACGATAGTTCACCAGACAGAGAGGGTCAACACCTCGTTTTTTCAGCAGGGGGGTAATCCATGCATTCTTAATGAACTCTGGCACGTGATACTCCTGGAAAGACAGGTTGACAAATGTGGTTATGGTGGTGGTCAGTTAGGGGAGGCATGCCTTCACAGCAGTCGCAGGACAGACATCTCCCACACAACTAGTGGGCTTAAGTTTCCTACTAATATCTGTCACCTCAACTTCTTAAACTGAATTCTGTCCGACCTGCCTCTTGGAAGGCCTTTGCTGTTATGGACAGAGCTGCCTCTGTGCCAGCTCCCTTATCCAGCGTGCTGTTTTTGCTGTTGATACTTCTCTTGATCCTGTGTAGCTTGCTAAACAAGGCGTCCTGGATCGAGGAACGTCAGGCATTATCTCTTGAGACCCCTTCTATCCTTTTAGGACATGGGTTATCTCATTCCTTCAGAATTTTGAACAATTCTTGTACATTTTGTTCAGCGTTGGTGATTCTGGTGTTGAACATAGATTTTCTGGCCTCAAATGTTGCCATTTTGTAGGTGTTGTAGGTTTAGGAGCTCTTCGGTATGCCTCCTCATAACCTGCTTCTTTCGATATGGACCAGGCTTCAAAGTTTCCTTTTGTATACTTTCAGCTTCTGAAGTTCAGGTGAATACCTTGCATTTACTTTGAGCATCGGTTTTATCACAAGTCACCACGTGGCTGCTATGCTCACTTAGTTAAATAAAGTAAATTCCTATTTCAGCCATGTTTGCCTCCGTCAACGACGTCCATCACCTAAAGCGTGATGCCTCTTTAAATCAAACAATGCGGTCGCTCACTTAGCTGAAACTGAAGCCCTCACAGACAGAATCCATTCATTTCAGAGCTACACCGAAAATTTCATTTGGAGAGGGAAATTAAACCTGAAGGTTTCCCCCAGTTCCTTCACTAAATCCTTCAAGACCCACATTGAAAAGAAAACCCAAACAGCCTGGTACCATCTCTCTCTCGCTTCCCAATCCGTCTCTGATGGTGATTTCCTGTATTTGTGGGGTCCTTGGACATTTCTGTCACATTCAATCCAGCCTCTGTGGTGCCCCTCCAACCTCTAAAGGTGCGGGAATGAGCTTACATTTCAATTAATGTTGATAAGGCTCTTGTGGAGGTATAGGCTTCGGCCGATACACTCAACATTTGTCAATAGATGGCTCTCAGTACAACCTCAGATAACAATCCATGTTCAGGGCACACAAAGAGAGAGGGTGAGGTTTTAACCCCCTGTTTAAGATGCCTTTCCCCTGACTGTGCAGTTGTGAGGCCACGTGGCAGGTGTTTACATATTGTTAAAGCATTTGAGGCTATTGTTTTCTCACGTGGAAAGGCTAGCTGCAATCCTCTGGCGTGTCTGAATTCAACATAGACCGCCTGTAATTACATAATGTACAGTGTTTGTGTAGAAGTACCATGCTCAGTTCTCTTGCTTCTACCAACCGTAACTGGGGGGTACCTCACTAGATAGTATTAATATCCACCAATAGATATCCAATACATGGCCAAGGGTCTTTGCCTCAACCCTATGGAAAGTGAAGTCCCGTTTTGCTCCTCCACTCCACACAAGTGAAGAAAAAATGTGCAATGTATACACTGCTGCTTAAGTACTGTGGAAGGACTCATGGGTTCTAACTAAGAAACCAAGAGGGTTTTAGGGAACTTTAGTAGGTGATGCAGCTTCTTTACAACTCATTTCGTTATATTTGCGACTAGTCTTTCAAATAAACACTTGTCCGTAAACAATTACATGAGACGTGGATAAAGCCACAACATTAATTTGAAATCTGACTCTACTTCCTAATGCTCGGGAATGGTTGGTGACCTTTTTAGTGTAGACACCTGTCAAGATGTGCGTCCCGTGGACGCTGCGTACCTGTACTTCCTGAAGGCTTGCGTGCCCCGGTCGCCAGGGCGTAGATTGTGGAACGAAAGATGACAGGATAACGCCAAGAACCGGCCCAGGTCCCGTCCTGATTTGCAGGATTGAAAATGGGTCAGATTCCTGACGCCACGGATGGACACTTCCCTGTATTTTACGTGGCGCCAAAACAGTGCAAGCACTGGCAGGGAAGGTCGGTAGATGTAAACAGAAGGCTTGAGTGCGTTGCTTGCTGATCTGGCAGAAGACCCTCTCGATGATAGTGGAAGAAGGCAGCCGAGACGGTAGTAATGGCAGCAACTGCAGGCAGCAGAGAAGGCAGAGTAGAGGCACCTTAGAGGCACTGGCACCCAAGCACAAGGCAGTGAATAATACGGGCAAGGAAAGGAGGGCAGGCAGGGAGAGAAGTAGGGCGGCAAAAAAGGGACCAGAGGAACCCCGGACCAGGACCAGACTAAGCCTAAACCAGGGAAGCCAGACCCCCAACCAGAGGAACCAGACCAACAGGGCAGGACAGGGCAGGGGCCAACAGGGAAGGGAACAATGGAAGGCAACCGGAATCACCAAGAAAGGACAAGAAATTCCAGAGGCGAGCGGGAGGTCAGGACCAACCGTGTTGAGACGCGGCGAGTGCAAGACCAGTAAGCTCTTTATAGAGACTCGGCATGGAAGCGAGGCTTGACCCGCAATCCGAGTCAGCGCATGCGCGGAGTCAAGGCATTCATGGAAACGAGGCTTGAACCACAAGCCCGTTCCCTGCCGTTTCCGCGTATGAACGCATGCACCCCGACTCGCCCGGTGCTGGCACATACCCCAAGTAAGTGAGGACCCGAGAGAAAGCACCTTCGGCCAAGACGATACCGCGGGTACAGCCGCCAGGTATCTCCTCGCCCGCGAGGATACGGGCGTCCTTGCTCCCGGGTGAGTGTCCTAACAACACCGAGACACTGAGGGGCCTGCGTCCTTTGGCTCTCCAGACATTTTGGACTACAATGCCCATTAGTCCTACTTGGCATTGCCAATGGTGAGGGGTAGTAGTCCAAAACATCTGGAGAGCCACAGGTTGCAGACTCTTGCACTAACCGAAGAGAAGCCCTACCTATGTCTGACTCTGTGTGGCCATTTGTTTGACTGCCTGGATAGCTGGCGGATAGCAGACTGGAGAGTAGAGGTGGGGAGACAGAGAATGTATGGCCAGAGCCAAGCAGTGGAACAGATTTGGCTTGAAAGTCAAACTCTAATCTAACCGGCAATAGACTCATAACTGGCAGCTTACCTCCCAACCGCCCATTTGGGTTAGGGGAAAAAGGTGTGATTTATCTACAATGTTCACACCTGACCACATATATTTTCAGCCCTAAAGTATTCAAATATGTGTTAATATATAACGATTCATAGGAGCTAAACGAATGTCTTGTTTTATACAGATTACTTGAAAAGTAAACAAATCACATTATCAAATAACCTGATAAATATTAAAATCCTTATATTAAGCAGAAATAGTAGCATTGTAGCATTTTATTGCCCACCCTGAAGGAAAGACTGCAAGTGTCAGAATGCAAAGTTCTTTCAGGGCTTACACAGCAACATAAAACAGTGTGGCACAGGTACACAATTTGTAATTGTGCATGATGTGAACGCTATGTGATGTTACATAAAGGCAAACTATATTTTGGTGCATATGAAGTAAGCATGGAAACAAACTACACAGTTTAAAAAGTGAGATTTAATTTGTGATTTAATTTTTCTTGAAAGAAGACACTGATTCTGTATTGGTGGTATGTGAGGGTCAGTCTCCAGGTACAAATACGCCGAACCAGTTCTTACCATATCACATTCACACTTGCCTCAGACAATGGGCTGTTGACTCACTGCTGCATATGCATTCCCATTCAAATCCACAGTGAATAACAATAAAACCTGTTAAAAATGTATTTGCAGGGCCCTATCAGGCCTTGGGTGATTACTTGCTGGCATTTTGCACCTCAGGCAAGAGAGGGCGTAGAAGATTGTCATGCTGCAGGATTGAGGCAAATGCAATTCTCCCCCATCCAAACAAGATTATATATATATATATATATATATATGTATATATATATATATATATTTTTTTTTTTTCCACAATGAGCAAGCAGGGCTCGGCTTGTGTAATCAAAGCCAGTTACTTGAAATTCAAGTTGCGCTCGAGCCAGTCACTTAGCCCAAGCAGACCAAGCCCCACTCTGCTCCCCAATAACTATTGGGATCAGTCTCATAGGCAAGCTATCTGGCTGCTTGGATAGATGGCTCGTTGGCTGACTAGAAGGCTGAATGACTGAAACAGTCGTTAGCTGTCTAACTGGTTGTCTGACTGAATGGTTGGCTGTCTGGGTAGCTGTCTGTCTGGCTAGATATTTGGCTGACTTTGCATCTGTCTGAAATTCAAGTCAAGCTTGAACCGGTCACTTAGCCCAAGCAGCCAAAGTCCTACCCAGCTCCTGAATAACTACTGGGTATCAGTCTCAATGGCTAGTTGTCTGGCTGCCTGGGTAGATGTCTCATTAGCTGACTAGATGGCTGGCTGACTGACTGAGTCACTCGTTAGCTGTGTAACTGGCTGCCCGACTGAATGGTTGGCTGTCTGGGTAGCTGTCTGTCTGGCTAGATAGTTGGCTGACTGTGCAACTGCCTGGCTCACTGACTGGCTGTGTGTCTGGGTGCCTGTCCGGCTGCTTGACAGGGTAGGCGAATGTCTGAATGGCTGCCTGGCTCACTGTTGGCTGGCTGGCTGGTTGAGGGTCATGTTCATGATAGCAATGCAGGCAATGTGCAAATATTCATACTCCAAAATCTAGCAGGCAGTTTGCAAATGAAGTGTGTAAGCAGACATCAGCTTGACAAATCGGAAATCAGGAGTGTGATTGATTAAATGGTTAGCATGTAATTACACCAAATGAGATTGAGGTAAATATGTCAACGCCTTTATAGTAAGAATCAATGGCTGCCTGGATCTAAATTCCATTATCTAATTGATGTTTTCTTAATTAATCCACTGACATAGTCCAGTTAACTTCAACTGAAAAAGCATGTACAGTATATAAAAGACTAATTTTCTTCCCCCAGACAGCCCTTTCTTCAGCATCACTGCAGCTCCAACAATTCTAATCTACAGTTTTAAGTGTGAGCTTTGCAATTTCAGGGAATGCAATGAAGGGAGAAATACAAAGGCAACTGTCAGATATTTACGTGACATCTGCTCTCATGTGCTTCCTGCACTAATGCTGAATTTAGAGCTGCAGGGGGGAGGGGCAGAAAGAGAGAGCGAGTGAGAACAATAGCCAGACCGGAAGGGGGAAGAGAAAGAAATGTATAGAGAGGGAGAAGCAGAGATTGGTTGTAAAAAGTGAGAGACAGGTAGGGGAAAGAGAGAGATTCAGAGGCAGAGAAAGACAGACAAAGACAGATAAAAGAGAGAACTACACAGAAACAGAGACAGAAACAGAGAGAGAGAGAGAGAGAGAAAGAGACAGAGAGATAAAGAGAGAGAGAGAGAGAGAGAGACAGAGAGAGAGACAGAGAGAGAGAGAGTGCTATGGCAAAAGAGACCTAGGAAATGAGAAATAATACGGTAGATTGCAATTACAATGCTTGCATGTTATATTTTAAATGGCATGCGATATCACATCAAGATTTCTATGTAACATATGGCTAGATTACAATAGCACCTACCATTTTAAGCCACCTTTGAATGTGGCATTGCATCTAGCGTACTGCCAACGCAAATTTGGGTATCAATAATCGCGATTGACATGGCTGATTATACTATAACCTCATTTCATTGCATGTTACAGTGTCTATAAAGGCTGGCTAAAGCTAGCTTTTCGGTTAAGAGATTTCCTGCTGACACCTAAGCCACCCCAACCCACACACACTCATGTATCAAAACATTCATTTTCTCCTTGCATTTATTAATGAAGCTAGGTGGTTGTGCCACTGGCGTAACAGGGGCCCCTGCAGCCCCCGTCGTGCGGGGGCCCCGCTAGCACATGTCCTGGGAGGGTGCCCCACTTGAAAAGAAAATTAAATAAAATTTCTTTTCAACATCTTTTTTTTCAATTTCTTTTTGAAATCACTCTGCCTTCATAAAGACATTATTAATTTCTTCATGAAGGCAGAGTGACGTCCAGGGATCACCCCCACCCCATGACATGGAAGACCCCAGGCTGGAGGCCTCCATGTCATGGGGTGGGGGAGCCCTATGACTTCAAAAAGAAATAGTTTATTTTTGAAGTCACTCTGCCTTCATAAAGAAATGATTTCCGTTATGGTTCGGTCCTTAGCGGAAATAATTTCTTTATGAAGTCAGAGTGATTTCAAAAAGAAACAATTTCATTTTGAAGTAATAGGGCACCCCTCAACTCCATTTCATTTGAGTGTATTGTGAAAGGGTGTGCACTTAAATGTTTAGGTGGCTGCCTGTGTGAGTGTATGGTGAAAGGGTGCATACAAATGTATGGGTGACTAGGTGTGCATGTTTGCGTGTATGGTGAGAGGGTGCACACTTAAATGTATGGGTGGATGCCTGGGGGTGGCTGCATGATGAAAGGGTGCACACTTAAATGTATAGGTGGTTGCCTGTATGAGTGTATGGTGAAAGGGTGCACACTTAAATGTGTGGGTGGGTGCCTGGGTGTGTGTGTGTCTGTATGGTGAAAGGGTGCACACTTAAATGTATGGATGGCTGCCTGAGTGTGCCTGTATGGTGAAAGAGTGCACACTTAAATGTATGGATAGCTGGGTGTGCCTGCATGTATATGGTGAATGGTGTGTGTGCTTGTGTTCAGGGGTGCAACAAAACCTACATTTTGGGGGCTGATCCTTCAAATGTTGGGAGAGGCGCTAACTTCACAGGCGGTGGGGGAGGGGCAACCTGATTTGTGTGGGGGCATCTAACTTCTTTATGCATTTTAATTAGACTATTCTAGTGCAGTTTCAATGTTACAAGCAGCTAAAGGAGAGAGTTAAGTGTGAAAACACCCACTTATAAACTGCTGTGAGAATGAATGGTCTCCTGTTCCCTTTCTACCCTTCCAGTCACTTCCCTGGCATGAAAGTACTAAACCCACATCACAATTTAAATTGCCTAAAAAATGCGACATTTGAATGGAGGTACTAACAGTGAAATGCTTTACGTTAGTAATCGCTGGGCCCTTGTTAACAGCAAAACCCAGGTGCCGTTCAACATCTGTGTCCTGTTCTATCCGGCAACTGCTCTGAAGGTCAGCCAGGTTGAGTCAACATATACCAACATTTGGGGGGTTGGGTGCTGCAGCCCAGTCAACTCAATATTGTTAAGCCCCTACTTCTGTTTAATGCCTTATTTACTTATTGGTAACCGTCATTACTCCTAGCCCTATTCTTCCTTGTCCCTGTAATTGTGTATGAGGCAGTACTTGTGTATGAGGCACTATGCTTCATACACAATACTGGGATGAGGTAGAGGTACATGGCGATAATGCCTGACTTAGTTACCTGTATCTTCATTACTCCTAATCCCACTCTTACTCATCGCCTTACTTACCTGTGAGGCAAGGAGCCTTAAATGTAAGCTCAGGGACAAGGAAGAGGGACATGAAGGTCATTCTGGGCCACAGAGCTGATTTTGGAGGTTGGGGTAGGGCATGGGAGTGAGAGGGGATGTGTGTGGGGGGTGGGATTGTGCGATAAATCATAATGGTTGTCTAAGTCCAGGCTAAGCAGGCATATGTGGTACTAGTGGCTAGGGAGGCATTTTGGTGCAGCCAGTCTAGTTATTCCTCAGTTTGGTATGACTTATTTTAACCGCGCATTTCTGATAAAGCGGTCCTGCTAAGTGTAATCACCTGGCTAGACTGGCATTTGAGTGCTGCCAGTCTAGCCATTTCTTACTGCGGCATTGTATATTTTTTTGGGCATCTCTGATAAAATGTTATGATATAAGTCTATAATAACACACCGGTACACAAGTGTTTCTAGGCGTGACAAGAAAGGGAGAGAAGATAGAGGGAGGACAAGACAAATGATCTTACTAAGCATTGTGTCATTCAATCGTGCAAGTGTGAGAATGAGAAATGCAAGGAGAAAGGGAGGGGGGAAGTGCAAGTTAGAAGGGAGGGGATAACAGAACAGTAATGCTCTGAGTAAGTGCTGCCAGGGCAGTGCGGCTCTGGGTAGTGCAAGGAGAACAAGGGACTGTGGGTTACAGGTACAGTCCCTAAGTGCGTGGTAGGCCAGAGTCAGTTCAAGGGTGACTGATCAACAAAGAACCTGGACTCAGTGAGACTCTGAGGGTAGCCAAGCAACCAGTCGGTACAGCAGACAGGTAGATCATGTAGGTCAGCGGGGGAGGGAGAGAGCGAAAGCAAAGGAGAAGAGGAACGTTTTGAGCTGCTTCCGGAACATCTGGTGGTCCACTAAAGTTTGAGAGAGGCAGGGAGGCCATTCCAGAGGGAGGCATCTGCAGAGGAGATCTACACCCCACTCTCTGCCTGGAGAAGCATCTGGCCCTTAGAGAGTTGGAGGTAGCTGGGGGAAGGGCTTGAGAAAGAAGGTATTTTGGAAGAGAGCGTTGGATGTAGTGTGGGCCCGATCCCAGAAAGCCTTATGGACAATGCAAAGGGTCTTGAACTTGATTCTTGCAACCACCGGGAGCCAGTGGAGAGATTTCAGAGCTGGATAGATATAATCCCTGGAGTTGTGGCCAAGGATAAGTCTTGGAGTCCTGTTGTGGATTAGTTGCAGAGCGCAGAGAGTAGAGGAATGCAGCTTGAGAAAGTGGCTGTTGCAGTAGTCCAGCCTAGAGAGAAACAGAGCTAACACCACTAACTTGCTTATTGTCCCTAGATTTAAACTATCTAAGGTTGGAGGCAGCAGCTTCTTTGTTAAGGCCGCCCAGCTTTGTAACTCCCTGCCCCCTCCCCTCCGAATTGATCAAACATACATGAATTTCAGACATAACTGTATCAATTGGCTTAAAGTCAATGACCAATATTGGTCATATTACCAAGCACAACGTTTTGTGTCTGTACCCCGCATTCTTCTTGCGTGATAATATGTAACTGCATTGCCTTTCCTTTTAATTTGTATTTATTTTCAAATTTGTTTATTGGAATTTATTATTTAGTACATTTACAGGACACCAAGCGTGTCCGTATTTCGAGGATAATGAGCATTTCGGAATAAAACATTTAACAAATTAACATTACAACATTTAACTATCTCCCAGTGTTTTCCTGTTAAGGTGATGTTGCTTGATGGAGCGGGGGGGGATCCTGATGGTCTGGAGGGGGGGGGGAAGGGGGAGGGGCCCATGTCTGTGGGAGCCCAGTGAGGTGGCAGTGTAATGGTCACAGGTCTTGCCAACTCAGTTCATGGTTCTGTTTCGGTGGATTCATACCATTTCATGGGGGCTTGTCATCTGAGGGGTAAAACAGGGAGTCTGTGAGTTCTTTCCAGGCCTCAAGGGTCATACTAGAGTCATCTGTGGATCTGGCTACACTGTCCTCCCAAGCCGTTGTTTCTGCTCGGACCCAGCGTTTCAGCTCAGAGTGCCAGCTTTTCTGTTGGGGCCCAGTCGTTTTCTTCCAAGACATTGCCATAGTCCTCTTTGCCAGTATACACATAATGTCCATTAGTCTGGTGCGGTGCTTGAGTTTGGCCGGTCTAGTGTATGTGCCGAGTAGGCATTCCTCCGGGGTCCATTTGTATCTAGTCACCCCCAGATTATCGCTTGTCAGCTGTATGGCGGTCCACAGGGATTGTGTCCTAATGCACTTCCAGAACACGTGGATCAAGTCCGCATTGCTCTGTCCACACCATGTGCAATTAGAAGGCGACATATTATTGATTTTTTCCAGCCTGGATGGTGTTAAGTATGTTCGGTGTAGCAGGTTGAGTTGTATTTGTCTGAATCTGTGATTCCTGGAGACAGACTTGGGGAATGTCAAGGCCCTTTCCCATTCTCCATCTGACAGTTCCCGGCCCATGTCCGCTTCCCATTTGCCCCTCAAAACGGCAACCCGTGGGTTGGGGACGTCGCTCAGGTGGGCATAGATCTGGGACACCGGCTTCCAGCCTTCGCCCAGAGCATAAAGTAGTGTAATCAGGGGGTTTGATTCCGGTTCTTCCGGCCATGAGGTCCATTTGGTTCTTGCTGTGGTTCTCATCCTCTGATACCACAGGAACTGGCCTGCATGGACTCCATCTACTTCCTGAAGTGTTTCAAAGTCTTTAAAAGCCCCATCCACAAACAGGTCCCCCCATGATTATATCCCATTCCTTTCCCAGCGTCTGAGGTGGTGCAAATCTGCTACGGAGCCACATAGGTCCGAGAGTAGTGGTATGTCCGGGGAGTAGTGGGGCTTAGAGCAGGTGAGGGTTACTGTCCTGCGCCATACTTTTTGTCCCAGGATGGCCATGAAAGGGGCATTTCGCATCAGGTGGGAGGGGGCCCAGATGAGTTCTTTCATATGCAACGGGGATACAAGGGTAGCAGGGGGGTCTCGGATGTGGCTTCATCTGCTAGCCATTTGGTGACAAAACTAAGCTGTGCTGCCAGGTAGTACTTTTCAAAGTTCGGGAGTTGGATTCCCCCTTGGGTGTACGGTAGCATCAGGGTAGAAAATGCTATTTTGCGTCTCCCTGACCCCCACAAGAAGTCCCGGGTTATCCTTTCTAGCAGGCGGAAAAAAGGCGCATTAATGTAAAAATGTATATTCTGGAACCCGTACAAGAATCTGGGAAGGACAATCATTTTAATTATGGCAGCTCTTCCCATCATGGATAGGGGGAGTTTCGCCCAAAATTGCATAGATTTTCTCAGGGCTGGGATCGCAGTCTTCGTATTGTGCGCATGCATTAATGTAGGGGTATGCATTATGTGTATACCTAAATACTTAAATGAGGTCAGCTCCCAGTGTATTCCTACCGCAGGAAGTTCTGCTATGTCTTTCCCCCTGAGGCCTGCCAGAGGGAACAGGCAGGACTTCGCCCTACTAAATTGTATACCAGAAAACCTTGCAAAGTTGTCCAAGACGTCTAACATCGTGGGCACGTTGTTCTGTGGGTCTCTGACGTACAATAGTACGTTGTCTGCATAAAGAGAGATAATATGGTCAATACCCCCCAGCCGTATCCCAGCATCAAAGAATTGTCTTCGGAAGTATATAGCAATGGGTTCCAGTCCTAGTACGTAAAGCATGGGGGAGAGCGGGCATCCCTGCCTAGTGCCCCTGTGTATGTCCCAGGCCTCTGATATGTATTTTCCTGTTTTTACTCTGGCCGTAGGTTTGTTATAAAGTATCTTGATCCATCTAATGAACCCTGGGCCAAAGCCGAAACCCACAAGAACCTCCACTAGCCACTCCCAAAATATAGAATCGAACGCCTTAATGACATCAAGGGACAGCAACGCATATGTCTCCGTATTGGCCTCCGTCTGAGCAATAACCTGTTGTACTCTACGTAGGTTCATGGTTGTGTTCCGGCTTGGTATGAAGCCACACTGATCCTCGTGCACTACGTCCCCTAAGATTTTGGCCAGTCTGTCTGCTAATACCGTGGTCAATATTTTCACATCGTAGTTAAGCATGGCTATTGGGCGGTAGCAGTCACATTTGTCGGCGGGCTTATTAGGCTTGATGATTGGAATTAACAAGGTTTCCCTCATACTGTCAGGAAGTATCCCTCTCTCATGTGCCTCCTGGAAGACCTCATGTAACAAGGGTGTTAGGGAGGTCTCATATGCCTTATAAAACTCAGTGGGCAGTCCGTCACTCGCGTGGATCTTAGCAGTGGCCAGTGACTTGATTGCCTCAGCTATACCCTCCTCTGTGATATCTGCGTCAAGAGCTTCAGCCTGTTCAGGGGTCAATTTGGGGAGCCCTATTTCCTCTGGGGTGTCTATGATTTGCTCTCGGGGAACCTGATCCCTGTGAGAGTAAAGGTATTCGTAGAAGCCCTTAAAGGTTTTGTTTATATCTTGCTGTGTCTGTACTACTTTACCTTCTTCAGTCTGTATCATGGTGATCGTGTGTTTGGGGTGGTCTTTCCTACATAACCAGGCCAGCATTCTGCTAGGTCTATCGGCTTCTCTGTGCGTTCTGTTTGTTTTGGTGGCATAATCAAACTTGGCTAGTCTTTCCCATGCCTGGGCATATTTAACTCTAAGTTCCTTAAGGTTATCTTCTCTTTGGTGAGTATTCACCGGGGTAGATTCGAGCTGCTCAACCTGACGTTCCCACTGATCCAATTCACCCCTCAATTGTTTCCTGATGCACCCTGCTTTCGCGATGAATTCCCCCCTTGCCACTACTTTGAGAGCGTCCCATATCGTGCTCAGGTGGGTAACGCTCCCCGTGTTCCTCTCAATAAAACTATCTATAAATTCATGCAGTTCTTCCCTGAACACTGGGTCACTTAGGACGTCTATCAACATTCTCCACATAGGAATCGGGGGTCTGGGGCCAGTTTGATTCCATTCTATTAAGAGCGGCGAGTGGTCTGAAATGGTCCTTCCCAAATATTGCGCTTCTTCTACTTGTGACAGGTGTCCTTTGCCTATGAAGATGTAGTCTATCCTTGTGTGAAGATCATGAGGGGAGGAGAAGTATGAGTACCCCCGAGAGTCAGGATGACGCTCTCTCCAAATGTCGGCTAGGTTCAATTTATCTGATAATAAGGACAAGGCTGTGGTTGCCGCTGAGGGCCCTTTCGGGTGGGGCTGGGACTGTCAAGGCTCGCATCATGGACACAATTAAAGTCTCCCCCCTAGAAAAAAATACCATATCTGTAAGGTGCGATTTTAGCATACATGGAGTTCAAGTGTGATGGAATGTTAGTATTGGGGAGGTAAGAGTTCACTATGCATATTTCATCCTGTTCCAAGCGGCCCCAGAGAATTACAAACCTGCCCTCAGGGTCTGTCTCAGACCTGATTAAGTGGAAAGGGAGTTGGGGATGGATCCAAGTGTACACACCTCTTGCATATTTGGAGTAGGTAGTGCCCACGCCCTGTCCCCCCCAATGTTCTCCCAGTCTAGCCAGGGAGTCCGCCGTGCAGTGTGTCTCCTGCAGCAGCGCTATCTGCACTCTTTTTCTGTTCAAGTAAGACTTGATTCTGTTTTGGCGTAAGTAGGTTGCCAGGCCCCTCACATTCCAAGTCATTATCTTTATTTTAGCATGAGATGCCATGTCGAATAAATCGAATTGTCTCTGAATCAGTCCGGCACCTACCAGTGTCTTCTGCGGCGTCCCCGGATCCATGCTATCTCCCCTCCCGTCCACCTTCTCCAGCGTCGCTCGTTCACTCGTAGGAGATTCAGTAACTTGAGTAACTCCCATTGCCTTGAATGGGGAAAAACAAACAAAACAAGATGAACAGTCCCCAGCAGTTGCTCCCAACTTGCAACGCTCAGGGGGTCCCGAGCCTTCCAGGCCACTCCTGGCCTTCCGGATCAGGTTGTGTGTGGGCAGGCTGCTCACACAGTTTTCAGTGGGGTGAGTTGCCTAACTTCGCTCGTTTGGTCCTTTGAGCTCTCGTCTGGCATAGCTTACTTTACTGAAGGCTTGCATTGGATAGTGCTTGGTTGGGGTCGGTCATTATGTGGGGAGTACCCGTTTCCTTCTCTTTCTGGCAGGTTCCCATTCAGCCCCGGTCCGGCTTTGATGGTCCTGTTCCATCATCTGCCAGGTTGTTATGTTCAAGCCACATGTTGGCCGCGGCTGGAGTCTCTAGAAATATCGCTTTTCCATTATAGAGAACCTTGAGGCGTGATGGGTAGAGCAGCATGTATTTTAAATTAAGATTCCCTAGCCGGGCTTTTATTGGGATAAAGGAGTTCCTTGCATGTTGCACTGCAGGGGTATAGTCGGGGTATATAACTATTGTTGAATCTTTCCTCTTTATCTACCCTCCTTCTCTGGAGTATCTCAATATGGTTTCTCGATCTCGGAAATTTAAGATCTTAGCTATATTTGGGCGTGGATGGGATCCGGGCGGAGGACGTTTCTGAAGGGATCTATGGGCCCTTTCCACGGAGAACCCTTGGAAGAGGTTACCCGGTCCAATTTCCTGTAGCAAACAGTGTTTCAATGAAGTCTGTAGGGTCTGGGCCCTCCAAGTCCTCAGGGACCCCTAGTATGCGGATATTGTTTCGGCGGGCTGGCCCTTCGGCCTCCTCGGAGCGAGCCTCCAGCCTAACCACTTTCTGTTCCAGATCCTGGACCATCCTCTTCAGGTCTCGGGTGTCCTCTACGTTTTCCTGGAGAGTAGTCTCTGCCACCGTGACCCTTTCCGTTAGGTTGCGGGCCTCCTGACGCATGAGCTGAATGTCCGATTTCACCTCTTCCAGTCTTCCTTCGAGTGATGTGCGGAGGGCAGCTATTTCTTGTAGGACTTGCGCATGTTTGAGATCCTCTCCTTGTTGGGGCAGTTCCTCGACAGGTACTGGGTCTTGTTGTGACTGTCTCTGAGGACTAACTGTCGTGAAGGAATCCATCGTGACCAGTTTCAGCTTGCCCTTGGGGGGTAGACATTTTTGGGGCTGCGGGTTCGTTTCCGCGCAGTGTGCAGATTGGCCTAGCAGCCCTTTTTTCTCGGCTAATGTGTTTTAGATATCGAGTAGCCCTTAGCAGCTCCGTATCTGGTGGCCCAGTTGCGGCTTCGCAAACACCCCTCTCTTGCTTCCGGGGCAGTTGGGTGGGGTGCTGTCGCTGTTGTTCGGACCGTCGATCCGGCCGGTCATAGGCCCTTGCTGCCCGCTAGTTTCAGGGTCTCGACCCCGCCTTTGCCACTGTGTCTAGCAAGGAGCTTCCCAAGAGCCGGTCTGCAGACTCTCGGCCAGTGAGTTTAGTTCTGGGAGTTTCGAATCCAAGATGGCGTTCTCTCAGAAGCTTATTTGGAATTTGAAGGGGTGGCAGGGGTCCCCCACCTATGTTGTCACTGGACTGCCTGCGGGGTTCGGTGTTCCCGACCCTCTGTTGGATTAGTTCCCAGGGGCTTATTGTCTGCTCCTTTTCTAGGAGCTTCGATGGAGGAACCGTGGGCGGCAGTCCAGAGCGAGCTCCCACGCACGGGTCTATCAGGCAGGCTCTGCTCCCTCCTCACCTGCTGCGTCAGCCATGCTCTCCCCGGCCCGTTCCTGCTCCGCGTGGCGAATTTCTCCGCTTCTGCTTCGGTCCTTCCAACGGGGGACACCGAAGCCGCTGGAGGCCCGAGGCCCCGGTCAACTCTGCCTCCGGCAACAGCAATCGCTCCGTAGGCCCAGGGGGTGCAATCCCGGACTTCACCGCTCCTCCACGCAGTCATCAGGGTTGAGGCGGAACTGGAGCGCGATCGGTTAGCCCCAGTAGCCTCGGTGCTAGCGTACGTCTCTCCCTACAGTACTTCGCACTTGGTCGCAGCTCTAGTCTTGGCGCGCAACGGGCGCCGCCATCTTGCGGGCCCCATGGGCTTGAGTTTGGGTTTCACTTTTTCTGGCTTTGCTTGTCCGATTCGGGCCGGGAGTCAGGGCGAGTGTCGGGAAGTGGTTCCCCTTCCGTTCCGTCCGGTCCGTTCCTGGATTACCGACCCATTACAGCGATATTCTTGTCATATGGAAGGATCACAGACGGAGCTCCGCCGGAGCCTGTCTTCACAGCATGCGCGCAGGCCATGCACCGCATTTGTATATATGATAATCTGTAATTGTAATTGTACTGGCTTGATTGTCTGTTTGTCATGTGTAACCTAAGCTGAGAGTACTCTTGTAACAATGCGCCCTAATGCCCTCGGGTCTGGTGCACAATACAAATTAATAAATAAACAAACAAACATTCGATGGAAGAGAGATCCCTTTCATGCATACTGTGACTAAGGATGCCCAACTAGTGGTGTCCTAGTTGGCTACACCATGAATCCTCTGGGGTTAAATCACAGGCAGCCTACTCTGGCCATGAATATGTTCTCTGTTCCCAAGTAACCTCTCGTTCAAATCTATGTTCACTGTCCTGTTAGAATAAGTAGTGATGGGATCCACAACAGTTTTGTCTCCTCGAAGTTGGCAAATCATTATCAGAATCTTTAGGTAAGTTGAAAGTGCTCTTGTTTAATGTTTTGCATTTTGTGATGAATTCCGACCCAAGGACATAACAGGGAGGCCGGTGAGATAGGAGTGCTGGAAACTGACTGAAATATAACTTCAACTGAAGTGCATCTGAGGCACCACCTCAGCCAGCCTCGCACCAGCTTAATCTCTCTAACCTGTTTCCAAAGCCAGCCTTGCACTGGTCTATAGGGCAATAGGGTGTCCCTGAGGTGGAGACCCAACATTCTAGCATGGGCCAAATATTTGGTAAAGTGGGCCAGTTTTGTGGCTAAAGTGGGCCTTTTTGATAAATCACATTATTCTGCAGCTGGTATATTTGACCAGTGTTACTTGACAAATATTCGTTCAAATGCGCAATTACCCAAAAACGTCCCTTGTGTACTACTCAGTCTATAACAAAAGCAATGAACTACCCTTTGCTGCTGTGGAACACTTTATTATTGATACATGAGTCCATTGTATGCCGCAGATTGTAACCCTCGCTCAACCTCCTTCTGGTGTTGCCCATAACATTCTCTCATTCTAATCGTGCCCATCTTATTGCTTCCTATCACTATCTCCCTATTCTAGAATGGCTCCATTGCATACCAGCTACATTTGTGCCAAATGAAACTCAATACATACATTAAACATGCATACCTGTTAAGGTAGGGGTCTGAAACCTGTGGCTCTGTAGATGTTTTGGACCTCAACTTCCATGATCTCTCACTACTGACTATGCTAGCTTGGGAAGATTGGAATTGTAGTCCAACTCATCTGGCAAGCCAAAGTTTGCAGGCCCTTGTGCTCAAGGTGTCCTGTGGCAGGATTAATCCCCTTGACCTATAATTTATCTCAACTTCATCACGGTGGTGGGATGGTGAAAACAAATGCAATTCTTTACCTAAAATATATTTGATCAGGCTTATATGTAATGGGTCCCGCCTTATACTCTGATCATGCTGCGCTTCAAACATAGCCAATACTGTGCCTAACACAATGTATTATAAGTTGAAACCTAACCAATAGGAAGGACTTGCATCCATGTATGCAGTAGCATATGCAGACATGTACATCAACATATGAGTGGATTCGTGTTAAAGTAATTTTGTTGAACATGAGACATATCTAGACTCTCAGGTGTCTACAGCATTTTTTAGCTTTGGCTACGGTTCTTGTATAGCATTACCATACCTCCTATTTTTCAGAAATCTTTCGGTCTCCCATCTCATTGTTTCAAAGACAATATTTCGGACTTGAGGGAGAGAAAAAAAAACTATCCCTCCAATAGTCCCTGACATTGCGTAGTCTTTTCGCACTTTCATCGGGATTGGGTTTTTATGCATTGGCAGATTTTGATTTTAAGAAATAATATAGGTGTAAATAAAATATCATGTTTGAGGTATTGAGAAAAATGTCATCATCCTCATAGATGTGTAAGAGAAGCTGACGGCTTCTAGGAACTATACCTGAGTTCCCACCGCAATTGTGGCCTAATAGGGGCATTGATGTTGAACACACAGAAAGGAAAATGATGCCTGATTAAGCACCCATTTTGTGTACTCCAGAGGAGTTTTCTGGTATTGGCATAGATGGAGCATTAAATAGAATTGTCATTACCACTAAAAGTTCCACCAGTATCTGATTTTCATCCTGGTGGAAAGGAATGATATTCCTATGAATCTGGCAGCTTTTCGCAACTGCTAAAGCCTGGCGGATTCCATGGGAATCGATTGTAAAGGACTCCTGACACATGTACATGTCAGGAGGCTTTTACACTTCTTCACACTACTAAAGGGCAAAAAATTTGCGTACGGCCGATTCACCGGGGTTTACAAGCATTTTCAGCACTCCGTAGAGCAAACCACGCAAGTGAGTACTGCAGTGCAAGCACGCAGGTGCAAACGTTGGTGACTTTCTTCATGCAATGTAGAGTTTTAAGAAAATGAGGCCATTGGACTAAATTCTACATGGTATGTCTCTGAGCTTGTAGCTGTTGCATGAAAAAAGCTCAGGTTGCGTGCAGATGGCAGTGGATTGCCTTAAGCATAAAGGGCACATGCTGAATTATTTAAAAACTGTTTTGCTGCATGCTGCACACTACTCCCAAGAATGTGTCATTTATGTTTTTCAATTGTCATTAAGCAGTTATTGTCTCTTTCCAGGGCCACCTCAGAAGAATTACACAATTCAAAAAAGATGTAGATGAAGATGTTCCCAATCATGTTCCTCAAAAAGATGCAGGAGACCCTCATCTCACACAGATTCAGCTGAGGGTGTCACTCTGTGAGGTCCAACCGCCACAGCGCTACAGTTTTTTATATTGATATTTTGTTGTTTTTTATAACGTGCCTAATACCAAACCTGAGCTTGCTTTCTAAGCGTGGATCCGGGATTCGAACCTCTGTTGCTCTGCGTTGTCTTGCTTCCAAGACCAGAGGTTGCCACTGTGTATTGGCAGGGAGATTATTTTTTCACAGGGGTTGTTTCATTTGGCCAACAAACATGTTGAAGAGGATCAGTTGTGTGTCCAGGGAGTGGCCTGGGCTGGCACATGCTACCCCTGGAATCTGATTGGCCACCCCAGGTGCCACCCCATCATCCTAAACTATGATCATTTTGTGTGTGCGCACTCATACTTCATGCTACCCCTGCATAAATCAATGCCCCAGTTGGACCACCCCAGTCAAAAGAGTCTGGACACGCCAGCTGAGAGGATGCGGTAAAGACTCATAGCGAGCTGATTGATAAGACAATCAAGCAGAGTGATCTTGCTGCCAGCATTTACAAATAAAGCGGCATTGCAAATAGAGGAGAAGGAGCCAGTGAACAAATTCTTTGAGCCAGAGCCGAGCCATGGGGGGCAGCTTAGATTTAAAAGCCAAACACTAGCTGAGTTAGCAAAAGAAGGGCAAAGCAAATCTTACAAAGGAATATTTTTTGCATTACAGAAGCAACATAAAATATTTAGTGGCAAAGAGAAGTCATGTAAAAATATGCTCTAGCTCTCCAGGTGAAATCATAGCACGCTTTTTACGTATGTGTGTTTCATTTTGAAATAAAATGTTTTTTAATGTTTCAAGAATGTTCATTAAAGAAAAGCAAACCTGAATTAGCCCTATGTCTACAATGAGGTTCCCCATCTTCACCAAAAATAACAAACATGGTTATAACATTTTTATTTTAAGTACAGAAAGGTGAAATGTAGGAAAGGTAATGCAATGATAACATAACCAGTAGAAACAGTGAAAACTAAGAATAGAGCAATCAGGTTACAGCAAGTGGGATGTCCATCATACCAAGATGAAAACAAAAAATGAAAAAACCCATGAATAAAAACACATCATGAAAGCATGCATATAATCTATACAGCAGGTTGTATTACAATACCAGTAGGGCAGTACAAAGAACACATCCCGTAAGCACATCAACCATACACATCCAGGAACAATCCCCATATGGCATTACATTTGTCAGTTTCCTCTCTATGCTTAAAAATGTCCCTTTCAAACGTGGACAAGGTCAACAGTTCCTCCACCCAATCATCAATACAGAAGGAATAGGAGGTTTTCCACGCACACAGAATCATCCTTTCCGCAAGCATGCAGCTATGCAGTAGCTATATTTTCTTTGAGAATGACAAATGCGCTAATAGAGTGTTATCCCCAAGAATCAAAAGAGAAGTCCTTCTAGAAATGATACACTCCAACACCAAGTCCATCCTCTCACAGACCCCTTCCCAAAAGTCTCTGGACTTGCTGCAGAACCAAAGTAGATGGCTCAATATGTCCCTTGCCTGTTCACATTTCCAGCAGTGGACACTCTCAGAAAGATGTATCTTGAACATTCGTTCCGGGGTCCAATATGTTCTCAAGAATAGGTTCAGTCTGTCGCAACTGTGGCGAGCTACCTTGGTTTTAGGTTATTTTTTAAATATGTTTTTTGTTGGACTATTTGTTTGCTGCATGTGGAGCTTGAGACATTGCGACTGACCAATGTCAAAAATAACATGTAGAGGGGGCGCTGTTGCGCCGAAGTAAGATGGCCGCCTAACTGCGGAGCTCCGAGCTGGGAGAGGGTACAAATCCCGAAAAAAAGACCCTATTGCTGCGGCTATCCTCCTGTGTGCAGGCGGTGCTTCTTCCTGAACACATCCGCTGCATTCCTGCGGATTCCTGGCCCCCGCGGCCCCGTGGGGACCTACTGCTGCCCTCTGACTCCGCCGGGACTAAGTGGGCCTGGCCGCTCCACTCCGCGGCTCCACCGGCTGCAGCTCTCCCTCCTACTTCAGGGCGCGGCGCTGCGGGCCGCTGTGGGGGAGGGGCACCGGAGCCCTCCTCGTCGGCCCGTGGGGGCCCCGCGCTCCATCGACGGCCTCATCACCCTTCCTGTGGACCCCACACACCCTGCCTGGGCCTGTGACCACCTGCATCTTCTGGCTCCCGCGGCGCTCGTGACGCCGCACTGTCCGGCTCCCCCGTCTCGTGCCGCGGGGAGCGGAGACATCACCGCGGACCCCTGCTTCTCCGCACCACCTGCCTTCGGCGCCCCCCCTTCGGCGAGGCGTAGCCCCCTGATCCACGACAAGGTAGGGGGGTGCGGGAGGAGGGGGCCGCTTGGTTTTCTCCCGTCTCCTGCGATCCTGGGCTGCAGTTGAGCCTGTGTGCTGGGCTAACCACTGTGCTACTTCTCCTTGGCTGCTGTCCCTTGTGCTCTCCAGCGGACCCTGCCTGCATTGACTTTGGACCCTGAGCCCCAGCGGACACTTGTTCTTGGGCACTGCAGCTTTCTCTGGCCTCCATCTCGCCTGCCCCCCCCCACCGATCCACCCCACGCCTGTGGCGCGGCCCCACATCAGGTCGGAGGGCGTGTGGGGGTGCGGCTGTGTCCTGCCTCGGAGGTCCCTGCGGCCACCCCATCCACCTGCTGCGGGTTTGGCTGACCAGAACTTGTTTCCCTGCCGCCCCGGCGGCTGACAAGGCTGGGGGGCCTCGCTCTGGTGCTACTTCTCTCCCCTGGTGGTCCGCGCCTGCCCTCACTGCACCATCGTCCTTCTCTGCCCCCGCTTCTTCGGCTACTGGTTGCTGCCCGCAATTACAACCCTGGATCCGGACCCCTCACTGATGGGGGCAACCTTCGTGTAATACCCCTCTCAGCTCCACTTCTAGCCCACAGACAATTGGCTTCCCTCACCTGTCACCAGCCAACCCACTACTTACCAACTGTGTGGGCTCTCCAGTGCTCCCAGGCTCTTGCTAGCAGTCCGCCAATAACACCGGAGCGCTCCTTGTGGAAGGGCCCTCGGCCCCTACAACTACGGAACTGTCCCTACACATCACTGGCAACCCCACGTCTGGCCTACCCCTCTGGTCCTTGTGCCCGGCGGTCTCGCTATGTGTGCTCTGGTGGGGACCCCTGGTGTCTCCCCCAGCCTCGTTAGCTGCTCTCCACGCCTTGCCTCCTTCCCCCCTGGGCGTCCTGCGGGCCGTCGTTCGGAAGGCCTCCTGCCGTACCTGCACCGGATCCTGGACACCGGACGTGTTCTATCACCATGACCAAAGGAGCCGGTTCTAACAAGAGGCAGGCCTCTCTAAATATGTTTGCTAAAACTCCCTCCAAGCCGCTGACTGACCCTTCGGAGGAGTTGCCAGTCACTGCAATCCCTCTACCTCCGACGACGCGCAGAAAATGATGGAATACATGCAAGAGGGTTTCACCACGCTCCACACTAAGCTGGATGATATGAATGGGACCATCTCATCCATGAAGGCCCATATCGAAAGAACAGACAGCAGGGTCGCTGAGATCGAGACAAGGGTTGGCACCGCAGAGGACGACCTGGTCTCCCTTCGCACAGCTGTGACCACCCTGACCGGCCGGGACTCTATGGTCGAAAAGAAAAATGACGACCTCGAATCCCGCTCCAGTCGGAATAACCTCTGCATTGTTGGTATTCCGGAGGACGATATCGGGGAGCCCATGGAGGACTATGTGGAGCGCACCCTTTTGACCCTCCTGGATTGCCCCAAGCTTTCGGCACAATTTGCAGTGGAGCGAGCTCACCGCTCTTTGACCGCGAGACCCAGGCCGGGTGCCCCACCCCGCCCTATCATTGCCAGAATCCTCAATTTCCGTTACCGCGACGCCCTGCTCTGTGCGGCCAGGGCCAAGGGTGAGCTTCATCTTGGGGCGGCACGGATACACTTGTACCCGGATTACTCTGTGGCTGTGCAGCAGGAGCTAAGACCTTCCTTGCGGTGAAAAAGAGACTCCGGGACCTAGGGCTCAAGTACTCCATGCTCTTTCCCGCCAAACTGAGGATTGAACACTCTAATCAAACACACTTTTTCACTATCCCCGAAGAAGCCTCAAAATTTATAGATGAACACTTTCCTGGTTGATGTAAACAATGTTGACATAGGTTGTATAGTTTATCAATGATTGCTGTGGTACCTGGGCCGCGGGTCGGGGCCGCCATGGCGCTTTCCCCCCCGCGATTGCCACTATTCATCGTACTTTATTGTAGTTCATGTTGCTGATGTTGCTTCATATCCTATCTGTGTAGGTGTGTTTTCGCACCCTGCTGTTGCACCGCTGACTGTAATGACCATTTCTCTTGGGTCCCTTCTCGGAGTCACCCGACATTTCATCCCAGTTACTATGGTCAATTTGACCGTGGGACCCAGGCCCCTTCTAGCTAAATACGCACCCAACTATGTTGCTACCGCGTCTTGTCACACGGCTGCACCCCAATCTCCGTTGGGCCCTCTCGCTCATAGATTTGGCCCCAAGGTACGCGCATGCACTCTAAATGCCCTGCCTAATCCTACTACGTAGCACAACTCTCCTTACGCTCTCCCAGTCTGGCGCACCATTACCCGGCTGCAAGCAGACCCCCAGGCGTTGATGCCTAAAGGTTTACGATTGTTGTGGTTGTGTTTGGGTTTCGTCCCTCTGATTGGGGGAGGGGTGTGGGTGGGGGGTAAGTTGGGAATGTTATGGTTTGTAAAAGTCTTGACAGCCTTCAGAGGCGCCGCAGGCACCGCGTTCAATCAATTCACACATATGGTCGTAAGGCTGCATACTCCCAGGGTGCACGCCGTTCACCTTACTGGAATCCACTTTTATCTATTCCACCATCACCCCTTCAAATATGGCTGATACAACTCTGACCTTTATGAGCTGGAACGTCAGGGGATTGGGCAACTATAAAAAGATGAGACAGATTCAGCTTCACGCCGAACGCCACCGAGTGAAGATTCTATGTCTACAGGAAACCCACGCTCGCTCGGAGCACTGTGAGCATTTCGCCAAGCAATGGGGCCCCCAGAGGTATTATACTAATTATTCCACTCAGAGCCGTGGCACCCTCACCCTAATACATAAAAGCCTGAAGTTTACGTGTCAGCACTCCCACATAGACCCGCTCGGTAGGTTTGTGCTCATCACCGGTATATTACAGCAACAGGAGATAGCCATCCTGAACATATATGGTCCCAACGTCGACGACCCTGACTTCTACCTTCATCTGGCCACACTGCTCGAGAGCTACCCCCTAATTCCTATTCTATGGGGCGGTGACTTCAACACAATACTAGATGTTACCCTGGATAGATCGGGTTCTCGTCCCCGCCAACTTTCTAGGGAAGCATACTCTATCCTTACCTCGCTCCCCCGCTTGGCATTGGTGGACGTCTGGCGCCTGATGTATCCTGATGACCGTACATACTCCTTCTACTCCTCAGTGCATGATTCCCACTCCAGGATAGATAGGTGGCTCGTCACGGATATACTCGTTAGATGCATTACCCACTTAGCCATTCTTCCCAGGACGCTATCGGACCATTCACCTGTACTCATCTCTTTAAACTGGGGATTAGATGCCTATAAAACAAGACAGTGGAGGCTGAGCCCCCACGCGCTCCTTGACCAGGTTTTCGTATCTGAACTTGAGACCTCTATCGAGGAATACTTCGAGATTAACTTACATTCTGTCTCAACACACGCGGTGCTCTGGGAAGCCTTTAAAGCACACACTAGAGGGGTTGCCATCTCCAAGTGCAGTGGTATACTTAGGGACATCCGTGCCGATATCGCTGCCAGCGAATCGGCCCTGACCGTCTATGAATCCCAATACGCGGAGGACCATTCCCCGGCTACGCTAGCGCTGCTGGGCTCTGAGCTGGACAGGTTTGGTGGCCTTGCTGAGCGCGAGGTTAGGCTCCTGGATTCCCCTCAATCAGCGAGGAAATATGGCGAGGGTGAACGGCCCGGCAGAATGCTAGCTAGACTGCTGCGCCGCGGGTTTGGTGCCCCCCATATCCCGGCCATTTCTAGACCAGATGGCACACTTGCCACCTCCCCGCAGGACATCAATTCTGAGTTCCTCGCGTTCTACACGTCCCTGTACTCGGAGGTAGACAGTTCCCAAGTTTCCGACATCAACTCCTATTTAGAGAGTCTTCCTCTATCAGTCTTGTCGGACGACGCTAGCACCTCCCTCGAGAGGCCTTTCGCCCTAGAGAAAATTGTGGAGGCCATTGAGTCACTGGCATCCGGTAAGGCCCCTGGCCCCGATGGGCTCCCGATGGACTTCTATAAACTATTCAAGGCCCAATTGGCGCCGCACCTACTGATGCTTTGGGAAGAATCATGTGACAGGGGCATACTTCCACCGTCCCTCCGGGAAGCATTGATTACAGTGCTCCTTAAATCAGGTAAAAACCCTACGCAGTGCAGCTCATACCGTCCCCTTTCTCTGATCAATAGTGACATTAAAATATTTGCCAAACTACTTGCTAACCGCTTAGCCCCGTACATGTCCTACATTATCCATCCGGATCAAGCCGGCTTCGTCCCCGGCAGGTCCACTTCCCTGAATTTGAGGAGACTTTTCAAGGTAATCAGCAGGATCGACCCTGCCACTCCGGCAGTGGCGGCTGCTTTGGACATGCAAAAAGCATTTGACTCAGTCTCATGGAGATACCTGTGGTGTGTTCTTGAGAAATGCAACTTCGGTCCTAATTTCTGCACCTGGATAAAGCTCCTTTATACCGCCCCGTCCGCCAAAGTCCGCACAGAAGATAGGTGCTCTTCCCCCCTTCAGATTTTTAGAGGAACACGCCAGGGAAGCCCCTTTTCCCCGCTTATCTTTGCTATTGCCATGGAGCCCTTTGCTGACATGATTAGACAATCGCACTCGCACAGGGGGTTGCGCACATCTGGCCAGACCGACATAATCTCCCTCTACGCTGACGACACCCTGCTGTATGTTCGATCCCCTGTAGTCAACCTTTTGCCTATACTGATGGATGTGGCTCATTTTGGTGACATATCCGGTCTGAGGATTAACTGTTCTAAATCTGTATTGTATTGTTCCCACTCACAGACTCCACACAGGCTCCCCCCGAGCTACATGGGTTCAACTGGTGTCCTGATAGCTTCACCTACTTAGGGGTGGTGGTCTCCCGGCACACACCTCAGTTGCACGATGATAACTTCCATACTTATCTAACTAACCTGGAGGCTAAGGCCGCCAGCTGGACTAAACTTCCCCTCTCGCTTGCAGGCAGGATTGGAATACTCAAAATGATTGTATTGCCTCAATTACTGTACCGATTTACTAATCTGCCTTTATGGCCAGGGGACAATTTTTTTCGTACGCTTCGCAGCATATGTAACACCTTCCTGTGGCACTCCGGGGCTGTCCGCCTCAAATTTTCCACACTATCCGCCCCTAGGGCGTTGGGCGGTTTTAGCGCACCCGATTTTATCAGATACTGGGTGGTGGCCCAATCACAGTTTGCTGCATTTTGGTTCAATACTGTTGACCCCCCCCACACGTTCGCCTCGAGAGGCTGTCTGTCTGTGACCATGTGATGGGCTCCCTAATCCTCCAACCGATCCCCCCTGATTTGAACTCTGCGAATCCAGTGGCCAGCACATCCCTGGCCTTGTCCAAATTCTGGTCCATGGTTGACACTCCCTGTCCGTTCCACGGGGATCTCCCACTGTGGAACTTCCTGCCCGATGTTCCGCACGTTCCACTTTCAGTGGTCACTCGCTGGGCCACTGCGGGCTTCTTGACTCTGCGTGATGCCTTTGAGCAGGGGAACTTTATAGAATGGTCTGACCTTCCCCCCTCACTTAGGCGCCGACCCTCGGTGTGGCTGCAGTACTCGTCACTCCGCGGACATCTTAAGGCCAGATACTCAGACTTCCCTGCCTTGCCCCCTGATGAACCGATAGTGGAGGAGCTCTGCTCCTATCTTTCCTTCAGAGGCAAAGTGTCGAGGCTCTACTCCTTACTACAGTCCAGAGCGGCCTCCCACTTCACCGAGCTGCGACGCAAATGGGAGAGGGATCTTGGCTCAGAGATCACTGATGAGAGGTGGGCTCGGATGTGTGCCCGTACCCACGAGGTCTCCTACAATACTAAATTTAAACTCATCCAGTTTAAAATCCTGCACAGGTATCATTATACACCTATGAGACTTCATCGTATGTCCGATGCTAACCCCCCCTCTTGTCCCAGGTGTGGCACAGACCAAGCTTCCTACATGCACATGTTGTGGCTCTGTCCCCGGTTATCCCAATTTTGGCTAGACATTTGCTCTACATTGTCTGACATCCTGGAACACCCGATAACCCCTACCCCACTGCATTGCTTTTTCCATGACTTCCCTCAGTTGCCTCGAGATTCTAAGAAACTGGCAGGTCTCTGCATGCTGCTGGCAGTTCGCTGTATATTATTATGTTGGCTCCGCCCTAGAGCGCCTACCTATACACAATGGCTTAGATCGGTCACATGGGCTCACGACACCGAGCAGTCCTGGAGTGCGATGCTGTGTTCCCGCTCCAGGCCGAGGGATGTCTGGCCGAGATTTCAAGACTATATCTCTGCCCTGGCCTCACCATCAACTTCCGCCTCTGCTTCCCCAGGCGGTCCCCCATAGTGGATGTCCTGTTAAAATGTATGTATTAATAACTTGTACTCTCCATTCTTCCAAAACGTCATATTTTGGTTCATTTTGTATCGCCTAAAATTCTCATTGCGTGCTTTCTGCACTGGTGCCATGTGGCTCCCTCTGTTTTCTTTGTTGTGCTGTCAAGTTAATAAAAAGAAGTTAAAAAAAAGAAATAACATGTAGAAGGAAAAAACCACAGAGACTCCACTTTTGCGCTCCAAATATAAATTGCATTCAAGAAAAGAGTTTTTCAGAATTACTTCATTCCTTTTTTACACTTTTTTCCATTTGCAGATTCTTGAAAATTAAAGATTCATTTTCATTCCCATTTGTTTGCTCTTAGAGTAGAAAAAGATACATAGGCTTTGTTTGCATACAATTCGTTGCTGATAAAGTAGAAAGAGATACATAGGTTTTGTTGATTGTTTGAACTAGCACCCTCTACACGTGTTTCCCCATACTTTGTTTAGCAGGGTCCTTCAGGAGGGAATTGCTTATGTCTGTAGAGAACACTGTTTGTATTGCCAATTCTGTAGTTAAGCTAGAAAGAAAAAAGGGGGGGGGACAAGAGAAATAACCTTACATTTTTTTTGCCCTTAATACACCTAATGCCAAATGCTGTTACTTAAGATTAGCATTATCACTTACTTGTGCTATGCTTCCTTATGTATATGTACTCCTTGAATTCATTTCTTGGATGTCTGCATAGCCAGGTGTCACTGCTTTACCAGTGTACCATAGGCTCTCTATAAAGTAACAAGACAATTTTGAATAAATGACCAACCTTTTCAATATCACATCTTCCTGTTATATGACTAGAATATGCCGTGCTTTAGTGTCTGCATGGTTAGGTGTCACTGGTTTGACAGTATATTACAGAATCTCACAAAGTAACATTACCCTTTTCACGAATAACAGATTTCTTAAAATATTTCATGTTCATATTATTTAACTAAAGTATACCATGCATTGGCATTGTGAGGCTCACCTGATTTGTAATGTGCTTGTTTATTCCTCGTTTGTGGCTCGATTTTTGAGAGATGCATCAGATACGATGGTCCGATGCATCTCTCAAAATGGCCGCTCTAAATAATGCGTCAGGAGTGTCGCAACGCGACGCAACGTGATGACGTCACGACGCTCCAGACGCAGTGCGAGTGTCCTGGTCGCCATTTTGGATCAGGAAAGATACTGTGCTAGCCCATATCGGAGAATTCGCTGAGTTTCCATTGTATAAAGGTTCTGTGGAACATTGGGCTATAATTTACCCCGATCTGTGTTTTCACTTTTTACATTATGACTTTTACCAAAAAAGGGGGGGTCATGATGCTGTATTATTTACCATGCTTTTGCTGAGCAGTGATGTCTGCTGGTATACAGTTTACAAATCATAGTACCAGGTCATTATTTTGTAAGTCAATATGCAAATAGTCATTCAAATTCGTAAATTCATAAGGAGCTCTAGATTGCACATTTGGTCTAAATAAAATGGCCCATTTCTGTGTCGAAATTTAATCCGTGATTGCAGCAGTCTAGGATACAAATCCATTTGGCTTCATGTTGCCGGAGTTTTTTCTCCCTGTTGCCTCCTTTTTGGCCAATATTAGCCTGTTCGATGCCAAAAAATCTTAACCCATTTATGCCATTTGCTGGGTGTTCAAGTGCAAAGTGTTTTCCAAGTGGATACCTTGTGTCTCTATTTCTGATGGTGCGCAAATGCCTGAGATTTGAATTTTTAGAAGCCTTACCATGCTGCCTATGTAGATCTTTGAACATATGCATGTGACAGCACATGAAGTTCATGATTTTGTATATTTTGCCATTCGGCAAACTGATTTCTTTTTTACTGTTTTCTGCGAATTTACAGTAGTTACATTGTCCACACTTGAAAAATCCTTTGAGTTTGTCTTGTGACCATAGTTGAGTTTTGCCTTTAGACGATGCACCTTGTGTGAAGTGTGATGGGCGTAAGATTTGTTTTAGATTTTTGGCTTTCTGGTAGGTGATCAGGGGGTAGGCTTCAACATATTTCTCGAGGTCAATGTCCAATGTTAATATGTTCCAATGTTTAAGTAACATTTTCCTCAAAATCTTGTTGTCCGTACTATAAGTAGTTACAAATCTTATTTTGTTTTCTCGTTTCTCTCTTTGCCCATTATTTGATTTGTTCTGCAAAAGGTCTTTTCGATTACATTGTTTGGCTTTGGCTTGGGCTTGTTTCAATTGCTTACTATTGTATCCTCTTTTTAGAAATTTGAGAGTTGCTGTCTCCATATGCTTGTGCATTTCTTTATCTTGAGTCCAATTACGTTTTATTCTAATGAATTCTCCATATGGTATATTCTTAATTGTATGTGGTGGATGGTTACTGAGGGCATGAAGAATACTATTTCCTGCAGTTGATTTTGTATAGAGTGTTTTTTGGTTGTTTGGATTTTATTGTTTTCGATATAGAGTTCCAGATCAAGGAAATGGATCTGATTGATACTTTCTTCCATTGTGAGTTTTAGATTGTAATTTTTATTATTGAGATATTTGTGATAATCTAGCAAGGTTGCTTGGTTTCCATTCCAAATTACCAGAATATCATCAATGTACCTGCCCCAAAGTACGATGTTGTTATCTGCTGCAATCATGGATTAAATTTCGACACAGAAATGGGCCATTTTATTTAAACCAAATGTGCAACTGTCAAATGGGTCCGTAATGTCTTCCTCCCCTTGGGAAGAATCTGTTCCTCCCGCTTCCCCTTCCACCTCACCTCTGTGTCTCCCACGAAGTGTTGGCTTCGGGTTGTCCTTATTTCGGGTCCTCTCCTTTTTTTTATGAAGATAGGGGCGACCATGGAAGGACGCCACAGTGACACCTAATAGGTGAGCTGTGGTTATCCTCTGCGATCGCGTGCAGGTGGGGAAAAAGGCAGGGGCACAAAAAACCCCAAAATGGTCCTTCTATGATGGAGGGTGTGATGAGATCTCTGTAGTACTTGATGGATATCCAAGGGCAGCAACAATGGAGGAGTTCGGAGGAGTTTGGGGACAGATGAACCAGTAAAGGATAACTGGCCACAACTGAACAACTAGAAGGTAGACGAGAAGTAAACAGTCCGGGGACAGGCAGGGTCAGAACCAGAAGAATGGCAAAGTCACGGGGACTAGACGGAGCAAATCTGATAGGCAGGCCGGTTCGGTACACAGGGAGGCAAGGAGTAAGCAGAGAAGGCAGAGCGAGAGAAAGAAGACAAAGAGAGATAGGAAACCAACTCAAGATGGGAGGGAAAGTAGGAAGGCAAGCGGGAAAGGAATTAGCGAAGGAAGGGAAGGACGAAAGAAAAACACAGTAGAGAAATACGGAAGAACAAGGAGGAACGAAAACAGATGGGGAAAATAGCCAAAAACGGCTAGAGGGCAAAATCCACTGAGAGAGAGCAAGGAGCAGCGCAGATGAGCAGGAAAACCGGTCGTTGCAACGCTCCTGACACCGGAAGTGGAAGAAAGATAACAACCGGCGTCAGGACGCGCTGCAAAGAAACTAGACCGGCACTCTACGCTTCTCAATATGTGATGGACCCGGCAATGGTGGGCGCCATTTCCATCTGTCCCAAAGCCGCCAGGTACACTGAGATGTGACAGTATGCCCCCTCCTAAGGTCCACCCCTCCTGGTTTCCCCGGATGAAGTTGATGGAATCTACGCAATAGTATGGGAGCATTCAAGTGGGATCTAGGTTCCCAAGTGTTTTCAGACCAGGGGTACCCCTTCCAATGAACTAGGTATTCTAGCCGCCCCTTGCGATATCGGGAGTCAAATATTTGGGCTTCCTCATATATGTCTTTGGAAGGATTATTTGGGACTGAGGTGTTGCTCAACCCTCGAGTCCATCTGTCTGCCACAAAGGGCTTCAGTTGAGATGTGTGAAACACCGGATGTACTCGACGTAAACTTGTAGGCAATTGCAGGCGGAAGGCTACAGGGTTGATGACATGTGTTATTTTGTAGGGCTCAATGTATTTAGGGGAAAGTTTGGATGGACGTACCCATCGAGGCAGGAATTTGGTGGACAGTAAAACCTTGGATCCGACACCCCAATTGAGAACTGGTCTACGGTGTTTATTAGCTTGGTGCTTATTCCGTTCTTGAGCCTCAAGCAGTCCTAGTCTGGCCTTGTTGTGGACCTCCCTGATGGTCGCTAATGAAGCATCCACTGAAGGAACGGGAGACTCAAGGCTAGCTAAGGGAAGAAGAGTGCGGGGATGATAACCGTATGTACAATAAAAGGGGATTGTTCCTAGAGCAGAGTGACAGGAGTTGTTGTATGAAAACTCTGCCGTAGGGAGTAGCTGGACCCTATTGTCTTGCTGCTGATTTACAAAACACCGAAGGTATTGTTCTAGGGTGCCGTTGAGACGCTCTGTTTGCCCATTGGATTGAGGATGGAACCCTGAAGTTAGTGCTCTTTCTATCCCTAACTTCTTACAGAATGCCGACCAAAAGTGGGAGGTGTACTGGCTACCACAATCTGAGATAATCTTGGTAGGAAGACCATGTAGCCTGAAGATATCTCTCAGGAAGATTTCAGCCATTTTAGAGGCCGAGGGTACTCCTGGCAAAGGTGAGAAATGTGCCAACTTAGTGAATGAATCCACCACCACCATTATGCAGGTACAATCTTGAGACTTAGGTAACTCCACAATAAAGTCAGTCGATACCATGGTCCAGGGACCAGTTGGAATGGCACATGGTTCCAATAGCCCGAGGGGTCTCTGAGTGATGGCTTTATTGTGAAGACAGGTGGCGCAGGACTGGACATATTGTTTGGTCTCTGCCATCATCCTAGGCCAATAAAAGTATCGTTGCAGGTGTTCTTGTGTGCCATTGATTCCGCGATGGCCAGCTATCTTGGAATCATGATACCAGGAAAGTGCAGTTTTCCTTAATGATGGAGAAGGCAGGTAAAACTTGCCGTTTACCAAATACAGTCCGTCTTTGATGATATATTATGTCATCTTATCATGCTTTTCTACTTCAAAACTTCCTTCAGAACAGTCCTTGACTTGTTGTAAGAAAGTGGATATAACCCCTATTGTTTGAGCCCTTGGAAACATCAACTCAATCGTGGGTTCAGATTCAGACAAATAGTCGCTGCGTCGAGACAGTGCATCAGCCACAAGGTTTTGTTCGCCTGGGATGTATCTAATGTTAAAGTCGAACTGAGTGAAAACATGAGCCCACCTTGCTTGTCTTGTGTTGTAGCATTCGAATTGACGCAGAACCTGCAAGTTTTTGTGATCAGTCCGGATAGTGAAAGGATATTCGCCCCCTTGGAGCAGGTGACGCCATTCGGTGCAAGCCAATTTCATGGCTAGTAGCTCACGTTCCATCACAGAGTAATTTATTTGACTACTGTTCAAAGTCTTGGAATAATAAGACACAGGGTGTTCTTTCCCTTGATGACTTTGTAGCAAGACAGCTCCCACTGCGGCTGAAGAGACGTCTGCCTCCACTATGAATGGAAGGTGCTGGTCTGGCTGTCTGAGAATGGGAGCCGAGCAGAAGGTTTGTTTAAGTTGTTGAAAACTCTCTTCAGCCTGGGGAGACCACTGGAAGGGTGAGAGAGACTTTTTAAGGAGAGCGGTTATCAGTACTACCTGTTGAGAGAAGTTTGGTATAAACTTCCGGTAGAAATTTGATAAGCCAAGAAATCTCTGAACGTCCTTAACCGATTTAGGGGATAGCCATTCTAAGATGGAATTGACCTTTCTGGAGAGAGGATGTAACCCAAATAGGATATGCATGAAGTTGAGAACACACACTTCTCCAGCTTGACAGAGAGATGATTGTCTTGCAGTCTGCGGAAGACCTCCTTGACATGAGTGTCATGCTCTTCTTGAGTGCGTGAGAAGATCCGAATATCATCAAGATATACAATGGTTGTGCGTCAAAGTAGGTCAGAAAAGAGTCTGTCAATGAAGCTTTGGAAAATGGAAGGTGTATTAACCAAGCCAAAAGGCATCACTTGATACTCATAAAGACCAAAGGGTGTCCTGAACGCAGTCTTCCACTCATCACCCGTCTGTATGCGGAGAAGATGGTAAGCGTTGCGTAAATCCAGCTTTAAGAATACAGTGACAGTTTGGACTGCGTGAATGATTTCAGAAATGAGCGGCATAGGATATCGGTCCTTTATGGTTACCTTGTTTAACCCTCTGTAGTCAGTACATGGCATAACTCCTGAGTACCTTTCTTTGGGATGAAAAACAAAGAGGCCCCTGCTGCTGATTTGGATGGCCTAATCAATTTGTTGGCAAGATTCTTGTCCAGATAGTCCCTTAAGTACCGTCTTTCTTGTATAGTCAAGGGATACATGCGGCAAAAAGGAACCAGAGCACCGGGATGGAGATCGATGCTGCAATCTTCGGGTCTGTGTGGTGGGAGTTCTAGAGGAATCTTTTCCGTGACCACTTCTGTGTATTCATTAAGGTAGGATGGTAAACAATGTATGGTCTTGGAATCAACACTGCAGGTGGTTTGAACCGCTTCAAAGGTAGGTTTGGGCAAACAGTTTGTTTTACAATAGGTGGAATGAAAACTCAGTAGATTCCTGGACCAGTCTATGGTGGGGTTGTGCTTGCGAAGCCATCGGATGCCCAGAATCAGAGGGAAGTGAGCTGCTCTGATAATATCAAAAGAAAGACGTTCGGTATGTTGCATGATAGACATAGTGAGTTCTTCAGTAGAGTGAGTGGTAAGACCAGAGCTCAAAGGCTCGCCGTCAACCCCTCTACCTTCTGGTCCTCTGTCTTGGCTATGCGGGTTAGTCCTTTACGTTCTGCCCATTGGGTATCGATGAAGTTCCCTGCGGCCCCACAATCTAGTAGGGCCTGGGTCTGGATCGAGGTCTTGCCAACTAAGAGGGTAACTGCCACTACCATGAGACGTGCATCTTCAGGACTTTCCAGGGAGGTAATAGAGAGGGTAATGTAGGGACTGGGAATCTTCCCTCGGTAGTGAGTCCCCACACTTACCGAGGGTGTCTGTTTCCCGAGCGTCTAGGATGTACATCGGGACAGTCTCAGAGTAGGTGGGTGGAAGATCCACAGTACATACACAAACTTCCTTCCCGCCTCCTTCTGCATTCTTCTGCCATGAGAGGGGCACGGGTAGTTCCAATTTGCATGGGCTCTTCTTTGGAGGAACGTATAGCGGAAGGTGGAACAAGGGGAAGGAGTTCTGGAGGTACAGGAATACAGCTCTTAGTCTTCCTACATTCAGCTCGCCGTTCGGTTAGCCGTAAATCGATCCGAAGTGTGGCTGTGATTAAGTCGGCAAAGGAGAGAGGTCGTTCAATTCGGGCGAGTTCATCTTTCAAGTCCTCTCTCAACCCCCTCCGGAAAATGGCATACTGGGCCTGTTCTTGCCAGCCTGCATCAGCTGCTATCTGTTTGAATAACGTAATGTAAGACATCAAGTCTGAATTTCCTTGTTTGATGTCCAAAAGGTCCTCGGAGGCTAGATACGTACTCTCGGTACGTAGAAACATCTGTTTTATCGGTGTCTTGAAGGCTTCATAATCCTGAAGTACTGGATCGGATCTATTGACCAAAGGGGTAGCCCAAGCCAGGACATTCCCAGTCATGTGGGTATTCATAAAGCCAACTTTGGCATGTCCCGAGGAAAATGCTTGGGTACAAAAGGAGAAGTGTAAGTTACAGGCATCTAAGAACTCCTTTACTTCCTTGGGTGTACCGTCAAACTTTCCTGAGACCAGAGGGAGCGGAGGTAGATCTGTCATTGGTGGGTCTCGTTCTGAAATCCTCTGCTGTAAGATGGCATTTGCACTTTTAAGGTTCTGGACTTCTAGGTTCAGGTTCTGAACTGCTGCTACTAGTTCTTGAACTTGTTGAGGAGTGGCCATGGTAGGTTGTAGGCGTTGCAAACTGTCAAATGGGTCCGTAATGTCTTCCTCCTTTTGGGAAGAATCTGTTCCTCCCACTTCCCCTTCCACCTCACCTCTGTGTCTCCCACAAAGTATTGGCTTCCGGTTGTCCTTATTTCGGGTCCTCTCCTTTTTTTATGAAGATAGGGGCGACCGTGGAAGGACGCCACAGTGACACCTAATAGGTGAGCTGTTTTTATCCTCTGCGGTCGCATGCAGGTGGGGAAAAAGCCAGAGGCACAAAAAACCCCAAAATGGTCCTTCTATGATGGAGGGTGTGATGAGATCTCTGTAGTACTTGATGGATATCCAATGGCAGTAACAATGGAGGAGTTCGGAGGAGTTCGGGGAAAGATGAACCAGTAAAGGATAACTGGCCACAACTGAACAGCTAGAAGGTAGACGAAAAGTAAACAGCCCAGGGACAGGCAGGGTCAGAACCAGAAGAATGGCAAAGTCACGGGGACCAGACGGAGCAAATCCAGGCCGGTTCGGTACACAGGGAGTCCAGGAGTAAGCAGAGAAGGCAGAGCGAGAGAAAGAAGACAAAGAGAGATAGGAAACCAACTCAAGACAGGAGGGAAGGTTGGAAGGCAAGCGGGAAAGGAATTAGCGAAGGAAGGAAGGGAAGGGCGAAAGAAAAACACAGGAGAGAAATACGGAAGAACAAGGAGGAACGATGGGGAAAATAGCCAAAAACGGCTAAAGGGCAAAATCCACTGAGAGAGAGCAGGGAGCAGCACAGACGAGCAGGAAAACCGGTCATTGCGACATGCCTAACACCGGAAGTGGAAGACAGATAACTAACAGCGTCAGGAAGCGCAGCAAAGAAACTAGACCGGCACTCTATGCTTCTCAGTACGTGATGGACCCGGCAATGGTGGGCATCATAACCCCCCCCCTTTTTTGGTAAAAGTCATAATGTAAAAAGTGAAGACACAGATGGAGGTAAATTATAGCCCAATGTTCCACAGAACCTTTATACAATGGAAACTTAGCGAATTCTCCAATATGGGCTAGCACAGTATCTTTCCTGATCCAAAATGGCGACCGGGACACTCGCACTGCGTCTGGAGCATCGTGATGTCATCACGTTGCGTCGCAACGCTCCTGACGCATTATTTAGAGCAGCCATTCTGAGAGATGCATCGGACGATTGTATCCGATGCATCTCTCAAAAATCGAGCCACAAACGAGGAATAAACAAGCACTTTACAAATCAGGTGAGCCCCACAATGCCAATGCATGGTATACTTAAATAATATGAAAATGAAATATTTTAAGAAATCTGTTATCCGTGAAAAGGGTCCTGTTACTTTGTGAGATTCTGTAATATACTGTCAAACCAGTGACACCTAACCATGCAGACACTAAAGCACGGCATATTCTAGTCATATAACAGGAAGATGTGATATTGTAAAAAGGTTGGTAATTTATTCAAAACGGTCTTGTTACTTTATAGAGAGCCTATGGTACACTGCTAAAGCAGTGACACCTGGCTATGCAGACATCCAAGAAATGAATTCAAGAAGTACAAATAAATAAGGAATCATAGCACAAGTGATAATGCTAATCTTAAGGTTGGTCACTGTAAATCCCTTACATAGGCTGTTGGCATAGATAGGTTGTGGCAGCAGCTTTATGCGTGTAATTTAAAGTAAGCATCATTGGCATAGACAGGTTGCCTTATCTATGCCATTAATAATCACTTTGAATCGCACGCATGAAGCTGCTGTCACAGGGACATTATTTAGGGGTCGCCACTGCGACCTCTGTCGTCTACCTTGCGACGGCAAAAAAAATAAATAAAAAATAACGTTTTTTTTTCACCACTGGCCCTAAATAAGAAAGACTAAGAATACCAAATAATGTGTCGTTCTGGAATTGTATGCAATAATTGCTAAACTCATTAAAGGTTTATTTCAGGCACACTTCATGGGGTGAGTCACTGATTTAGTCTGCTCTTAAGCGCCTCAACTCAGCCTTTCATCCTTCTGAGGTCGATGAATGAGTACCAACACAGGTTGGGTGTTATTGGGTGTATATTTTTTCTATTTAAAGCGCTTAAGCGTAAGTGCTAAATAATAACACATCATTATCATTTGGTCATGGAAGTCTGCTTGCATTGTAAGGGTAATATGGCCTGTACACACTGTTCTTAATGATACATATGGTGATCCATTCTTGTATGAAATGTACATCACATTATACTGATATCGTAACCATATTTTTCGTAGTGTACAATGCTATGTGATGCCACTTCCTGTTTTGTCACCGAGTGAAAGGTCGTATTCCATCGCTTCCCGCAATATCATTTCGGGGTGGGGTCAAATGAACTCACTTCCTGTGATGTCATCAGGGGTGAAGGGTGGTGTGATGTCACTTCCGCTACCCCTGGCATTTTGGTGAAATGACGTCCCTGTGTTGCCACAACCTATTTATGGCAATAATGGTCACATTACAACATATTCATGCAGCACTTTATGCGTGTGATGTAAAGTGACTCTTACTGACATAGATAGGTTGTGGTAACAGCCTCATGCATGTGATTTAAAGTGACCATTGCTGGCATGGGTAGGTTGTGGCAGCACCCTCATGAAAATAATGTAAAGTACTCCAATGTAATGTACTGGTGGGGCATGGCATTTCCAGAATTTGTTCCTGTGAACAAACTGTACATTTTATGGGTTTGTACAGTTTTTTGTCATACATTGTGCTGCAAAATACATTATTTCAGTACATTGTTTTCAAAAAATGTCCACACTTAATTTGTCTGTGCTTCCTTGCTATGCTCGGTCGCTCACACTAATTTGAGGAAATATTTAGGCACCGCCACTAAAAAAAATTCACCAGTCACAATGAATCATGACATTTGCTCGATATTTATGTTGTTTCCATAGAGAAACAATTATAAATTGTGTAGCTTTTCATCCTATTTTTCTTAAAAATTGTGCTGCAAAAAGTATAATTTAGCACATTATTTTAAAAAAAATTCTTGGGGGAGTAACACCCCTGAACTCCCCTCAATTATTTAGGACTCCCTTGCTACGCTTGGTCCCTTGCACCAATTTCAGGAAAAATGTAGGGCCCTTCACTGCAAACATTCACCACCCCCGTGAGTGCTCACCCACAAATCGTCTAGAACCTGGTGCCCCTTCAGAAGCTATATACCCCTGGCACCAAAAGCTGCCTCTGCCACTGCTGTGCCATGTAAGGTACCGTTACCAGCTCCTGCAGCATCCCTGTGGCCTGCTACATCATTGAGTGGTAGCCAGAGACGTTAGAAACCATTACATTGGTCTTTGGGGCTGCAGTGAACCCTTCAAAAGACAGCCCCGTTATTCCTTTGCCATTACGGTGACAAAAAAAAGGCTCAACGCTTGAACGTGGTAAAGAGAGCTGTGGAACACCTGACCATCAAGTTCCAAAGAGGAGCATTGGGCAATTGCAGGAGGCTTGGACCGCCTGCAGAATTGTAGCACACGGCATGGCAGTAGAAGTAGCCAGCTTGCCGAATAATAGTGAGCAGAATCAATTTGAACATTACAATCCCTATATTTGGGACCAGCGTGAAAGGTGCAGCCTAGAAGTGCACTCGGCCCGCCCATTGAACCACAGCACAAATGCAGTCTTGAGAAAGTAATGCCACTATATTTCATCAGTTTTGGGAATAATTGGTCGCCCCACAAAGGAGCTACCTCTCTGGAAACACCTTTCAGATCTCTTCAAAAGTACCTGTTCACTTCTTCATGTGCACTGCAACAGCACACAGCATGAAGATAGCCTTGACCCGCCACTCTCCAGCTTTGACGAGAGCCAGCATAGGAGAACAGTGGTTATCAGTGTCTACCCTCTATGTTCGTATGACCAGTTTTCCCTGGAGCCCATAATGGTTTAAAGACTGCTCCTGCATATCTTTTTACTATTCAACAATAATGACTTACCTGCCTCTTGTATTCATAGTACTTACCTACATTCATTTCTGTGAACAGTGGTGTGGACATTGATTATAGTCAAGATAATAAACTGATACACTGTTCCCTGATGCTGTACATAGCCTACTGGTGTTGGGCCTGGGCTGCTCAACCACAGCTATCCTAGGAGAGTAGAGGATTCTTGCAGTGCATCAATGTGGGTTTTACTTTGTATGGGACTGTCCAAGAGGCTGAATGAACAGTCTGGAGACGTTCCTTTCATATGGTAGTGATGGTGTGGCTGGTTGGGGTGTTGGTCTTTGCCACAGTGGCACTGACATTGGCAGCAGTGCACTCACCCTCAGACTCTTCTGTTTTGCCAACATCTCACTCCGATATCCCAGAACCTGTCGGGGAGACAATATGTGCTAACTGTGCATAGATGCATAGGGTGTGTAACACACTACATGCCACATGGGGAACTTTTGGTGCATCTGATTGAGTCCTGAACATTGCAGTCATGGTATGTGTGAGTCTCAGATACTCCTTTAGCCATAGTACATACAGTGCACTTTAATTGATTTAATTTAATTTTAATTGTTTATTTGTAATGCGCCTATACACGTGTGTCTCAAGGCAGAATAAGGCAAGGGGAGGACGATCCTACTAGGCCTTGTACATTCGGATTGTGCAAGTGCAGGTATTTATAACGCGCTTATTACTTGAGGTTGATTCTAAATGCGGATCTGGGATTCAAACCAGTGTTGCTCAGCGTGGTCTTGCTTCCAAGACCCGGGCATTGCCACAGAACTATCCTCCCTTCACATGTTATGGTATGGCATTGTTTATTTATACATTAATAAAGCGCCTATACAGAGGCAAGTGTTTCAAAGCGCTCAAGGAGGGTGGGAACATGGGGAAAAAATAACAGTCGCTCAGAGCTCTTGAAATTCTGAGATGATAATAGTCTGGACAGGCAGAGTAAGTGCATAAAACACATGTAACAGTTTGAGATACAGCAAATAGGCCTGACAGTGATTCTGCAGTTTTACCAGTGCAATTAAGGGATGAAGAGAAAGGAGAACAGACGATCATCAGGCATGGTGTGTAGAGATCGTGCAAGTGCGCAGATGGTCACGGGGGGCAAGGGGGACAAGTGCACCCGGTCATAGCAGACTGGGGTAAGTGCAGAGAGAACCACTTTCTTGAGTTGGGACATGATGAAATTGCCCATTCTGTTATTTACACTATATGACCCGTTGACGGGTTTGTGATCATTTTAGAGGATGTGATTATTTGGTGATGTCACAGTCTGCTACTGGTTCAGATATGCGTGTTGGTGTCCACCTGATGGAAACGTTAATTGGGCAGGCTCAAAATGGTTATTTTCTAAATGCGTACTCACCTGTGAGTGTACATGGTTTAGCCCTAACTTCATGGCTGTCAAAAACTCCATTGGCGCCCAGTGCAGAGGCGCCTTTATTCCGAGAGATGTATTAAGAGCAGTGGCTCACTCCTGCCTTCAGTGGCCATGGCCTTATGTCGCTGCTCTACCACAATCTAAATCACCCTCAGCTTGAGGCCATGCTTGTAGAACTTAGAGATTACAGCAAAGCCATCCACGAGTCACAGCCAGAGTGATGCCTCATTGTAAGGAGACGATCTGGTTGGTTATCCTATTGCCAAGCAACCTTGGTGCCTCATTGGTCAGCTCCTCTGTCAGTTCAAGCAGCTCCTGCTCTGTACTTTTTATTTTCCCCTCAACTCCACATTTGGTGAACCCACTCACACCTGCCATTTCTGCCTGATGTCTTTTTGCAGTTGTGGATAGGAATGGATGGAGTTTTGTGATTTTAAAATGGCTGTACTTGGCACATGCGGTAAGAGCAACTACCAGGATGTAGGATTTTCGTTTTCACTGTTTCTGTTTTCATGGTTTCAGATTTGTGGCTTGGGTTCGCTTGTTTTTCTGCATATGCAGCAGTAAACTTGTCTTCGGGTAGTGTCCGCTGCAATTTCCTCAAAAGTACCTCCAAAGTTAAAATTGCCCTAATATTTGTGTGAGAAGTAACACAAAGAAAGCCTAATACATTTTGTGAACAATATCTTTCAAAGGTTTGCCTTATGATTAGGGGTTGTCAAAAATGCACTTAAGGGAAGTGTAATTTTTAGCTGGCATCAAGTCCTCAACAACAATCTCATGCATTCTAATGCCATAGGCATGAATAAAGTTTCCATTATGTTAAAAGAGAGCACGGCGTGCATATTAATGTGCGCTGAAAAACAGTGATGCTTAGACTCCTGCTGTAGATTTAAAGCCACATCATGTGTAAAATAGCAGGTAATTAAAAAAAAAACGTTTATAACAAAAGGTGAAATACGTATGGTAATTTCTCTTAAGGGTGCCCAATTATGCTTTCCAAGCCCTCTTTGTAGTTGCTGGCCTGGTGCCCAATGCAAGGACGAATCATGTGTGGTATCAACAATCCATGGAAATCCCCACTGATGACTTCAAATGTCACACGGATGTATATCTATAGCATCAGTAGGAATGCTGCACACTCCTTTTACAAGAGCCCATGCTTTGGCTGAGATGCCATCATTTGTATATACCCAATGATGCCTGTAAAACACACAATGTACACAACCGGAAGCAGGAGACAAGAACAGGCATGACTCTTTAAATATTTTCAACTTCATTACATCTATTGAAAATATTGTTGTTGGGGAATTCATGAGAGACAGAAGAAATTGCAGCGGAGGAGTAGAATTTGAGGAAGAATGCAATATAATTAAGACAAGGTGTTCACCAAGGGGACATAGTAATACGCTGATGAACGGCGCATAAGTAAAATCGAAAAACAATAATTGGTTAGAACTTCTAAAACCTAAGGTTAAAGACAGATCAACAACAGAACTGGAATCCATAAGATTTATAATGACATAGTCAAGTGATAGTGTGATAGTAACTAAGATACTGAAGACACAACATCTATCATCAATGGATGAGGATCTTAAAACATGTATTGACACACGCCCTAGAGTTCCTGCTTTACATCGCACATTATGTCCAACTTTCGTGAAAAAGAACAATGATTACAGCAATAACAATTGCCTACGTATTGAAGGTTTTATAGGTGTGGTACATGCTCAATGTGTAAATATGCTGCCAATAATCTTACTAAATAGAGCACAAACGATGTGATTAAGGACTTTATGAATTGCAGGACCTAATATGTTGTTTATGCAATATTGTGCAATTGTTCAAAAATATGCATTGGCAGCCCAATCAAAGAATTGAGAATCCGAATTCGCCAACACCTGCCGATGAGTGGCAGCCAAACACTACTTGACATACTTCTATTATTCTAATAGACTGAAATGCCGACCAACAGCCCTGGGAAGCAGCACAGTCTGATTTACCAGAGAGTCCACAACCTCTAGGTTGTATTTCTAAATCAAGACGGGCTGTATAGCCCTTATAATTAATGTTTCAAAATTGATCTCCCACAGAGGTGTGTGTATCAAAAACACTGTAAAGATGTGGGGAATTGGACCATCTTCATGGTGGGCATGTGCTCACCTGGCTTTTAGACATTTTTGATTAAATGGAATGATGATAGACCGACCTCAGGAAAATGTGTGTGGCTAATCCACACACATTTTTAGATGATTACACCACGACAAAAGCATAAACCTGTATACTATGGGATCAATAATCCGCCCCTGTCATATTTAGTTGGGATGTGACAGTGCACAATGTCATCCACAGGAAGGGGGAGGACCAACCTTGCCCATGCCATGGTCAGCCTGATTAACTGACAAGGGCTCCATGGATCCACCCTGCTCTTTTGTTAGGCCCTGCAGCAGGTGGCAGCGATTATCATACCCACCCAGGGTTTTTCAAACAGACCAACACAGGGCCTGGCTGCAGAGGATAACAAACGAGGAATAAACCCAACAACATTTCATATGCAACTGTGTCAACCTGAAGCCAGCTCTCGCCTCTCAGTATTGATGGCAGTGAACTTTGGCAGATGTCTGGGTCTGTTGTTTACAGTAGGCCGCCCCGCTAGGTGGACCTCATTCATAAGGTACGAGAATGTGGTTTGCAGGAGTCAGAGAGTCCTGTCTCACCGAAGCTTTAAGGGAGACCTGCCACTTTGACAGGGACCCCACAGGGAGGACCATTAACTAGAGAGACTCTTTGAACACAACAGTCATGATGATGTTCAGGACTTAGTAGCACAAGGGAGTGAGCCCAGAGCTCTTTCTGTTGAGAGAAGGGTTCAGCCATTTAAATTCCGGGGCACACCTTGTTCCTGTTTTCACCCCTTTACCTTTCCTGTTTCAAAGCACTCTCGTTAGGACCTCATGCATACAGGAGATTGTTGATAGGGGGCCCCAGGACAGGTTCACTAAGGTAGGCTTAGCATACACCAATATGTGGGATGTATTAACCCACTTATTTATTTATTTATTTATTTATTTTACATTTATAAAGCGCTCACACAGCCCGCAGGCATCGAGGCGCTGTTACAGGAATTGTTATTAGTTGTTTAATTGTGTGTTTTTCTTTGTCTTAATTATGTATTTATAACGCGCTTAAACACTCGGAGGTTTCCAAGCGCGGACCCGGGGATCGAACCTGTTGTTGATTTGTGTCGTCTTGCTTCCAAGACGCGCACGCTGCCGCTGTGCTATCCTCCCGGGACTTATGCTCTGCCCCGCAGCATCCCTGTGTCCTGGTGGTACCAGAATCATCAAAATGGCCGCAAAACCCCTATGCACACCAAAACCTATGGAAATTGCACTTTGAAACCCGGAAAGATGGCTGCCAAATCTACCTTGCCTGTTGTCAGTGGTGGAACGGAGACCTCACTGCTGAAACATGTCACTGGGCTGCCCACCAAGTAAAAATGGAAACTGCATGAAAGGCAGTGCTTTACTGAAAGAAACACAGAAATTGTTCTTAAATCCCTTTTTCCTGGCTGCTGAAACTGCAGAATGCCGGTCCAAAACACCATAAAACATCCAATATCCTTGCTGGGTGTTACTCATCACTTCATTTAAGAAATCATTATGAACATACAATGTCATGAAAAGCGTAATCTGTCATCAAAATATCCACAGCAAAAATGTGCCTGCCTGTGAAATCGGTCAAAATATGGGCGCATTACCCACGGCCGCCTGTATGACAGCGGTCAGTAGTTTGCATCAGAAGTTTAAACTTGTGCAATTGAAATCAAATGTCTGAAAACTAAGTGACCTGTTATCAAGAGGAACCTAGGTTGTAACTATTTAATGTCCATGGTTTAGAAGCTGCAATAAGAGTTCTAGCTGCTTGTTTGAAAATTGCAAGTTGTGTTTTAAACCAAGAAAAATGTAATAAAATGACATTGAATTTAAGCTGAACTCAAAGCCACCAAACCAGTTTCACAGCTTCCCCCAACAAAAGGCACCTCCCTTCTGCTGCCCACCAAAGCCAGGAAATCACACATTTGTGAGAATTAGATCAGGGGAAGAGATCTTGGGCTGCAGCAGAACGGGACAATGAACTTTCTCTGGCTGAAATGATATGCAGATTGTGAAGTGTCAAAAATGGCCTCTCCCAGAAGGAAGGGGGCAGATTGCTTCACACCTGGTAGAAGGAAAAGGAGGCGGGGACAGACAACCATTTGTAGATTCACAAGCACAGAAAGTATATTTTTAAAAAGACTGATAAATGACTGTGCAAATTTGTAAAAATTATAGAATTAACAGCATTGTTAATGTGATTTTTGGGTGCACATTTTAAGAGATGCCAGAACTCTGTGCGATGTTCTGGGAAGGCACAGTGAAAATTCTGGTTTTGCAGCAAATGTATTTATGTCAGAAGCATGAAACCTCACACGCTTATGCCCATATACAATGCGCACATGTGTACACATTTTGGATAAATTAGATATTGTGTCCCGGACAAAAAGTGCCAAATTCTGTAAATCCAGACCCAAGATCCTACAGCGACGGGGCTTGGAAGAGTATTTGCTCCACAAAATATGTGATCTATGTATGTTATTGTTATAAAGAATGCACACATGTAAATAGGTAGTATACCAAAAGTAGATTTTATGTTCAAAAGGCAAAAGGGGAGGATGCCTCATAAAACCACATCATCATGGTGACACCCTGATTTCTCCTCCAATAAAGGGAGAGAAGAGACTCTAACCTATAGCCTGCCAAGGGGGTGCGCTTAGGATAATTCGGCATACACACCCCTTCAACAAATGCATAAATAGAGACAGCTGAGGACTTAGAAAACACACACAGATCCACCCATCATCCTGATCTTGGTGAAGCACCCTGAAGGAGATCCGTCCATACTTGTTAAACGAGTCTTCACAAGATCGCTGGTTACCTTTTCTTCCTGGAGACCGTGGAGTTGAGGTTGCCATTCTGTCGGAGTATCTCTTGCTGATGAATGAGTAGCGCGAGAAATTAGCCCAATGCCCTCCTGACGATATATGACAGGATGGCACTGAACCAACTCCCAACGCCACGGGTGGCACTTCTCCGTATTTTCGTGGCGTCGGGACAGTGTTTCCACTGGCAGAGAAGGCTTAATGAAGACACCGACAATGGTGGAAGCTGAACTCCGGAACATCCAAGAGGGTAGCAATGCACTGGTACTGGCAGGGCACAAGACAGGTAAAGGAGGAAGGTCTGCAAGGACAAACAGAACAGACAAGGGAATCCTACTAACCTAGTAGAAGGGAAGCAACCAGGAACCCAGACAGGAACTCCCCTACCCTAACCCAAGAGGCTGGCAAGGACAAGGTGGAACTGAGAAGCAAGGGGAAGGAGGACTAAGGAGCAGGAAGAGGACAAGGAGAAAAGGCTGGACTAGGCAGGAAAAGGCAGAGCAAAGAACTGGAGAGGCTGAGGCACGGACACCAGGACTCCAGCAGCGCATACACAGAAACAACCGTGCTGAGACACGTTGTCCCCGTGTATGCGGCGCTCCTTTAAAGCCCGGCATCAAAGCGAGGCTTGGAACGCATGTTCCGACACTGCGCATGCGCGGGAAGTCGGATACTGACGACCCGCGCATGCGCAGATCCTCGCAAGATGGCGGCACCCACGGAGCCTATCCGGACCGCGGGCCGGCGTGGGGAAAGACGCCACCGCGGGTACAGCCTCCATGAAGGAGGAGACCGCTGCGGCCGTGGACCCGGGACCCCAGGACAGGTAAGTGGCGCCCGCGAGCGAGCGCGCGGTGTGACACCATACCCCCTCCCGGATAACCCCGGAGCACCGGGTTTCCAAGGGTAGCGAAGATAGAAGTCCCGAACCAGGCGCGGTGCATGCACGAAGGACCGTGGCTCCCAAGTGCGGTCACAAGCAGGATAACCCTTCCAGCTGACCAGGAGTTGCAGAGCACCCCGCCAAATCCGTGAATCCCATATTTCCTGCACCTCAAACTCTGGGACCCCCCGAACCAAGACCGGGGCAGGACGGGGACAGGTGCGACCCATAACTTCGGGCACATAGGGCTTCCAAAGAGAGACATGAAAGACAGGATGGACCCTCCAAGAACGTGGCAGAGACAAACGAAAGGCAACAGAAGAAACACGCCCAATGATGCGAAAGGGACCAAAAAAGCGGGGAGCCAGTTTTACAGGCAAATTGCGTACTGGTAGATTCTTGGAGGACAGCCATACCCTGTCCCCAACATGAAGGACAGGCTCAGGGCTACGTCTCTTGTCAGCCTGTTCCTTCATACGTCCTGTGCCACTGCCAAAGTACCGGCCGCCAGCCGATGTTGATTGCGGATCAGGGATACCAGGGCATCTGCAGATGGTACGGCACTGGAAGATGTAGGACGAACTGGCAGCAATCTGGGGTGAAGACCAGAAGAGCAGAAAAAGGGGCTGAGTCCGGTAGCAGAATGGACAGCATTGTTGTAAGCTGCTTCCGCGGTGTCCAACCATTCCGACCAGTTGTCTTGAGTAGCATTGGCATAACAACGTAGGTATTGCTCAAGGGTTTGATTGGTACGCTCCGTCTGCCCATTGGTCTGTGGATGATAGCCGGAACTCAGGGCTCGCTGAATGTCCAAATGCCGACACAGTTGGTCCCAAAAGGATGAGATATATTGAGATCCCCGGTCCGATAGAATTTTCTCCGGAAGACCATGAAGACGATATATCTCATGTAGAAAACGTCGTGCCATCTGGGACGCAGTGGGCAGTTTGGGAAAGGGCAAGAAATGAGCAGTCTTGGTGAAGCAGTCCACCACCACCATTATACACGTGAAACCATCAGACTGGGGCAGGTCAACGATGAAATCCGTGGCGATGGTATGCCAAGGGTACGGAGGCGTAGGCGTGGGTTTCAGGAGACCAATGGGCCTTTTGCGAGGAATCTTGATTTGGGCACATACAGGGCAGGAATCCACGTAGTGTTTTACCAGCGTGGCCCATCCAGGCCACCAGTACTGGCGTGCAACCAGTTCTTGTGTTGTGCGGACTCCTTAGTGATCACAAACGACGGAATCATGGCAGTTCTGCAGAACGATCTTCTGGAGCTCCAAGGTGGGTACATATAGACGATCCTTAAAGAACAACAAGCCGTCACGTTCTCTGATGTCTGAACGTTGTAGTATCTGTAATCTTGAGGGATCCATTCGTGTGGCTTCTATCAACTGTTGGAGCTGGGGAGTCACCATCGATAGAAAATGCTTTGACGCTATCAGAGGCTCCGGTTCCTTGGCACCTTCGACGTTGTTTTCCAGAGACCGAGACAGGGCATCAGCCTTCGTATTCTGGGAACAAGGAATGTACGTGACGGTGAAATCGAACTGCGAAAAGAAAAAGGCCCAACGAGCATGACGGGAGGTTCTGCATTGCAAAGAGCGCAGGAACTGTAGATTACGGTGATCTGTGCGAACCACCACCGGGTGCCTCCCACCCAGCAAGTGATGTCGCCACTCCTCGAGAGCTGCTTTCATAGCCAGTAATTCCTTTTCAATCACCGCATAGTTTCTTTCGCTCGCTGACAATTTCCGTGAGTAGTAAGCCACCGGGTGCTCTGTTCCCGTGACTGAATCTTGCTGTAGTAAGACCGCACCAATTGCATAGTCCGAAGCGTCTGTTTCAACCACAAATGGCTTTTCATCATCTGGATGTCTAAGAACAGGAGCCGACATGAAGGATTTTTTGAATTCCAGAAACGCCTCCTCGGCCTGCGTGTCCCAGAGAAATGGCACCTTGGTACTGGTCAGGCGGGTTAGGCTGTTGGCAAGTTGAGAAAAGCGTGGAATGAAGCGTCGATACAAGTTGGCGAAGCCCAAGAACCTTTGAAGTGACTTCACACCATGTGGCGGTTTCCATTCTCGTATAGCTTGCAGTTTAGCGGGATCCATCCGCACTCCCGTGCTGCTGATCACATAGCCCAGAAATTCCATGCTTTCCATATGAAACTGACATTTTTCTACCTTGGCATACAGGCCGTTAGCTGTTAGTCTGCGGAGTACTTCTTGAACATGCGCAACATGTGCAGTTCGAGTGTCAGAAAAAACCAGGATGTCGTCAAGGTATACCCATACAGATATTCCAATAAGGTCCGAAAAGACATCGTCCATGAACCGCTGGAAGACGGCCGGGGCGTTGCAGAGCCCAAACGGCATCACCCTGTACTCGTAGTGACCGATAGGTGTCTTGAAGGCCGTCTTCCACTCATCTCCCTTCCTAATCCGCACCAGGTGATAGGCCCCTCTTAGATCAAGCTTGGTGAAGATTTGTGCGGATTTCAGGGATTCGATGATGTCCCGGATGAGTGGTAATGGGTACCTGTCCTTCCTCGTGATCTCATTTAGTTGACGATAATCGATACAAGGACGCAAAGTACCCTCTTTCTTCTTGACGAAGAATAATGGGAATCCTGCGGGGGACTTGGACGGCACTATGTAGCCCTTGTTGAGGCAATCCTTAGTGTACTCCTGTAGGACGCCTTTCTCGAGTTGAGTCAACGAATAGATCTTGCCGTGGGGAATGACCGCATCGGGCAGGATGTCGATGGAACAGTCAAAGTGCCGGTGGGGCGGGAATGGTATGTCCTCAGGCCTGGAGAACGCCTTGTGGTATCCGGCATATTCCTGAGGTACCAACTGAGTGGCACATAAACGGGCAGATACATCAACAGGATTGAGGGACTCCAAAATTGCAGGAAAGGTTTAGTGAAGTCCACAGTCCCGAGGACAACGCGTTGAAGAGAACACCAGGGAACGAGCGATCCAGTCGACCTGAGGATTGTGTTATAGCAGCCAAGGTAGGCCCAGCACCACCGGAAAAGAGGGAGACTTGATGACATCCAACGAAATCCGTTCGAGATGCCCTTCCACAGAGAGCCACAAGGGATCGGACTGTTGGCAGACCGGACCAGAAGACAAAGCAGGACCATCAATCACCTCGACCACCATTGGTCGTTCTTTGTAATGTAAACGGATCCCATTGGCAATCGCGAACGAGGCATCGATGTAGTTGCCGGATGCTCCACAATCCAGAAGGGCCCAGGTTTTCATACACTTCCCTAGCCAGGCAACACCGACTTTCAGGATCAACAAGGGTACCGGGTTCATAGGAGGAAGGTCAGATTCAGAGAGGCGGCCCGCTGTTGCCTTCGCCTCAAACAACGGGCCTGTTAGTTTTCCTGCTTCTTCAGAGAGCGTAGCGGACAGGTGCCTAGAAAATGACCTGAACCACCGCAATACAAGCACAAGTTTTGCTGTCGTCTTCTTTTCTTTTCGGCCTCGGACAACGGGCCTCGGATGGCACCCAACTGCATGGGTTCTGGACCCACATCGGTAGAGACAGCTGGTCCGGGGTTCAGTACCGGAGGAACCGGGAGATACCTGTCAGATCTGCGACGTTCACTCCGTCATTCAGCTAACCTGTGGTCAATGCGTAAGACTTGTTCCACCAATGCAGGCATCGTTTCTGGCTCCGGGATGTGCAGCAATTCGTCTTTGTACTCTTCTCGTAGTCCCCGACGAAACAAGGTTTTCTGAATGATTTCGGGCCATTGTGAATCGGTTGCTAATTGTCGAAACCGACTTATGTAGTGGATTATGTCGCCTGGTCCTTGTTTGATCTCCATTAATTGATTCTGGGCCATGGCTGCCAAATTGGGCGGTTTAAAGACATCCAAAAAGGCTTTCTCGAAAGCAGCGAAATCACTCAACAGGGGACTGTTGGTAGAGACCAAAGGTGCGGCCCAAGCAAGTGCATTGCCGGTTAGGTTTCCCAGGATATACCCGATCTTTGCCTTGTCTTGACCAAAATGACTTGACCTGAACTGGAAATGGATCCGACAGTGTGTACAGAACTCTGCCACTCGACGCGGGTCACCATCATACTTTATCGGAGTAGTGTAAGCCATGGAGTTCTCAGGTGGTGTAGCTGGTTGTGAGGGGTTAGCCATACTCCGACCCATCGCTTGTCGAAGGGTGTCGTTCTCCTGGCGGAGGGTGGTCATTTCAAGGCGCATGGCACGCATTTCTTCGCGTAATTCCTGCATGTCGTCCATGTCGGGACGGAAGGAAAGGCGTCTCAATCTGTTAAACGAGTCTTCACGAGATCACTGGTTACCTTTTCTTCCTGGAGACCGTGGAGTTGAGGTTGCCAGTCTGTCGGAGTATCTCTTGCTGATGAATGAGTAGCACGAGAAATTAGCCCAATGCCCTCCTGACGATATATGACAGGATGGCACTGAACCAACTCCCAACGCCACGGGTGGCACTTCTCCGTATTTTCGTGACGTCAGGACAGTGTTTCCACTGGCGGAGAAGGCTTAATGAAGACACCGACAATGGTGGAAGCTGAACTCCGGAACATCCAAGAGGGTAGCAAGGCACAGGTACTGGCAGGGCACAAGACAGGTAAAGGAGGAAGGTCTGCAAGGACCAACAGAACAGACAAGGGAATCCTACTAACCTAGTAGAAGGGAAGCAACCAGGAACCCAGACAGGAACTCCCCTACCCTAACCCAAGAGGCTGGCAAGGACAAGGTGGAACTGGGAAGCAAGGGGAAGGAGGACTAAGGAGCAGGAAGAGGACAAGGAGAAAAGGCTGGACTAGGCAGGAAAAGGCAGAGCAAAGAACTGGAGAGGCTGAGGCACGGACACCAGGACTCCAGCAGCGCATACACAGAAACAACCGTGCTGAGACGCGTTGTCCCCGTGTATGCAGCGCTCCTTTAAAGCCCGGCATCAAAGCGAGGCTTGGAACGCATGTTCTGACACTGCGCATGCGCGGGAAGTCGGATACTGACGACCCGCGCATGCGCAGATCTTCGCAAGATGGCGGCGCCCACGGAGCCTATCCGGACCGCGGGCCGGCGTGGGGAAAGACGCCACCGCGGGTACAGCCTCCATGAAGGAGGAGACCGCTGCGGCCGTGGACCCGGGACTCCAGGACAGGTAAGTGGCGCCTGCGAGCGAGCGCGCGGTGTGACAATACTCCTTTTTCCAGACTCCAGAAACTTTGCAAGCAGATAGGCCCATTGCATAGCTGAACCACTTTCAGCTGGGCCTTAACTTCCCGAACCCATCCCACAAACTTAAAGGGGAAACAAAAGAAACAGCCAGGCTGTGCAGTAACTGCTTGTCTGCCAAAGCATTATCTTCATAACCAACAAGGGCAGATGAAACCCAAGCCTGTGTTGTGCTGTGACCAGAGAGCCATTGCAGATCCAGTCCAGTCATGCTGTGCCGTGCAGACCAGAGCGCCTTGCTGTCCAGTCCTACCGTACGGTGTCCAGAGCTCCTTGCTGATCGCTGAACCAGTCCAGTCCGGTGTGCCCAGCAGTCTGTCCCAGAACCAAAGGATTGTCACTAGCCTATGTACTGTCCACAGTAATCCCTATCCAAATCCATCCTATCTTATAGTCAGAACTGCATTGCACTCTCTATCTTATCCCTATTATCTTAATTATGTAAAAGTATTGTTAAATATTCCTGCGCAGATATATTTCATCTGAAGAAGGCAAGCTCCTCGGCAGGCAGTCGCCCTGATCGGAGGCGCCCTTTTCTAGTGTCTGTGCTTCCGTGTAGTATTTGCTTCTTCATAGTCATTCCATAGTGCAAAGAAATCCTGTAAATGTCTGCTTGTAGCTAACATCCACAGCTTTCTATAGAACCGAAGACCGCATTCCAAATCCTTATATTGGTCCCGCGATCGCGATTAACACGCACAGAAAAGTTTGCCACAAATTTTCGTTTTGGCAAAAATCTATAACGTGTAAAACAGCTTTTCAATTGCACCCGACCTCAATTTTCCGTTCGAACCTTGCTTCTTACTGTCAAATCATTGTTAGTGTTTGTCTGCAACCACATAAAGCGGCTTCCATTAGAATTTAAACAATTTCAGTGATTTAAGCCATATTTAGTGTTTTACCTATTCCATTCAAAGCCAACTTTAAAACCATTGGACAGTTTGCTGATCAATTCTGTTTCTCTCTTGTGTTTGCTGGTGGGAATTGGGATTGACATTTGTTTGAATTCTGCATTCCTGAAACCTGTTCTCTCTCCTCCTATCTCTCTCTTCATTGCATATTGAGGTTTGTGGGGTGGGCAGGGGGAAAGAGTAACCACATTGCTATTTGATTTGAACACACACCCATAAAAATAATATTGGTGTGCTGCATGGTTTTTGCTCATTATTACTCCTTGTGATTAAAGAGATTGCTTTGTGTGACATCACCCCATTGGTGATCATTGTATACCCCTTAAACATAGTGTGATTATATTGTGAATATATAAATAAATATTTTAACTTTGCAAACCAGCCTGATTCCTGGTTCAGTGTGACCGGGAGGGGGGGTTCCAAGAGAGGGGCGTGATATAAATGGTACATCGTTCAGAATAAAATAACTTTTAGACACAAATAAATAAATAAATAAGGATTTCAGTCGTGCATTACACGTTAGGCATTGACTTAGGTGAAGTGCTGGATTGAAATCACTTACAAATAATTGTGGCCCACTTGGCTTTAAAAGAGGGCAGAGGCCCTCTTTTGGGAGATCATCTGAAGACATCACCAGAAGTAACAAAGAAGAACTCATCCTTGTACCCTGGCTGAAGGTACAGTCTGCCCTACATCTTCCACTAGTGAAGGAAGGCCAGGTTATCTGAAGAGGGAAGCAAGATCCCTCCCTTTAACATCTCTGAGGGAGCAGAGGAAGATACAGAACTCAGAGGACCCTACAGCCACTGCAGAACCGGTACCCAGCCAGCACACAGGGTGTACTTCTAGGCTCTGCAGCAAGCTTCCTGGACAGGAAAGGCCAGAAGGTCTCTGAACCTACAACCAAGGACAAGGCAGCTGGCTGCAACACACTCTACAGCTGTGGGCCGCCCACCTTAAAGAAAGACACAAGCCCTTTGAAGAAGCTGAGAGAAGTGCCTCGACGAGCATCTGCCAACGACCGCATTAAAGAAAGTTTTTTTAAAACCAGTCGAGTTCCTCAATCTGCTAACAACGACAACTGAGACAGTAATTCCTGACCCTGAGCCACCATGTAGGACAGCCTCCAGCCGTTCATCCAGCTTTGCTCGCTGAACCGTCCTGCCGCCTGATACCCACAGCTCACTCCCGTATCGAGCTCTGTCACAGAATCCTGCAAAGCATCCTGAAGCCAGCTCCACCACATCGAGCACCAAGAGCTCTTACAGCACAGAGTACATTGGGGTTCTCTCCCCTTGGTCCTTTGGTCCTTCCCAGACTGCCTGTTGTGATTAATAAAGTAGATATGTGTAATGCAACCTTCACTGGACACTCATTTTATCATTGGGTAATAACTGTATTTACGCTGTGTTACAACTAACCAACGATCCACAACCTTCCGGAGATAAGCCTGATGTTCCGTCCACGTTACCAAAATTGGACAAGAAGGTTTATAATTTGCTTGATATTCCAATCTGTTCTGATCCCTTTTGGTGTATGAGAAGTGTTGGGCTGATTGATGGTTTAAAAAACGATATTCACCCCTGGACCACGGTTAGCCCCGGCAGTTGATTCGTCACATAAGGGATCTCGGGCAAGTGATATGGTTCATGCTCAGAGGAGGATATTTTACAGAAGGTCAAAGCCACTGTTTGATTACATGAAAGGATTCTCGACTGAGAGATCCAGACCAATCTGCTTTGTGCTTCACTTCACAAGGGTCATCCTAGCTGCTAATATGTGAACCAACTGGAGAATTCACAAATCAAAGGAAATGCTTTTTACTTGATGAATTGGAGTGCAAGAGTGTGAATTATTATGATTTAAACTGTACTGATTAGCCTATAATAAAAATAAATGTGCTCACACTCAAAAAATGATGTTTGAGTGTTATTTATTATAAAGTGTATCAATGAGTGTAGAATGAGTGTACATAGCTAAGCTTTGCCTCTTCCAACACCTTTTGTGGCCCTAAAAAGACATGGTCATAGACCCTCACATTTTAAGGCAAAGTTGTTGCATGCAGGTCTGGGAGGGATGGGGATAAAGACGACCAGGCAGCGTTTTGCACGCATTTACTCATGTCTATGCTGCAACACGTGGGAGTTGTGTTCTACTAAAGGAGGTTGTACGCAAGGTTGAAAGATGGAACATTGTCACTCACACTCACAGCATTTCGCTGAAGTGCCTACATAAAACTGAAGCTCATCACATACGAGCTCCATAAAGTAGGAAGTGTACCTCCAATTGCACTAAAGGAAAGCTCTGTGGTATATTGGTTGCCAGCGCAAACCTGTTAGACGATACAAAGTAGTCCAGAACACAATAGCAATAAAGAAAAAGACTAAAAAAAAACGTTATTCATTCCCGCTGTCAGTGACTCAGCAAAAAAACAGGAAATTAACATCCCAAACGTAATGCCCGTCATAGTGCTTAACACAGCATCAAGACGATAGCAGTGGTCTATGAGACACTTCTTTGGCCAAGTTAATGGGGATGTAGTGTTGGGGGCGGGGTGGGGGTCACATAGATTCTCAAAGTCTTCCAGGCACTGTAGGCACTTGCATAGCTCCCAACCTTTTTTGTCTCGAAGGCGGGTGAAAACACCCGATTTTCTTTTTGGCGGGTGAGAGGCCCATAGAAGTGAATGGGCACTTTAGGGACTTGGCGGGTGATTCATCTGCTTTTAAGGCAGGTGACACACGCCAAAAGCGGGTGAGTTGAGAGCTATGCACTTGCCTCGCAGATGTGTAGGGAGAGGCGCGGGAACCCGGCGCCAACAGTTTGCGCACGCGTGTGCGTGTGTGTGCACGTCACAGAGAACTGCAGTCAGCCTCCGTTACATGATTTATTTATTTTAATTTGGATTTCAAAAGCGCCTTCACCAAGGCTCTATTCAATAATTAATGAAATTGTCAAAAAAAGAAACGAAAGAGGACGAAAAGAGAGAAAAAGAAGGAGAAAATCCAAGTGGGAAGTAAGGAAAAGAAACAAAACAGTGTGCACTCAGCAGGCAGCTGGGAGTCCAAATAAGAAAAAGTCAATTTATCCCCACAAGTGAATCCATCGAAAAACAACATTAGATGACCGCCATTGCGCCACTGATTCGAACAGAGCTGCATTTCTCTGGCCACGAAAAACGGGCACAATCTGGTAGAATGATCACATGCCAGAGATCAGAACGGTCCTCAGCAGCACCAGCAGGAGTTCCCAGACAGGGCTGGAACCGTAAGGCAGGTGTTGAGTCCCCGGTCCCGGCCGAAGTGTCAGCGGGAATCAGGGAGAGGTAGGCCCGCATGGGTGGGCCTCGCTGCGCAGCTCCGGCTGGAGCATGAAAGACATGGACCCCTTCGTGTTGCTGCCTTGCTCCGGAACTGCCTCCACGGTGCGGGGGTGGGGCCTTTATTGAGCGCCTTGCGTCACCACGTAGCGGGACGCAAGGCGGATATAACATTCCTCCTTTATTATAACTGAACAACAAACAAATATGCATTTCTCAACCAACGGGCTAACCCCCTCTTATCAAGTCTCTCATGGGGATTCTCTACCACTCATAGTCTCTGAGTCTGGTTGGAGGCTGGGTGGTGGTTCTTTACCGATATCTTCCACCACTGGGTATGGCCCCTTGTGTCACCTCGGGTTGCTCACCTTCATTGTCCTGCTCACCCAGTTCTGGTTCACTCCATGGTTCCTCGGCTCCTTCGTCCATGCTTTCTCCGTCATGTGGGCTTTCCTGTCCCTCGTCCCTCGACGTATCCTCTCTCGACAGAATATCTTCTTCTTCTGGGGGGCATTCGCCATCTGTCCACAAGTTCCTTGGCACTGCCTTGAACCATGACGCATTTCTCGTCACTTGTCTTTGCCCCCTTTTTGCAGTTATCATGGTGCCCTGCCGTTTACATATTGTCCACGGGGCTGCGTCATAGCGGGTGTCTAGTTTGGATTTCGAGGGGTTCCTCACCATGACCACTTGATCACCAACTCGGTGATCGGACTGCTTGGCACGCCTTTTGTTGCTCATGTGGGCGTTGGCTCCAGTTCTCCTTGATTCTGTGCGCTCGTGGTTGAACATGTCTGGGCTCCTACTTGGGTGATGTGGTATGGAGGAGTTGATAAGTGTGCCATACATCAGGTCTGCCGGCGGTATCCCTGTCATGCTGTGGGGTGTGACCCTGTAGTTCCGTAGTAATCATATAAGTCCCCCTGCCATGGGCTGGTATTGACACGCAACAGGCGCAGTACCTTGTTAATTGTCCGCATGAAGCGTTCCACATCACTGTTTGCCTGCGGCCATCTTGGCATGATGTGGTGATATCGGATGTTGAGCTCCTTAAGGTATTTTTTGAACTCTTCCCCCGTGAAGGGTGGACCATTGTCGCTCCTAATTCTTCTTGGTAGTCCATGCGTCACGAACATTTTCTCGATCGCGGGTATAACGACGTCGCTGCCGTGGAGTTGATGATCTCGACCTCCGGGTACCTGGAGTGGTCGTCAATTGCCACCAGTAGGTGTGTGCCTTCCTTTATTTTTCCAAAATCTATGCTTATGGCATCCCATCTGGTGGATCCTCGCACAGCTGTCTGGATGGGCTCCGGATTGGGCGGAGGCCCTGTTATTTGGCATGGGAGGCATATGCTGACCAGCCTTTTGACCTTTCCATCAATTTGGGGGAACCACACCCTGTGCCTTATACAGATTTGGTCCGTACGACTCCCTGGTGGCTCTCGTGTGCCAAGGCCACGATCTTGTCCTGTAGGCTCAGGGGGATTATGATTCAACTTATTTGCACATCTAAAAGTTTATATAAATATACTAAAGTGCCCTAAGAAATGTCATTTATTTCATTGGTACATTTCTTTTCATTGTGAACATAATAATTCAAAAAAATTCAAAAAAACGCAAATAACAAAATTGTAGTTCATTCCAGAAAAATATATTTTTCCGGAATGAACTACAATTTTGTTATTTGCGTTTTATATGTGCAAATAAGTTGAATGAATGTTTTTGAATGTCTGAGTAGCAAAATGTTTTTTATAATGATCTAAATGTATTCGTAATATTGTGTTTTATGTAATTCTAAATAAAATGAAAATGATAAATTGATTCATGCATCCATTTACCCTCTTTCTATAGTGTTTCCTTACCTCCTGGTACCAATTTCTGTATATTATTATATGTTTCCACCTCAAGGTACCAGTGATTGTTGAGGTTCCCACTTCTTTTGGGTTTGTTTATTACGTTTACAGAGGCCCCGGTGTCTATGGTCATCAGTATGTTTTGGCCCTGGATCGCTACCTGGCATTTTCGTCTTCTTAGTTTCCTCTTTGGCGTGGTGTTTCCGTGGTTGAGGGCAGACACCAGGTAAACTTTCCTTCCTTTCTTCCACTGCTCCTTCGCGGAGTCCTGTTGGAGCTGTGCTGCGTCATCTCCTTCCTCCTCTGTAGAAGTGTTTGTGGTTTTGATCCGCTGGGCGTTGGCCTGTTTTTTCTTCTTTTCCCCATTCCTGTCCTGAGATGCTTGTGGTGTCTGTTGTTGCACACCTGACGACCTGCATAACTTGGCATAATGGTCTTTCCTGCCACATGCACCGCATATTGTTCCCTGAGCCGGGCAGTTGCGTCTTCCGTGGTGAAGCCCTCCGCACCACCCACATTCCGTGGGTCCCAGGGTTCGGGGCTGCCATCTGGGGTGCGTGTAGTTTCCACCAGTTTCATACCTCGTAGGTTGGCGATTCGTGATCTGGGTCACGGTGGCCGATGTGAGGGCTGGTTGTAGTTTCTCAAGGGTCGTTCCCATATGTGCTGTCCTGGCGTGTGCTATTTCCCTCTGGCGGCCCATTTCAAGGATTCGGGTCAAGGAAATGCCCTCTCACTCAGTACCATCCTTCTCAGTTTTTCTGACTGGATTCCGTTTCTGAGTTGTGGTCGGATTTCCTTCTTAATGTCTGTGAATTCACACGATATTGCCAGCTTCCAGAGTCTGGTGTGGTAGGCATCTAGCGTCTCCTCTTCCAGCTGGATTGTTGTGCAGAATATGAATGTCTCGTAATCTGGGTTGAGTTGGGGGAGAGAATGGGGAAGAGAATGGGCCATTAGGGCGTCCTTCGTCTGCTGGTAGACATCAAGGCTTTCATCAATGGTCAGTGAATTGAAAATTCATAATACTTCATCCCCCACATTTAACAATAGGTGCGACTTCATCTTCCTTGCAGTGGTAATGTCATTACACTCCATGCCATCTCAAACATTTGTAGCCACAATTGCCATCTTGGGCCAACTGATGATAGGTCAGTGCATGGGTCAAAAGGATAGATTGTCACTGATGAGCCACCTTGTGGTCAGGGTTGTGGCATGGACACAGACAGGTTTGCGGCCAGTTGGGATGGCGTGCTGGGCCTGGGGGTGGATGTGCCTGTCGCCATGTTTGAGAGTCACTTGGTCACGTGTGGGGGTCGATGCCTCACCTGGCGTGCCTCTGTGGGAGTCCTCGGTCTTCTTTGCGTGTTTCCACGTGCTGGGCGTGATGGAGTGCTTTCTCCCCTTCCAGGTTCCTACTGCACGGTGTAGATGACCTCTGGCTCCGTAAGGCTGTGTGGCATGGCCAATCTGACGTAGTAAGTGGATTAGGAGAGATGTAGGAGAAATGATGAAGAGAAAAAAAAATGTTTTAAAATTATTTTCTTTTTTTTGGGTGGGTGGGGGTTTGTGTGCCCCTCCCCACCGTGTTTCCAAAAATGTCGCCGTTGATCGAGACTTCAACAGCTGTTTGGCAGCGGCACACGTGTCGTTGTTTGCGCTTCCTTCCTCGCCAGTTTTGAGTCCCTGGTCCCGGCCGAAGCTGGAGCATGAAAGACACGAACCCCTTTGCGTTGCTGCCTTGCCCCGGAACTGCCTCCGCGGCGCGGGGCGGGGTCTTTATTGAGCGCCTTGCGTCACCGCGTAGCGGGCGGAAGCAAGGGGTACTCCGACAGTACAGTCTTGCAATTGGAAGTTGGATACCTTGGTTGCTAGGTATGCGCCACAATATGATAGGTCTATGATTACCAGGTCTGGAATAAAAAAGTCAGTAACTCCCTATGATGCTGTGATTACCCATAGGAAGAGTGAACTAAGGGTGGCCATTTGCTTGGTTAAAAGGCTTTACCTTACTAGCCTTGAAGTGAGGAGAAAAGAAATCGCTGCCCTTAAAGGTATGTATAAATGCTGGCTCATAAATCATTGATACAGCAAGGAGAGCGCGTCCTGGATGACAATGAATAACTTAATCAAAGTGAGAGATTCCAGGAAATTCTGGCACTTAATTCGATCTAATCTGGTTGAGGGGGGTGCACCTGAAGTAGGTGCCGTAGCCGGGTCTAATTGGAAATCTTATATGAGGGAATATTATTGGGTGGAGCAGTATACCTCTACGACTCCACCATGTAGGCCCATGATTAACACTGAGGTCGGGAGGCTGGTGGAGGAAGCGGATATAGTACTTGATCGTTGGAAAGCTGTCAGCTTCCTGGTCAGCTGGCACGGATGGTCTCTCTATTTCCCCATATCTGTGAGACAGGACTTGGCAACACTCTGCGCTAATCCCTGTCCACAAGAAGGGTTCCCGGCAGCAGCCAGAGTATTACAGACTACTGGCCATGGTGGATAAGGGATCCAAGATTTTTGTGAAAATCTTATTGGACACATTGTCCAACTGGGCCAAAGGCCGAGCCCTTCTAAATCTTACGCAGACAGGCTTCAGGAAAAAGTGCTCTACCAGCCATCCGCTTTGTGTTCTACTTACCTTAATCTCCAATACTTTACAAACCCCGGACCAAGTACTGTACATGTGCTTTGTTGATTATAGCTCCGCATTTGATAGTGTCTATTGGGGGAAACTTTGGTCTAAGCTGGAGATATTGGGGATAGAGGACGTGTTACTGTATTTTTTGAAGCAGTTACATTCTGATACTCAGGTACATATTCGCCTTTCACAGTCACGCAATTTGGGAATACCCATTGCCACTAATATTGGGCTGAAGCAGGGCTGTGTGCTCGCTGCAACCTTATACAATCTCTATGTGTCCGACTTCGAACCATGCTTAATATCCGTTAACAACTACCACCCCAGATTTGGCAGTGCGGACGTACATTGCCTAACGTATTCCAATGACACTGCCATTTTTGATCGAACAGCTATGGGGCTACAGCGTTATTTGGACGCATTAATTGTCTATGCGAGTGAAAATTGCCTTAAGGTTAATGTCGCTAAGACTAAAACTATGACTATCGGGAGGCATGCTTTTGATGCCCCCACATTTGTATGGAAAATTGATGGCCTGCCCCTGGCACAAGTAGCAGAAATCAAGTATTTAGGTTTGATAGTCAAGGCTTTGAAAGATCAGTCCCATATGGGTGAGATGCTTGTAATAAGGCGTGGACTAAATGGCTTGCACTTAGGAGTATTGTTAATAGGCTGGGTGCGAGTTCTATTGAGACTAAGCTAAATATCTATAAGCAATCGATCATACCAAGCATTATGTATGCTTTGGAGGTACTCCACGAGAGATCTGTGGGATGTTATGGCTGGTGGTTAAAATTCTTCGCTCTCTGTTGGGCCTAGCTTGCTCGGTACCTATACAGACAATAAGGCTTGAACTAGGGTTACAGTCACTGAACTCACTGTGGAAAATTGCTTTTTGTAGGTTCTGGGCTAGGATCACCCCAGAGGTCATTTGTGAGCTAAGTCGTTTGAACCTTACAGTGGAACATTCACAGAGGGTTTCCAGGAGTACTAGGTTTGGTGAGTTGGAAAAAACAATATTGACATATTTTTCAGCCATTGGACTGAGTGAAGTCCCCAATCTCGAAGACTGAATTTCAACTAGCTAAAATCAAGGAAAAAACACAACATTATGATCGCCACCCTGACTACCGACCAATTGGCTTAACGACCTAGCTATGTGCAATACACTCATCAAGGCTTGCCTGAGGATATTCCCTGTAGTTATCTCAACAAATATTGTTTTACTGGGTTGATTCATTTTATACTCTACATAAGGTTTGGCATTCTGCCGGTTTTGGCTCATACCAGTGCTTGGGTGGGAATGCCTCGTGAGATGAGAATATGTAGGCTTTGTGGAGAAGCTATTGAGACTGCATGACATATTCTTACCCAATGCCCTAGATTGCCATGTATGTACGACAAGGGTTATGTTAAATACAGGAATGTAAAATCTGGTCAGTTTTGGAGCCTACTGTATGGGGGCGGAATCCCTTGTTCTTACTGCTGGGGCGTACCATGTTTGGAATAATGTGAAAACCAGACTATGTGATTGAATGGTTCACGTTGTTGTGTTTTATTGCCTGGGAGTTCTATGTTGCATATAATGAATTGTCTGGAAGTGCCATTTTACATGTTTGATATGTATTTTAACATGTTATTTATTAATGATTTTATTGTAGCATGAAAGGTAAATCCACCTTATGCACGTAATCAAAAATAAAACAAAAGTACATATTTTAATTGGAGGGGCATTCATATTTCCCACAAATATGTCAGAGCAATGCAACGTAGTGAGGGAACCAGAAACCAACAAGGTGGGTTCGGGAGGGCTTTCCTCCCCAAGACAATGTTTTGAATAATGGGTTAAATTGGTGCATTATGCAGCACACTTTCTGTAAAACTTTGAGTAAAAGGCCAGAGGGTTACAATTGGTTTTGTATGGTAACTCCAATCCATAAATGCACCTATAATAAGGGGTGTGCACTACCCATTGGAGCCAGGTATCCAGGCCCATAAATAAGGGGCGTGGCCTGCTCACATGAATGGAAATACAGATACAGGCTGGAAGTGAAACCTGAAACCACAGCCAACTTGAGAAACTGGATAATGGACAGGCCACTAAGTTCGAGGAGGTTATTCCAGCCCAAGTGGCAGCGACCCCGCCCAATCCCTTTCAAGCATGACTACAGAATCTCTCTGCAGCTACCTGGCACATTTGATGTGAAAGAAACAAGCAACATGGGAGCCAGATGGGCGAGAAGGGTGAGAGATTTTGAAGCATATGTCGACATCCTTGCTTCCCTGAATGACCGTAAGAAAAAGTGCCTCCTCACACTGGCAGTAGGACCGGCCACAAGAGACATTCTATATTAGCTGCAGGAAGACACAGTTGACACAAAAATGTTGTCTTTGAAAGGCATGTTATCCACACCATGATGCAAAACAAAGGAAAGGCCGTGAACACTTTTTTGATGCACCTAAGAATAAGGTAACATAATATGTGTTCAACAACTACTCAAACAATGAAGAATTGAGATCAACAAGAAAAGCGCGGTGTGAGTCAACAAACTTCATCAAAAAGCTACTCCAGAAACCACGATCACTGGAGGAGATCCTGATGTTATCTCAAGCAGAGTTGACCATAGAAGAACAAGTTGGGGGGGGCGTGGCTAACCGCCATGTAGAGTGGACGCATCTTCGGTGAGCTCCGCTCGATGAACATCGATAAGCTGCCATACGGGACACCGAAGTCTCATCCGAGCCCGCCGGGGCATCACGAGTATTGCTGAAGCCTGGAGGAGGCTCCGGGACCCCCCACACACGAAGGTTGCAGTCCGTGAGACCTGAACGCGGCTGCGGAAAAAACCGCGTAACACGAAGCCAAGATGGCGGCCTCCCCTTGCTAAGCCCAGAGAGGCCTGCGCTGGCCCGGCGACCCGCAGAGGCGGCGAACCTTCACAGCGCCTGAAGCGGAGGAGTATCGAAGAGCGGCTGAGGAGCCCCGCGGGAAGCGGATGCAGCAGAGGCACTGCCTGCGCCGCTGGGGCGCACCGACGGCTGAAGAGGCCCGCAGCGGAGACCAGTGGAGTTCGGGGGACGGGACGCTGGCTACCCCACACCCGGACTAGCCCCGCCGGAGGGGTTCATCGGCGCTGCCTGCCCTGCCGGGCCTGCGCCATCGGCCGGAGCAGCTGGGGGCATCCGCTGATCCCGCAGCGGTGACCGGCGAGATTGGAGACCGGACTGGCCCTGCCCGCTGAGGTGAGGGAGGAGAGTGGAGGGCCGGTCTGGGTGCGGACGCCTGCTCCTGGACTTGTCCCACAGGAGGACCCACTGGGGCCGTCCGCCCTCCGAGCTAACGACCCGCCCGGCGGCCCGGGGGTGGAAGCGGAGGCGAGCGGGCCCGACCGGAGACCGGGGGCGGTCTGGCCAAAGGGGGATTTCCCCCCCCCCTTTTCTAGGGACCTGGCCCCTCCACCTGCCTGGGGACCCGAGTGAGACCGAGGCCGCTGACCGGAGAGGAGGGGGTCGACTGGGACATATCCTCATCGCCAGACATTAGGAAAGAAGCCCCCCCACACGTGGCAGAGTGCTGCCCCGGGCCAGGCCAAACACCGCACCCCTCCCCGCGCAATACATCTATATTTCAGACGGCGCTGGCATTGAGGCGGATTGGAAGTGTCCCGAGGAGACTGGGGGAGCTGGCGACTGTCCCCCCGCGGTGCAGAACCGCACACCAACCGGGAACTGGGCGCACCTATCGCCCTCACATATTGAGGCCGAGACCACACCCAGGGCCACGTCCTGAGCCCTCTACCGTGGAACCCGCCCCGGAGCCTGAAGCCCACAAACCACAGGAATGTCTGGCCAGGATAGATCATCGGGAAGGGGAGCTAAGTCCAAGCAGCGACAGACCACCCTGGACGCTTATACAGCCAACGAATCCCCTGACCCCGGGTGCCCGGGCACGGCGGCCGCTGGTGGGGGGACGGACCCTACTGGAGCACCAACCGAACCCAGCAACACCCAACTTCTGGAGGCTATCACGTTATTCCAGGCGACAATGGTAAACAAAATTGATGCGGTGGCCATAGACCTGGGCCTCCTACGCCAGGACGTCCGCTCCCTGGCGGGCAGGACCGAGGCACTTGAGCCCCAGGTACGAGAAAACACCGAAGCGAAAACCCAGCTCCTGCACGACGTGGATGGCCTGCGGCAGAGGGTCAAGAACCTGGAGGACAGGGCTGAGGAGGCGGAGGGGAGGGCTCGCCGGAATAACATCCGACAGCTTGGCGTACCTGAGGGCATCGAGGGCCCAGACCCCACCAACTACGTAGAGAACCTCCTGCTACAGGAGATTGGAGCAGAGAAGCTATCACAGGGTTTCTCCATCGAAAGGGCACATAGATCTCTCGCTAAGAAACCCCCACCAGGCGGCCCACCCAGGCCTATGATAGCTAAAGTATTAAACTACAGAGACCGAGAGATCATTCTAGCATTTTCGCGCTCTGGGGGCCAGATCCTGAGGAACTCTGCCAAGATAGCGATCTACCCTGATTATACCTTCCAAGTACAGATGGACAGAGCTCAGTTCATACACACCAAGGCTAGATTGAAAGCTGCCGGAGTGAAGTACATGCTTCTGTACCCTTCTAGGTTGAAGGTGATATATAAAAATAGAACCCTGCTATTTGACACCCCGGCGCTGGCTCGGGACTGGATGGACGAGCAGCAATTACCGGACATCGAAGATAAAAGACGCAAGCCGCATTGAACCACTCTCCACGACTACAGAGGAACGGCTCTTACCCCAAGCGCGCAGCAACATAAATTGAGCCCTTTGAGCAGCTGAATTGATCTTAATACGCGGAACACCGAAGCAACAGCTCCCTCAACCCCCAGGAGTTCTCTTCTCAGGGTACAATTACCCGCCCGTAGGGCACCCGAAGACCATGCTTGGTCCCAAGGAGCGGAAACGGGACAGTCATGACGGGGATCCCCCCGTTGGACCAGTTCTATGTTGGGGAAGTTTATCAGGGGGGAGGGAGATACTGGGGAGTTACACCCACGTTGGGACTTTTGAACAAGAAATACCGAGACCTCAGAATGACCTCACTACAGATGCACCTTTAATAGGACCCCGATTGAGTCAGTGGGGGAACATTGGGCACGACCACGCTCATGGCTGAAACGATAAAAATAATGACGTGGAACCTCAGAGGCATGAACAGTTACGTAAAACAACGCCGGATCCATACATACCTGCGTTGCTGCAAGGTCGGGATCGCTATGCTCCAAGAGACACACCTAATGGAGGAGAAACTGAAGGCGCTAGCCAAAACATGGCGAGGGACCATGATCGGATCCGCCTATTCCTCATACGCAAGAGGGGTCCTGATTTGGATCGACCCGGCTGTCCCCTTCAAGGTAACAAGCACCAAGACGGATGACGAGGGCAGGATGGCAGTTGTGCAAGGTACGATAGAGGGGAAAGACCTGTGCCTGGTTAGCACTTATGCACCCAATCACGATGCCACTCCCTTCTTCCACTCCCTTTATCCCAGACTAGGCCCATATGTAAATTGTGCTGTGATTTGGGGCGGCGACCACAACTGCACCCTTGACCCTCTCAAAGACAGATCCGATGCCAGACACTCCCGCCCATCCCCCCCAGCCAAGATATTGTCCAAACTAATGACCCAACTATCACTCTGTGATCTGTGGAGGGAACTAGACCCAGAGCGACGAGAATACTCCTTCTTCTCCCCACCGCATAAAGTCCACACCAGGCTGGACTACATGCTGGTCAGTCAAGAGCAGCAAGCCACCTTTCGTGATGCACAGTATTTACCTAGAGTACTATCAGACCATTCCCCCTTGATAGTCACATGGGAGGTATATCCGCCCAGACCCCCGGTCCCCACGTGGAGACTGCGAGCCGAGGCCCTGCTGGATGCTGCCTTCCGGGATCACATCCAAGACAGCACAGACGAATACTGGCAAGACAATCTAGGCAGTGTAGATTGTATTGGCACCGCATGGGAGGCATATAAAGTGGTCATGAGAGGGGACATGATAGCATCGGGGGGAGGGGCCCTGAGATCCATTGTGAACTCCCTGGTGGACGCAGAAAAGATGCTGGGGGCGCGGGAGAACAGGGTAGACGTGACCCCCGAGAGTCTACAGGAAATAATTAAACTGCGACAAGCCTGTCTATCCCACTGGGAGATGCTGGGGAAACTAAATTTCGCCAAACATAGAGAGAGGTCACACGCCCTGGGAGATAAACCCGGCAAACTTTTAGCTTGGCTATACAAAAGGGAGACCCCTAGCACCCCCATTTGCCACATACGCAAACCCGACGGCACCACCGCGTACACGCAAGCAGAGATTAACCGAGTTTTTTCTGAGTTCTACCGGGACCTCTATTCCCAGACCCCTCCCTCATCCGACACTGGGATCGACGACGCCCTAGACTGCATTAAGTTACCCAGGTTAGACCCACAACTGGCCGAAGCCCTCGACGAACCGATTACCCCTGATGACGTGAAGGCAATAATTAGATCACTTCCCTCCGGAAAAGTGTCGGGCATGGATGGCCTCCCTGGGGAATTCTATAAGACATATGAGGAGACCCTCGCCCCCCTGCTTGCACAAGTATATAACGAGGCTTTTGAGCGAGGCTCTCTCCCGAACTCCATGAGTGAAGCAATAATAATCCCCATACTAAAGCCTGGTAAAGATGGGACAGATTGCGGGTCGTATAGACCTCTCTCTATGTTAAACGTAGACAGCAAAATACTGTCAGCTCTGCTTGCCAATAGACTACGCAGAGTGATCCCCCTTCTAATCCATCAGGACCAAACGGGCTACGTGCCCGGGCGTTCTATCACTGAAAACCTACGTAGATTACACCACATCATATATAGTACCGAGGGGAAATCCCAGAAATACGCCGTAGCATCACTTGACGCCACCAAGGCCTTCGATTCGGTTAGATGGGAATGGTTTTATGCCACCATGACCAGGATGGGGATCGGACCCGCCTTCCTTAAATGGACTCAATTGATCTACACCAATCCCACTGCCAGGGTGCGCACCAACAAGACTTATTCTGACAAATGGCCCCTTCACAGAGGCACACGACAGGGATGCCCCCTATCCCCCATGCTCTATATCATAGCTGCAGAGCCGGTGGCCGCATATCTCCGACAGGAATATGGCGACGGAGGCATTGAGCTAGACGGGGTGCCAGATCTTATCTCCATGTATGCAGACGACATGCTGCTCTACCTACATGACCCCGAGCTCCGTCTGCCCTACATCCTGGAGACATTGGATTGCTTCCACACACACACAGGCATACAGATTAATAGGGATAAGTCCTGCCTCTACCCCCTCGCTGCACTGCATAGCGGGGAGTATGGATCCCTGCCCCCTCTAGACCTCCAGTGGCAAGTAACATCCTTTAAATACCTTGGCGTTACCATACACCGTAACCCGAGCACCGAACACATTCTTAACACGGTAAGGGCAAAGGACGCTCTCGCAAAATCCATGGAGTTTTGGGGGAAGCTCCCTCTCTCTGTAGCTGGGCGGGCGGGACTCCTCAAAATGGTAGCGCTTCCACGCCTACTACACTGCTTTACTAACGTCCCCTTCAACATCCCCCCCGCTTTTTTTAGAGACCTAAACAAGCTCTGTAGAGGATTCCTGTGGCAGGGGGGCAGGCACAGAGTGGCACTAGACATTCTCCAAAGACCCTATGAGAAGGGGGGATTGAAAGTCCCCAATTTCGAACTGTATTATCTGGCTAGTCAACTGAGGCACGTAACGCACTGGATGGCGGATGAAGCCACCACTGATACCCGACTCCTCCAACCGGCCCTGCCGCGATTGCTACTTCGAGACCTCCTTTGGGTCGAGAAAGGGGCTCTACAACATCACCCTTACCTAGCCAAACTTGGAACTCAGCTCTGGAGGCGAGCCTGCAAGGCAGTGGGGGTAACAGACCCATATTCCCCGCAGATCCCCATTGCGGCCGTCATGGTGAAAACTTCATGGGGTCATGTAGACACGCGCACTCAGTGGGAACCCTATGGGGTGGCGGTACTCGGAGACCTCACCCACGAACAGGAGCTCATGACGTTTACTGACCTCAGCGAGTCCACGGGCCTGGCCACGGGCCAGTTCTTGCTCCACAGAGCAGTAATGAAGGCCCTGATGAAGAGATGGCCGGAGGCCGTCAACCAACTCACGCAGAACGAAGCCATCGAAACATTACTGGACACTGCCGAAGGAGGCCATGAAACCTCCAGAATATATGAAGCCCTGCTGCAAAGCACGACAAAGGACACACTGAAATGCAAAAGCAGATGGGAGAGTGAAATGGGCCTCGAATTTGAGGACAAAGCATGGGAGGAAATAACCCATTACCATAAAAGAGTCTCCAGAAATGCTCGCCTCCAACTTATTCAATTGTACATCACCAACAGAGCCTACCTCACGCCCCAAGCCATATCAAAGTTCAAGGGAGCCACGATCCAGACTTGTCCCAAATGCCACGAGCCAGAGGCGGGTATGACCCACATGTTCTGGAGCTGCCCGATAGTCCAGAGGTTCTGGGCCCGAGTACAAGAAAAAGTAGCGACTGCTGAAATTGAGGTGATGATCCATGAACCAGCAGCCTGCATATTGGGGAGTTACAAGCGAAACAGCAAGAATAAGCCCCTAAACAGACTCACTGACTTGATATACATAACAGCAAAAAGGCGCATAGCCATGGGTTGGAAGAGCGCAGGAGGGCCAAGCGAAGCCCTTTGGTGGGACGACCTCAAGAGATGGATAGCTGCCGAGACTGCAGCTTGGGAAACGGCGATCCAAACACAAAGGCTGGACTCCAGCGCAGACTTACTCCGATGGGTGGCGCTAACGGTGCCACTCCTCCACCCAGTAACGCAGGACGGCGCCTCGAACAGCACTGCCAGTCCCGGCTCGTGCCTAAGGATATCTGAGGACTTCACTGCGGTCTCGGTGGGAGGGGGGTGGGGCGGGAAGGTTGGGTACGTTAAGACATGTTGTTTTTGATCCACACATGTTGCATTGTCTAACCACTGTTTATATGTGTTGAAAAACCAATAAAGAAATTTAAAAAAAAAAAAGAAGAACAAGTTGGAGCAATGAGTAAAGTGAAAATTACCCCAGTTGTCCCGATTCTGTTTTTGGTGTGGGTCCGAATTCCCCCGCGAAGGACCATACCTACCAATCAGAAAACTATGCTCAGCCTGTGGAGGCGAAAATCAGATGAATGACCCGCCCATCAATGTCACGCAACCCAGGAGGACGAGATGCCATTTGCTCTACCTAATTAAACAATCACCTTTGCAAAGCGGGTCAAGCTTATCGGCGGAAGATCACAGACACAAGGGATATCTGTACAGCTTGGGAAATCAGCAGACAATAGAACATAGTCCGACACTGCTGCTACAAATCACCAACTTGCAAGCATAATTTCTAGTAGACACAGGAGCGTCAGTCAGCAAGATTAGTGAAGAAATCTACAAGAATATCCCAAAAGCACCGTTCTTAAGACCCTCTGAGGAGGACATCTATCCCTACGGGTCAAAGACGCCATTGCTGTGTAAGGGGCTACTTTGAAGCCACCTGCAAACACAAGACACAGAAAATAAACTACCCCTATTTGTCCTGGAGTCGACAGCAGAACGTGGGTGCATATTAAGCTTCAAGGCTGTGTTAGACATAGGTGTGCTATATAGACTGATGGCACATAAATGCATGGACACAGTAGCAAATATGGAGAACTCTTCCTGACACTGTTCAAAGGACTGGGCAACTTGAAACACAGACAAATCCAATTACATGTCAAACCCACTGTTCAACTGGTAGCCCAACGTTATAGAGGCATACCAGTGAAAAATCAGCAACAGGTGGAAGAGGAGTTGCACAACTTTATAGAACAAGACATCATTGAACCTGTGTCAGGGCTCACACCCTGGCTGTCACCCATTGTGTCTGTGCCCAAGAAGGGGTAAGACCCCATCAGATTCTGTGTGGACATGAGAGGACCCAACCAGGTCATCAGGAGGGAATGTCATCAAGCCCACCACATCACAGGCATGATACACTTAATTAACAGAACCAATGTCTTCTCAAAATTAGATTTGGACAAGGGCTATCATCAGCTCAAATTAAGCCTACAGTCATGTTATATCACCACTTTATTGATGCACTTATGGCTATTTCGGCACAACAGACTCAGCTTTTGGGTGTGGGCAGTGGCAGAGATATTCCAGGCCAAAATCTAAAATGTCATCAAACACATCCTGAATTGTCTAAATGAGAGTTATGACATTATGGTTTTTGGCACAGACACAGAACAATATAACACCCTTGCAAGGGTCAGCATGGTGCTGGAAGCGGCAAACCTTTTGTTAAATAGAGACAGGTGTGATTTCTGCAAAGGCACAATTTAATTCTTTTGGCACATCTTTACAGCACAAGGAATGACACCAGACCCTGGAAAAGTGGCTGCCTTGAATGGAACATCCCACCTCCCAATGTCTTAGAGAAGCGATCCTTCCTAGGTCTGGCCAGATACTCTACTCGATATATTAAGGACATTGCGACTGTCAGCAGGCCCTTGAGAGACCTTACTAAACAACACGTCACCTATTTGTAGAGGCATTACAAATCATCTGTCAGAGGATCACATCAGCAGAAAATATAGCCTACTTTGAAGCAAGGAAGACAGAATCACTGTTGGATTCATGCCCATTTGGGAAAGGGGGCATTCTGGCACAAGTGGATGAAGATGCACCTCTACGGCGTCACAAAGTGTCATGCATGAGTCAGAGTCTGCCAAAGACGGAACAAGCATACTCCCAAGCTTAAAAGGAGAGTTTGGTGGTGGTGTGGGCCTGTAAATATTTCAACCTGTTCCTGTGCGGAAAGCCTTTCATCAAAATAACAGACCATCAAGAGTTACTATTTATTTATGGAAACCCTCAGGTGAGAATGCCCCAAGGATTGTGAGGTGGGGTTTGCGATTTCAGGATTATGCATTTAATATAATATATCAACTTTGTAAGAAGGACAACCCCACTGACTTCCTGTCCTGACATCCCTTGAAGTCCATGATCCCTGAACCGAATGTTGCTGACAGGTACATCCACTATGTGGTGTAGAAAGCCACCCATAAAGGTGTCGAGAGCCTACGGATACTGCTAGAATTGGAACAGGACAGGGGCATTTGAATCACCATGGAATGCCACAAATCGGGGCAATGGAAATATGCCAAGGAGAAAATGGAGATGGAGTCACTAGCGGTTCATAATGACATTAAGAATCTTCTACTGGTTAAATATGAACACTGTAGTTCAGAGGAGAGACTACTACTAAAAGAAAACAAACTCTTCATACCATCCTCGCTGAGGCCCCAAGTGATGAAGCTAGCACACGAGGGACATTGAGGCATCATCTCAACAGAAAGGCTTATGAGGCAGAAGGTATGGATCCCGCAGCGTCACGCTCAACTGGAGGAATTTCTTAAGAGGTGTCCCACTTGCTGTGTCATAACTTTGACAGCCCGCCCAGATCCCTTCCAGATTACACTTCTGCTGGACAAGATATGGGAAGAGGTAACTGTGGACTTCTTTGAACCGATTGATGGAGGCACCCACATCCTGGGGGCTAAAGATGAGTATTTAAGGTTCCTGGAAGCACAGATAGTGGTGTCAACAGCTGCTCATCATGTCATTCCTGCACTGGACAAGATGTTCATGGCATATGGCATTTGCTGGGTGGTCAAGTCGGACAATGGGCCCCCGTTCAGGAGCCAAGACTTAAGTGCCAGGATATTATACAAATCTATGCAAAAAGGACGGGCATACTCGTCCTTGGCACTTAAGGGGTTAAGGTGTTTGCCGAATAAATGGTATTCAAGCCAAGATGAGTAATGCCATTGAGGCCTCAGGCCAATGGGATCAAGGAGAGATTCATGGGAAATTTAAAGTGAGCCCTGCAGATTAACTGGCAAGCCATTTGAGCAGTTGCTATATCAACTGCTGCAGGAGTATAGAAGCCCCCACATAGCACAACAGGGAAGTGCCCATCAGAAGTCATGTTTGGACGAAACTTATGAACCCGGATACTGTATCTCTCGAAGCACACAGAAGCATATCAGAATGACGAGAGTATGAGAAGTCAAGAGGGAAAGGTGCAAGAGAACATTAAGAATTATTCAGATGCTATGCGCTGGGCCAAGAAATCAGGTCTGGAGATTGGTGATATGGTGGTAGTGCACCAGCCAAAGACTCACAACCACTCGACAGCATTTCATGTGGATCCTCTGTTGGTCATTCAGAGACAAGGCAGGGTGGTGACAGCAGAAGGAGACAATTGGCAGGTGACAAAGAACTCATCACACTTCAAGAAAGTGGGGGACGGGAGTGGGCGAACCAGGTCCGAAACAACACTCAACAGGACACCAAAGATTCAGATGTCTCATAACAGGGAGATGGCAAGGATTTGGAGAGGGATGCAGGGGAAGACCTGGCCCAGAGTTGCCAATGACCCCAAGACAGAGACAGACAAGACCCCAAGAGGGAGACAGACAGGAGAGAACACAAAAGACCAGGACTCAGCCCCTGACTTATTGAAGAAATGGGATAATGGGGACAGCTACTTTAAATGAGGGGGGGTGTAATATTAGGTCTGGGAACGGTATAGTCATTGTAGGAAGGGGGGAGACATGTGGGAGGGGTAAGTGAGGAATGTGACGTGGAGGAATGAGAGATTGCTTGAGCACAGAAAGAATAATGAGTGTGCATCAATTTCTACTGGCTCTGTGTCATCTTAATACACAGGGCACCATGTGCGAAGGCATTGATACACCTATGGAGGTCCCATGGGTAGACCCAATAACAAAACCTATCAATTCCTATTGAGAGAAACCTGAAGGTGTCTCCCTGACTAATCCCCGGGGATCTATCATCCAGGTGACCAGCACACGACCATCTCTGTTGGATCCCGTTCCTGGGAATGGACTAGTGCGGGAGGATAACCTGGATGAGGGGTCCTTGGGGAATGGAAGTGGGACACCATCGGGTGAGACGTGGTACCCCATTTCGTATAACACCTTTTCCCCATCCAAACTCGTAGGATACTACGAAGTTCTACCCACACCTTCTCCAACACAAACACTTTCCTACACCGAGACAGACAAGGGACTGACACCCGTGCCGTTTACCTGACATGTCCTAACTCAAAGGTCATTAGACCAAAAGGATGGGTATGCCCTTCATCGTGAACATGGGGGAAGCAATTAAAGCAAAAAACACTAGATGATGTCTCAAAGTACAAAAAGAACCCAATTTGGAATTAAAGGACTCACACTAGTAAAAAGGGAAGTGTGCTAGATCAGTAATCAATAGAATTCATAATTTTATTGACATGGAATCATAAAACATAAGCAGTGTTCATACTGACATTTACACAAGCACATGGTTTTACTAAAAGCAATCCGGTTTGGCACAAATCCGGTAAAGGGAATTTTATCAGGTACAGTTTTTAAGTGGCAAGAACCTATAACAGTGATATTATACTATGATTATATATCAAAGGCAACTACTTCCCATATTTTCCACATAGGATGGATATATTGTCTTAAGCACATTTCTAAAATGCTAATTGTCATATCACTTGAAGTGCTAAACAATAAAGCGCTAAAGTGCTAAGTATCATAGTGCTAAGTGTCAAATAAAGGTATCCTAAAAAGATAAGTATCAATTGTCTAATAACCGAATATCCTTTCATTGTAGTTTCGACGATTAGTCCATCTAGTTTTTTTCAATCACAAACTGATGTTCGTCTTCTTCAGGACAAGAATGCATATGGCATAAAATCTACATTTAAAAGCATATGATGAATTGATATCCAGGCTTATAGTTGTTTCTTTGCATTCTTTTAAAACCATCCCAAAATAAGTGTAAACAATTTATTCTGCAAACATTATTACAATATAAATCAAATTAAAAGCTGACCAGACACACTACTCAGTTTTAACAAAAAGAGTTCCATATATTATTAGCAAATGTTATGGAGAATTCTCTTATAAGGCTAATTTCCCAAACCTAGTGAGTCCCCCAGCAGCTTTGCTGGATTTTTGGGGTTTGTTTTTTTCTCCTGCTAAGAGTGAGACTCTTTTCCTCCCACTCTTAGGCATGATTTGAGGTATGTCTTTGAATTATTGTGTACTCATGGCCTATGGGGTCTTTTACTCCATAGGGTATCATCTGTTTTAGTGTATGTTTTACACAGCACCCTCAGTTCAGTAACACAGGGGTGTCATAGTGACCCCCAAACATAAACTCCATACCCTGGGACTGACTACTGTCTCCCAGGGCATGTAAAGTCACCATTGGCTTTATTAGTCCAAAATTGTGAACAGAACCAGTACAAACCATCATATTGTGGAAGTACTGGAAGGGGTTAATTAGATTGCCCCTGGTTCTGTTTCCAAGGGGGCACTGTCCAGTCCCCCCTTGTCGAGTTTCTGGCTGGTGGCAGTGGTTACCACGCAAAATATTCCACCAGAATATTTCCTATGGGATTTTCCCATTGATTTTAAACGCACCACTTTTTTGGTGCAATGTTAAAGATACCGCCGGTTAATTTATTTAATATAAAATCACCGGTTGGGTCTTTTTGCCAGAACTCTTTTCCAAATGCCGTTTGTGTCTGTCTCTGCAACTCCAACCAAGGTCGGGCCCTTTGTTCCACTTTTTGGCAGGCTTCTCCACAGAAGCCCTCCAACTGGTGCCACTCTGTCTGGGTTCCACAGGATGTGTGGGTGGGAGAATTGGCACCCTGGACTGCGTTGCCTTAGCAGCCCAAGTCGCACTCTGTTCTGATTGGCCAAGTGGTGAGCCGCCTGGCTCACCACTTAGCATGCATGAGTGACAGCTAGGCTGTTGAATGGGGGTTTTTATGCATAAAAGCAGGGCTTTTGGGACTGGAACTTCAGAAGTAACCACAGGACCTAAGAAATCCAAAGAGGGGAGAAGCTGAGCCATCTGCAACGACGACACCACCGGTGGAGCCCTGCTGCAACGACCTCACTACTTTCCCGACGACAAGAGAAGATCTTCTGCTGTAAGAGTCTTCTCCCTTTGAGCTAGTGGGAACAACCAGTTCGCCATTCGCCTTCCAGGACGTCCCTTGGTCGAATCGCCCGTGCCAAGCACCCTGGCGGCCGGATAGCCAAGCTTCACCACTGTGACCGCGAATAAAAGGAACGCACCTTTTAACCGAACAAACTCCGCGGCTGGTCTCTACCCTGGGCAGTGCAACGACTCCAGGTTTCCTCCTTGACGAGATCTTCTCTTCCCCTGGTCGAAACCATGAACTGCACCCGCTGCCAGGAACAACTGCCACAGCTGGAGTTTCCTCACTTTTAAAGGTACTGTGTTCCACCTGGCCTCCCTTTCCACGGTTTGCTAAAGGTGACCCTTAAATCCTTGGCTTTCCAACTGGGTTGGCCCCCAGACCTTCTAACTTTACATTTCGCATCAAACCAACCTCTCTTGAACAGTTTTGCAAAGACTAGTGCATTTTAAACTGTGTGATCTTGGGCACATTCCGCCCTGCTCCATTTAAAGTGGGCCTGGCCTATGAACTTTGGCTCTACAGTAGACTCTGCCTTCACTAACTTGCTGTGGTCTTAGAAAAGTGTTGGGAACTGTTTTATTTTCATGACCTGCCTTTTTCTCTCCCTTTAACTTAAATATTGGAGTGCCATCTAAGTTACGCGCTCACATCTGTTTTTACAAATAGTGGAGTTTTGACCTAGACTTGTCTAATAATTATTAAGGGAGGTGTGTATACTTTTCTGATTGTGTTTGAACTTGCTTTGATCCATAGTGCTTAGTGTATTTCCTGAAGTGTGTTTTAAATGAATAATTATATACCTTTGATACCAAGCTCTGGTCAGTGTTTGCTTGCTCTACTGTGTTTTTAGCCCTATTGTGTATCCTCTGTATACTGCCCTACTCATCTTGAGAGAAGTCTGACTGCTCAGCCACAGCTACCAGGTAAATCTGGGCGGTGCAGACTGCTACCAATTGGGTTTACTGCTTACTCCTGTAGTCTTAATCTTCTTGCTGTGTTCCCCAGGGGAACTGCACAGGATTCTGCCTAACACTGGTGTACAGGGTTGGGATCTGTATTGAGTATACATTATAGAGTGCGTCTGATACTTTGGTGCAACTAACCACAAAGCTCAGCACTAGAAAAGTTTATTTTCTAACAAGTCAACTATGGAAAGTTACAGCCAGGAATCCCTTTCTGCAAATACAGCTGATTGTTTAAGTGCCCTTTGTAGACATAAGAATATCCCTGTAAAAGGCAAGAGAATATGTGGAAAATGCTTCTCTCCCCGGATCCTCTAGGAGTTCCAGTCCCAAAAGACCCCGGATGCCTAAAAAGATTGTGGGTATGTACGAACCTAAGTTGGATGTGTTGGATTGGTTGGCTATGTTTAAGTATAATCATGGGCTCCAGGACATCACAGGGAATCAGTTGCTTCCTTGGTTGTTCTCTAGGCTCCCCCCTGTTGCATCTGATGTGGTAATGGAGTTGGGGGAGGTGGATAGGATGGACTATGAATGTGTGAAGGTAGCTTTAATAGCTAGATTTGGGAAGACCCCTTCCCAGTACCTTAAGAGGTTTAGGACCCTCAAAAAGAATGATGGTACCCCTTG